>NC_081570.1:62778918-63077593 GCF_022355385.1 Mustela nigripes
ACATATAGTATCATATCATCTGCGAAGAGTGATAATTTGACTTCTTCCTTGCCGATTTGGATGCCTTTAATTTCCTTTTGTTGTCTGATTGCTGAGGCTAGGACAAACAAGTACTCTTCTTAAAACCCATTTTGCCCAACGCCTCCCTCCTCTCTCCATCAACCCTGTTTATTCTCTTTCCTTAAGAGTCTCTAATGGTTTGCCTCCCCCTCTCTCCTCTCTTTTTTTCCCCCTTCTACACATTTATCTGTTTTGTTTCCTAAATTCCACACATGAGTGAAATCATATGGTATCTGTCATTCTCTGACTTACTTTGCTTAGCGTAATACATTCTATCTAGCTCCATCCACATTGTTGCAAATAGCAAGATTTCATTCTTTTCCATGGCTGAGAAATCTTCCTGTGTGTGTGTGTGTGTGTGTGTGTGTGTGTGTGTACACCGTTCCTCTTTATCCATTAATCAGCTGATGGACATGGGTTCTTTCCATAGTTTGGCTATTGTTGAGGATGCTGCTTTAAACATTTGGGGCGCATGTCCATTTGACTCAGTATTTTTGTACCCTTTGGGTAAATACTTACTAGTGCAATTGCTGGGTTGTAGTGTAGTTCTATTTTTAATTTTTTGAGGAACTTCCATACTGTTTTTCCAGAGTGGCTGCATCAGTTTGCATTCCCACCAATAGTGTAAAAATGTTCTCTTTTCTCCACATCCTTGCCAACACCTGTTGTTTCCTGTGTTGTTAATTTTACCCATTCTAACAGGTGTGAGGTGATATCTCATTGTAGTTTTGATTTGTACTTCCCTGATGATGAGTGATGTTGAACATCTTTTCGTGTGTTTGCTAGCCATCTGGACACCTTTGGGAAAATGTCTATCAATGTCTTCTGATCATTTCTTAACTGGATTATTTGTGTTTGGGGTGTTGAATCTGATAAGTTCTTTATGGATTTTGGATCCTAACCCCTCATCAGATATATGGACAAGATGATGTTGAAGAAAATTGATTTAACTAGAATTAAGCTATTTTACTTGGTCAATGTATAGGACTAGAAAATGTAGACAACTGGATAAGGGTTAGTGTATGATTTGTAGGAGTGATTTAAGAGCTAGATAACAAGTTGAAGGGATTGATAAGGATTTGAGAAAAGGATAACAAATTGAAGAGGAAATAATGTATTTTGGAATCTAGCCAGAATAGGGATAGTTGTGACAAAAAGAGGAGCCTGATCATTTCACTCTCCAGCTAAGATCACTGCAATGCAGCTCTACTGCTTATAAAAAATTGTCCCAAATCCTCAACGTGCATACATGGGAATGAGCTGCCCCATGACTATCTCCAGAGCTCTCTTCTTACGTCACTTTTCCCTTTGCTCTCTACACTCAGACCATGCACAGACTGGGCTGCAAGAAAAATAATCCAAATATAGAGTTTCAGTGAACACTATTTTCTTTCTTTCCATGTGCATCTCCCTAGCATGACTTCTAACCAAATCTTTTTGTCTTCTGTGAGCTTATTTTTTCATTAGATTGGCCCCTTTTCTCTATTACTAGCAACCCCACTATTGACTTGTCTTCTTTTCTTTTCTCCTTGAAGCTGCCTCCATTCTCTCACTTCTCTGATCCATGTTCACAGTCACAGATGCCTTGGTCGTCTTCCTATTACAGAGAGCAAAGCACATTATTCTTCTACTCTGAAACTGTATATAATAGAGGCACAGGCTCCTTATGTCATGCAAAGTTTTCCACTGTTTGGCCTCTGCTTAGCTTACCAGCTTCCTTTCTTTTAACTTTTGCCCTTACCATTTTATGTTCTAGTCCAAACTGAACTCTTCACAATTCCTCACATAGGTCAGGTGTGTTCATATCTTCATTTTTGCTCACATTGCTCCTTCTACAATTTTTTTTTCACTTTCTATCTCTACCCATTAAAGTCTGATTCATACTTAAAGACTTGGAATATATGATATTCACTGCAATCTTCTGCTAAGAAATGTTTGCTCCTTTGGTTCACTACATAGCATGTTGTTTATGCCTTTATCTTTAATATTTATCTTATTTATCTTACATCTTAGTAAATTGTGTGGATGTCTACCTCCTTATTGACTAGATGGTTGACATTTTTTGTCTTAGCCATTATAACGGTAACTTACCACTAATTTACTGATAAGTAAATCTGTTTGGCTAGAGCAGTGGTGGATGGTATGGAAAGAGAGTAATCTGGGATTAAGTCAGGGAGTCTCTGAATGTCAAGTTATGAAAAAGAGAGGACATTAGGATATAATACATATTTAATGAATTCCTTTTAATTAAGTGGTTAATAATCCAAATATCTTCCTTTTCATTCCACAGATTCTAATGAGTTTTCCCATCTATATAGGGAAAGACATTTTCCTTTATTCTTTAGAATGTTGTTCATTCATTCTACTTTTCTTGACTGTCTGCTATGCTGAATAAGAGTGGTGAGAGTGGGCATTCTTGTCTTATTCCTGATCTTAAAGGAAAGCTTTCACTCTTTCATCACTAGGCGTGATGTGAGCTGTGGATATTTCAGAACAAGGTATTTATTATGTTAAGGTATATTTCTTCTATGCCAAATTTGTTGAGGGTTTTTATCATGAAATGATGTTGTATTTTGTCAAATTTTTTCAGCTTCTATTGAGAAGATCATATTATTTTTATCTTCTATTAATGTGGTATATTACATTTATTGATTTACATATGTTGAACCATCCTTGCTGGTAAATCCTTGGATAAATCCCCCTTGATCATGATGTATGATATTTTTATTTTTATTTTTTAAACGGATTTTATTTATTTATTTAACAGAGACAGCTATCACAAGGAGGCAGAGAGGCAGGCAGAGAAAGAGGGGGAAGAAGGCTCTCCGCTGAGCAGAGAGCCCGATGAGAGGCTCAATCCCAGGACCTTGAGACCATGACCCAGGCAGAAGGAAGAAGCTTAACCTACTGAGCCACCCAGGTGCCCCAAGTGTCTGATATTTTTAATGTGTTGTTGAATTTGGGTTGATCATATTTCATTGAGAATTTCATAGAGATATTGGTCTATAGTTTTCTTTCCTTATAATATCTTTATATAGTTTTGGTATCAAGGGTAATTCTTGCCTCCTAAAAAGAGTTTGGGAGTGCTTTCTCCTCTTCAATTTTTGGAAGAGTTTGAGGTTGGCGTCAATTCTTTAAATATTTGGTAGAATTCACCAGTAGAGCCCTCTGCTCCTGTTTTCTGCATTGAAAGGTTTCTGTTTACTGATTTAATTTCCTTCCTTGCTATATGTCTGTTCAGGTTTTCTATTTCTTCATGATTCAGTCTTAGTAGATTGTATGTTTCCAGTAATGTATCCATTTCTTCTAGGTTATCCAATTTGTTGGCATATAATTATTCAGAGTAGTCTCTTATGATGCTATATAGTGCTATGGTACTCTTTCATTTCTGATTTTGAGTTTTCTCTTCTTAGTTAGCTTATCAATTTTGTGTATCTTTTTTTTTAAGATTTTATTTTTAAGTAAACTCTGCACCTAACATGGGGCTCGAACTCACAACCCCAAAATCAAGAGTCACATGCTCTACTGACTGGGCCAGCCAGGGGTCTTTTTATATATCCTTTCAAAAAACCAGCTCTTAGTTTCATTGATCTTTTCCATTGTATTTCTGGTCACTATTTCATTTACTTCTACTCTGATCTCTGTTATTTTCTTCCTTCTGCTAACTTTAAGCTTAGTTTGTTCTTCCTTTCCTATTTCCTGGAGTAATATAATAAAGTTATATTACGTACTGGAGATCTTACTATTTAATATATGCAGTTATCACTATGAACTTTCCTTTCAGAATTGCATTTGCATTATCTATGGGTTTGGGTATGTTGTGTTTCCATTTTCATTTGTTTCTAGTTTTGCCTTGTTTTTTTTTTTTTTTTAATTTCCCTTTTAATTTCCTCTCGGACCCATACGTTGTTCAGGAGTGTGTTGTTTAGTGTTCATATGCTTATTGATTATCCAACTCTCCCTTGTTGATTTCTGCTTTCATACTATTGTGATTGAAAAAGACACTTGGTATGATTTCAGTCTTTTTAAATTTGCAAAGACTTGTTTTGTGGCCTATCATATGGTTTATCCTAGAGAACGTCCTACTTGAGAAAACTGTATTCTGCTGCTGTTGGATGAAATGCTCTCTATATGACTGTTGGGTCCATTCAGTATAATATAAGGTAGAAATCAATGTCCCCTTGCTGATTATCTGTCTGGATGATCTATCGCTTGCTGAAAGTAGGATACTGAACTCGCATCTTATCATTGTATTGTTGTGCATTTCTCCCTCCAGATCTGTTAATATTAGTTTAATATAGCCAGGTGTTCCAATGTCAGAATGTATATATTTACCATTGTTTCATCTTTTTGATGAATTGACCCCTTAACATTACATAATGATCTTCTTTCTCTCATTATTATTTTTGTCCTAAAGTCTATTTTGTCTGATATAAGTCTAGCCACTCCCACTTCCTTTGGATTTCCACTTCCCTGAAATATCCTCTTCCATCCCTTCACTTTGAGCCTATGTTCTCAAATCTGAAATGACTCTCTTGTAGGTTGCATTCAGCAGCTTGTTTTTTTATCTATCCAGCCATTCTGTGCCTTTTGATTGGTGAATTCAACCATTTACATTTATTTATTCATGAATATTAATTATTGGTATGCAAGGACTTACTAATACTATCTTATTATTTTCTAGTTGTTTTGTATTTTAATTTTTTTCTCTTTCCTCTCTTTCTTCATACCTTTGAGAGCTGGTCATTTTCTGTGGTGGAAAACTCCCCTCTTTACCTTTTGTTCATCTGCTACAGGTTTGTGCATTATGGTTACCATGAAGCTTACCTCAGAAAACATCTTAGGGATAAAAAGTTCCTGTTAAGCCAATAGCAACTTAACTTTGATTGCACAGAAAGGCTCCACTCCTTAACTCCCATCTTTTATGTTTCTGATGTCACAATTTACCTCTTTTTATAAAAAAGAGGTACATGTGTTCAATTGTAGAGGCTGAAGTTATTTTTATAATTTATATATATATTATATAATTTAAAACATATATATTTTATAGTTATTTTAATAATCATCTGTTTAACCTTTATACTAGAGTTAAATGGACAGTCTCATATTAAAGAACTAGAGCTTCTAAGTCTGACTGTGTATTTACTTTTACCAGTGTGTTGTATATTTTCATATGTTTTCATGTTACTAATCAGCATCTTTTCACTTCTGCTCGAAGAACTCCTTACAGCATTTCTTGTAAAGCAGATCTAGTGGTAATGAACTCTCTCAGCATTTTGTTTGTTTTTTGTTTTTTTTTTTCCTGAGGAAGATTTTATCTCCTTCAGATCTGAAGGATAGCTTTACCAAATAAAGTATTCTTGGCTGGAATTTTTTTTCTTTTAAAACTTTTGAACCTAGCATTCCACTCTCTCCTGGCCTATAGGGTTTCTGCTGAAAGGTCTATTGATACCCTAATAGGGAATCTTTGTAAGTTACAATCTTTTTTTCTCTTGTTGCTTTTAGATTCTCTCTTTGTCTTTGATTTTTGACAGTTTCGCTATAATGTGTCTGGGAGATGGTCATTTTACATTGAGGTAATGGAGTGATCTATTCGCTTAGTGAACTAGGATGTCCAAATCTCTCCCCACGTTTGGACAACTCTCAGCTATTATTTCTTAAAATAGACTCTCTGCCCCATTCCCTCCTTTTCCCCTTTTGGAACTCCAGCTATTCTACTACATGTACATTTAAAGCTGTCCAATAGATCAGGTAAGCTATCTTTACTCTTTTTCCTTTTTTTTTCTTTGTTCTGTTCTGACTGGATTATTTCAAAGCTCTTATCCTATAGATCCCTGTTTCTATCATCCGTTTGATCTATTTTGCTCTATCTATGGCATTCATTCATTTCATTCACTGAATTTTTCAGTTCCAGGATTTCTGTTTGGTTCTTTTTTATGATTTCTATCGCTTTGTTAAATTTCTCCTTTTGCTCATGAATTGTTTTCCTTATTTCACTGAATTGACTTTCTGTGTTTTCTTGTGTCTCCTTGAGTTTCCTCAAAACAGCTATTTTGACGTCTTTGTCAGCATTTCATGCCTTTGAATTTAGACATTGTAATATCATTGTTATCTTTTGGTGATGACGTTTCCTTGATTCCTCGTGTTCCTTGGAGTTTTGCATTGTTATTTTAGCATTTAAACAGCAGACACCTCCCCAGATCTTTACTTACTATTTTCTGTTGGCAGATTTTTTTTGTTGCTTCACCTTATATCTGGTCATTTCTCCAGCCTTGTATGGATATACCTGCTCCACACTTCTTGCTCCCTCTTGTGGCATAATTATTAAGATGACATGTTTGACCTGTTTTTTGTTTTTGTTTTTGTTTTTTAAGATTTTATTTATTTATTCAACAGAGAGGCAGCCAGAGAGGGATCACAAGCAGGGGGAGAAGGAGAAGAAGCAGGATTCCTGCTGAGCAGGGAGCCTGCCACGGAGCTGGATCCCAGGACCTGAAGGCAGACACTTAAGGACTGAGCCACTCAGGCGCCCCGTTTTACTTGGTTCTTACAACTCACCAGGCTAACTACTAGAAATCTCTCTTTGTCTTCCAGAAGATGAAGCTATAGCTCCAATTTGTGGTTTCTCCCTGGCCCACAGACACTGGCTTACAGAGGTACTTTTGTTCATGGATGAATGCCGAATTAGTTATGTAAGTGCAGGGAGGGCAGAGAGAAGAGATCTCTTACGATTCTAATGTCACTCCCCTGTTGCTGAGTGCTTACTATGAACTGGAAGGGAATTTATAATCTGCCCATCTAATGTTCCCCAGCTTAAACATAAGGAATCTGAAGCTCAGCAAATTGAAATGATTTGGAATAGGTTTAACAAAAGAACATGGCAAAAAAAAAAAAAAAAAAAAAAAAAGACTAAAAGCTAATCTAACCCAAAGGGTTAGCTACCTAACACAAAGCTTCCCAATTTTAATACAAAATTCTTATACCTTTGAGCATGTGATAGATGAACTGACAGCACCTTAGAAACATATGAGGAAAAGGGCCCTGATTACCAAAATCAAAATTCTAAAATATGAAAAAGGTTCCTCTTTATTTCAGGTCCTCATTACTTTATATCTGACTTTATATAAATTTCCTAACCGTTTCATTGCTTTCATAGTTCCCTCTCTGAAAATTCATATCTCCCTCAGACCTCATGCCAGCTTCCAAACCTAAAATGAATGTTTTATTTCATTAGCCACCTTTTTAAAAGTCCTGACTGCTCTCCATTGATTATAGAAGAGTACTGATTACAGGATAAAAGACAGGTCTGGATTCAAATCATGACTCTTCCCTGCCATCTTCTTTGATAAGCCATGTTTCAAGCAAATCAAATATTATGACCGTTAGTTTCTACAACTAATAAATAGGAATAACAGAGCTCAAGGTTTAGGGGCACCTGGCTGGCTCAGTCAGAGGAGCATGTGACTCTTGATCTCAGGGTCATGAGTTTCAGCTCCATGTTGGGTATAAAGATTACTAAAAACATTTTTAAAAATTTTTTAAGAGAATTCAAGGTTGTTTTTTTTTTTTAAGATTTTATTTATTTATTGACAGAGAGAAATCACAAGTAGATGGAGAGGCAGGCAGAGAGAGAGAGAGAGAGGGAAGCAGGCTCCCTGCTGAGCAGAGAGCCCGATGCGGGACTCGATCCCAGGACCCTGAGATCATGACCCGAGCCGAAGGCAGTGGCTCAACCCACCGAGTCACCCAGGTGCCCGAGAATTCAAGGTTTAGATATTAGATTTCAACCAAATCTGTCCTTTCCACATAACTTAATCAGATGGATGGCAAATGGGGAAAACATTATAAAGCAGCAAAAACATATCAATAGCAATCAAACAAGGAGAAAGGTTGTGTCGTAACCTTAAAAAAATGGTGGCTATCAAGCAAGGAAAGACGCAGGAACTTCCAAGAATTTATGGAACAATTTTCAGAGCGGTATGGCAAGGCTCTTAACATCATCCTCCAAAGGAGCTCTGCGTAGGGAAGATCCACAAGCAGAACCCTGAAAACTCTAAAGCACGCTCGACAACCTGAACCACAGCACGGAAAAGCAAGATTCAGATGAGATAGGGGTAGCTCTTTGAAGAGAAAGAGTTTTGCATGGGAGGAAAGTCCCATTCCAGCTACCTTTGTGTCTTCAGAAAAGGAAGCTACTGGGATCTTCTATTTTAGGATCTTCCAGCTGTGAGAAAAATGGACAGGATAGCAGAACAATCATAAACATCCAGAGTTAATTATCACCAACAATAAATAGTGATAACTTAGCAGATGGGAAAAAAAAAGAGAGAATAATTAGGACAAGAGTCTCTGAGGAAAAGAAAGTGGAGAAGAAGCATGTTTAATGCCTGAAGGGAAGTAACCTACACACGTATTACTGATACAGGGGCAAAACTCTCCATTTATTATGTTTTCCCCAGGAAGAAAGAGCCAGGGCGGGGAGGAAGAGAAATTGCTGTTAGGGAGAAATAGGTAACTATAGAAAGGGAAAATTGGTAACACTGAAGTAGATAACCCAATTAACAAAATCAAAGTTTAGATTACTTGCTCTAAAGGAAGCAAAGAACCCAGGGCATGATGATATTTCTTAGTGTGATGAAGGCAAAACTCAACAAATGTACTGAGTTTAGCACAACACATTTAATAAACCCAGGAAAGCAGAGCCAGAAGTCCTCCAACCTAAGCTGTATACAGCCACATTTGAGTTCTTCCCTTCTCCCTGAACTTAAGGTGATAGAAAAGCAAGTGGAATTCACCCATACTACAGGAAAGCAAACAGAAGGTGTAAACAACATTGCTCATTTGCAATATGAAAAAGATAAAAAGGGCACAACTTTGTAAGTATATATTAGCAAAAATAAATAAATATAAGAAAGGAGAGTACAGATAAATAAAACATTCTATAAGTTAGCAAAGCACCCCCCCAACACACAAAACTCCTGCAAGTGCTTCATGATGTTAAAGGAAACAAAATCAGCTTTTAAAAAATAAGATGTAAAGCACTATTAAAGAAAAAAGGGAGGAGAAATGCAAAGCTGAGAAAACAAAGAACCATGCAAAACTATTATAGAACTAAAAAAAAAATTAAAAAGCACAGAAAAAGCTCTATCAAATATAATTTCAAACTCAAAACCCATCCAAATTTAAATCTCCTAACCTATGTGGGATAGTGGGTCAAAATTAACCTCTTTCTTTATGGTTACATCTCTCCAATTTGCCAGTCACTGTTTCTGATATCTGGGGTATAGGAGGGTAGGTGTTGAGCAAATGGAGCATTTCTTTTTCCAGCAGATTCAGTTGCAATCCACCCCCCAGGGACCTCCCGGTGACCACGTACAAGTGTTGACTCTATAAGGTATCCTTGTGGCTCCCTCATGAATATCTTGTCGTGGCCTGGTCTCCTCTTTTCTGTCTGGCTTCTGGATTTCTGGGACTGTCACGGCCAGCGTGAAAATCGATCAGGAAAACGTAAGGGCTTAGAGGATGGTGAAAAGAAATTAAGAGACAAAGAGATGGGGGCAGGAGGGACACTGAAGATGACGTCCAACAGTGCCAATTTTATTCCACATCTTACAATCATTTATAAGGCAGACCACAATAGGAGGAGTAATACATCAGTACCTAGTCAGATGACCGCAAGTTCCTATAACAAGTTTACATTAACTTGATGCCAGGTAGTTTCAGCTAAAGCCATTAGCAAGACAATCAACCAGGGAGTGGGTTATGGGAGGTACAGAACAACAAGGACCAACTAAGAATTCATGACCCTGACCACATTGTTCCCTTCTGTTGGGGGGAGTGTGTGGGAAGTCACGTAGGCGAGTGCACGACACATAGCACAGACCCTTGTCTCAGTGTTACTCAACTTTCCCGTCCTTAACCTTGTCAAGGTGTCCGGACTTTGAAGGAAACACAAGTCAGGGCCTGGTTTGATCCTTGACTCCAACCATGCCGTAGCCTCCAACAGGGGACCCAATCTTTGTTCATCCAGTCAGCACACCTGGTTAGAATCATTTTCACAGGGTCCTTATCAAGACTCAAAAACATGCACATTTATCCTGCCATGGGAGGAAGTACAGCCCAGTCCCAAATCACCTGTGTGTTTTGCCACAAGAGAGGGCAGTTCCAGCCACCATCTCACCTCTGGAATATTCACTGGTAAGACCTTCAAGACCCTGGAGACAAGCATAAAGTTTTCCAAGTGGCTCCCTAGGAAAGCTTCCCCTTGACTTGAAAGGGGGGGGGTATCTATCATATTCTGCCTTATCATCATCATCACTAGGAGCTGTCAGGTTCAATTGAGTTCAAGGACAGGTGAAAAGATAACCTGACCTCTATACGAGGT
This sequence comes from Mustela nigripes, assembly GCF_022355385.1. Classification (NCBI taxonomy): domain Eukaryota; kingdom Metazoa; phylum Chordata; class Mammalia; order Carnivora; family Mustelidae; genus Mustela; species Mustela nigripes. Next base: position 62,789,363 of record NC_081570.1, read on the forward strand.
TGCTTTTACTTCTATTTATTCCCAAAGCAGTAAATAAACGGCCATTGGCAAAAATAAGGTAAGAAGAGCTCAGTGGATGTAGCTCCCCATGCTTCGTGTACATTCCACAGAAGCCCACCTGAAGTTCAGTGGAATTGGCTGCCTGCCAGTTTTCCAGGTCAAGAAGGATATGGACTCACTGTCTTTCACACTAGCTACATCAATACTCAGAAATAACTTAGAGCACCAACAGAAGGCTTTAACCCTGCAAGGCAAGGAGCCATATTCCCCAGGCTCTGAAATTCTTGCTGTCTCCACACAGGGGCAATCTCCTCTTCCATGAGCAAAATGTGCAGGACCCAGGAGTTTCAATTTCTGTCTATTTGGGGGATTGCTACCATAGAGGAACACAACCTCCTCCTTCCACATCAGAGGGGGGTAGTAGGGTGAGTGAAATGCCAGTGCTCTGTCATCTCCTCTTTAAAAAAAATCTCTCTCTTCATCTTCAGCTTCATAAATGGGCTGGAGATGAGTGAATAGCTGAAGCAGGCAGAACTACTTTCTGACCATGAACTTAGAAAGTTCTATGTGACTGGTTTGGTAACTTTGTTTAGAATGAGAGGCACATATTACTCTGCTGTTAGTTTTTGGGAACTCCATTAGAGCATCCAGTTATTTGTCTACCATTTTGTGACTTACAGTATAACTTGCGGGGTATTTGTGACTTCCTTCAGGCAGAAACTCTATCACGATCTTCATTTTTTTTTTTTTTTTTAGGATTTTATTTATCATTTACTTGATGGACAGAGATCACAGTAGGCAGAGAGGCAGGCAGACAGAGAGAGGGAGAAGCAGGCTTCCCGCTGAGCAGAGAGCCCAATGGGCAGCTTGATCCCAGGACCCTGAGATCATGACTTGAGTCGAAGGCAGAGGCTTAACCCACTGAGCCACCCAGGAGCCCCATGATCTTCATTTTTTCTGAAGTGCCTGAGATGGCACCCTCTCACTCAAGACAGTTCATAAATGCTTGGGAAATTGAATTTAATTTTAAAGAAAAAACAACTTTCCCCTTCCTTTATACCTATATACGTACTACCGCTCCCCACCTTAGTACTGGAACAAGGCTACCTTTTCCATGAAATAGTCCCGTTCCATTTCAGCCCCATTAATTTCTCCTTATCTGTGAAATCCTCCAAAGCTTTATTAATATATGTTTTATATCACTATTTAAATTTTTATTTATCTTGACACTTCAGTAAGACCCTGAGCTCTTTGAGAATATGGGCCATCTTGTACTTAGTTCTTTGAGAAGTTCTTAGCATTCAATAAATATTGATATGGATACCATGTTAAATCAGATAAAAAGCATCTCTCCTACACATATTTGAGAAGGAACAGCTTCATTTTTTTCCTTGTGTTTTATATTGCACTGAACTAATGAAATTCAGACAAGTATCACCATGGCTTGTTAGAGCAAGGGGTCTTCAGAGATAATTCTGCAGCTCGCCTCATTTTAATGTAGCAGCGCGACAGGAATGCTGCCTCCTTTCACCCTCTGCTGGTCATTCTAGTAACTGCAACTTCTTGAATCTCATTTCAGAATGAGTACCATTTTTCCAAGTTCCTAATATTGCCTAAAGCCAGTTTTTTAATGTACTATATATAATACTACTTGTTCACACTCCATGAAAGTTGAAATTCTATTACTCGCAGGTAATATTCATTTAGGTACTTGGGTTCTGGAGCCAGAATGCCTGTGTTCCTAAGTCAATTCTCCCACTTTGTAGATCAGACAACTTCGCTGCCACCCAGCTTCCTGATCTGAAAATGAGAATAATAAGAATGATGAACTTACCAAGTTGTTGTGAGTCTAAGTGAATTAATGCCTACAAAATACTTAAAGTAGCACCTGGAAAATATTCATTATTCATTATTTGTCTTTTGGTGGTGGTGGTAGTTGCATTCAGTAACTTTCATACTAATGACAAGATTTTTTTATTTGGTTCTTTCTAGTAGAGGAAGCCCCTAGAAAAGACTGCTCTATTTATCTTTAAATCCCTAGCACTGTACACACAGTGCCTGGCACATAATCACTCAGCAGAAGTTGGTTAAATTTATTTATAAATTTATAAATAATACAATTACTAAGAATAAAAGCTCTGGACTCAGACTACTTCAGTTCAAATCCTGGCTCTGCCATTTACAAGCGAACTTAACTCGAATTTCACTTTCCTGTACCTTTCATTATCATCTACGTAAAATGATGGTGATAACAACTGTTACTTCATAAGATCGTTGAAAGAACTAAGTTATTATATACCTGAAAATTATTTTATTATAAATAGTATAAACCTGAAAGGCCTCTCGCTACTCATCCCCCTGGGGATACCTGAAGTAGACTTAACGATAAGATCTGGCACATAGTAAACAACCAATATATGTTAACTTAGATTATTTGTAAGGATTTCCCAAGGCAATGTTGATAAAATAATGTAAGCAGACCTGTAAGAGGACCTGACAGAGCGGAGTTTGAACCCCGCTGCAGGCAGGGCGCAGCAACGCAAGAGCACCTGGTTGGGGGAGGGGGGTAGGTGTCCAAACAGACCAGCTTCAGCCACTCACTACTGGTAAAACCTTAAGGCAGAGAGACAAGAGGTGGTAAAACGAGAAAGGAATTTTTTTCAGTGAGTCCATCACTGGGAAGACAGTAGACTAGTATCTCAAATGCTATCCAAAATGCTGCAGACTTCCAGGTTTACATAAGCAAAATGCGGGACACACGGGTTGGCAGTGAAAGTTTAGATTGATCATTGCCTTGGAGTCCATCACGGAAGTTGCTTAGGGCAGTCCTTATTGCTTGGGGGGTATTTCCATTCCCAGAACGGGATGCTTTGCCTCAGAGTCTTCCACCTGAGCCGAGAGCAGCTGGAAAGAAGAGCCCAAAAGTTTGACGTTGGGTGCCTGATAGCTCAGTTAGTTAAGCAACTGCCTTTGGCTCAGGTCATGATCCTGGAGTCTGGGAATGAGTCCTGCTTCCGGCTCCCTGCTTCTCCCTCTGACTCTCCCCCTTCTCGTGCTTTCTCTCTCTCTCTCAAATAAATAAATAAAATCTTTTTTAAAAAATAGTAAAAAATAAAAAGTTTAAAGTCAAAATGAGGCAGCTGAACTCCTCTTTCAGAACCGCATGGTCAAAACACCATTTCATTCCTATATGGAAGGAAAACAAACCACAGTCATTTCTTCTGTAGCTACTTCCTGCTGACCAGGTATGACGTAGAGATTTTGCAATGGAAGTTTGACAGAGTGGGAGAATTTGGTTTCTTGTGTTCCCACTGCAGAGAACAGTAAGGGCATCTCCAAGCTAATCTAAATAATACAAACTCCTGTTTGATAGATAAAAAGTCAAAACAATCAAAGAGGAGGAGAACAACAAATAAACGAAGGCTTAGCAAAGTATATTTACATTTGAAAGGAATCAAATTTACCTAACAGCCAAAAGGATCAACCATAAGGCATCTGTAGCAGTGATGTGTTTGTTTAAATCCTTCATGGCTTCAGTTAAATATTTTTTGAATAATGTGGAATATATATGCAACATTCTGGGGTTTGTTTGTTTTTCGAGATTTTATTCTTAAGTAATCTCTACACCCAGCATGGGGCTTGAATTTACTGCCCTGAGGTCAAGAGTTGCACACTCCACCAACTGAGCCAGCCAGGCACCTGGCAACACTCTCTTTTAATGAGAGCATAGGTCCCTTCTTGTCAAGACATTAAAGGCCATTCAGTTTTGAAGGCTCACCTTTTGGATTTGTGCAGTCTTACCATATACTGGGGATAGTAACAAGACCCCATGGGCATGTGATTATTTCAACAACTGAACAGTAGGTTGACCTTGAATATGATAATAGCAGTCAAGGAAGAACTTGTGGGGTTTTTTTTCCCCCCAAAGTTGTTCTTCATATATTTTTTTACAAGTTTTTATTTAAATTCCAGTTAGTTAACATACAGTGTGATTAGTTTCAGGGGTGGAATTTAGTGATTCATCACTTAGATACAACAACCAGTGCTCATCACAAGTGCCCTCATCACCCATTTAGCCCCTCCCCCTCCCCATCTCCTATCTGGTAACCATCTGTTCTGTATAGTTAAGAGTCTATTTGTGGTTTACCTCTCTTTTAGTTCACCCGTTTTATTTTTCTTTTCTTTTCTTTTTTAAGATTTTATTTATTTATTTGACAGACAGAGATCAAGTAGGCAGAGAGGCAGACGGGGGGGGGGGCAGCTGTGGGGTGGAAGCAAGCTCCCTGCCAAGCAGAGAGTCCGATGTGGGGCTTGATCCCAGGACCCCGAGACCATGACCTGAGCCAAAGGCAGAGGCTTTAACCTACTAAGCCACCCAGGTGACCCCACCTGGTTTATTTCTTAAATTTCACATATGACTGAAATTATATGGTATTTGGCTCTCTCAGACTGACTGATTTTGCTTAGCATAATGCTCTCTAGCTCCATCCATATCTTTGCAAATGGCAAGATTTCACCCTTTATGATGGCTGAGTAATATCTATTGTATGTATATATATCACCTCTTTATCCACTCATCAAGTTATAGATATTTGGGCTCTTTCCATAATTTAGTTATTATTGATAATGCTGCTATAAATATTGGGGTGCTTGTATCCCCTCAAATCAGTATTTTTGTTATCTTTTGGGTAAATACCTTGTAATGCAATTGCTGGGACATAGGGTAGTTCTGTTTTTATTTTTGTTTTTTAAATTTTTATTTATTTATTTGAGAGAGAGACAGTGAGAGAGAGCATGAGCGAGGAGAAGGTCACAGGGAGAAGCAGACTCCCCATGGAGCTGGGAGCCCGATGTGGGACTCGAACCCAGGACTCTGGGATCATGACCTCAGCTGAAGGCAGTTGTCCAACCAACTGAGCCACCCAGGTGTCCCGGGTAGTTCTGCTTTTAATTTTTTTGAGGAACCTCCATGCTGTTCTCCAGAGTGGCTGCACCAGTTTGCAGTCCCAACAACAGTGTAAGAGACTTCCCCTTTCTCTGTATCCTCACCAACATATCTTGTTTCTTGTGTTGTTGGAAATATAAAAATCCCATAGCAAGAAGACAAAACAGTGTAACTGGAGGAACCTTGTGAAGGACTGCTTTTTTTTTTTTTTTTTTTTTAAGGACTGCTTCTTTTGCTTCTTCTACTGCTAGGATCTACACCTAGCAGGACCTATACTTGAGAAGGTCAAGAAATTAATGATTTCTTCAGATTCTTCCAGCACAATAGAGTAACGTCTAAGGAGTGACAGAGTGAGGTCATCGGGTATGTTTTCCAGGCCACTGATTCAGCAAAACCCCTGACTGCAGAGTATAAGTGAGTTATGGAGGATATCTAAATTCTCGCTTTTGTTTTAACCAGTTTCTGGATGTCTGACAAGACATAGACTCCAGTAAAAACCCCAGAGCCTGAGGAAAGAAGAGGAAAGAAGAGTTAGCCTCTTCTTTCCTTTTTGAGTTTCCCAGACATTTTGTCTGTATCTGCACCCTCTTCATATCTTCAATATACTCTGCTCTCACCACTCCCTCCCAACTCATGTTTGATTTCAATCCTGCGCAATGCCAAGAACCCACTTGGCTGGTTCTGTGGGAACCCTTGAATCCTTGGACCCAACCAGCCTACTATCACTGATGCTACCATTCATTAGAAATATGGTCTCGAGGGGCACCTGGGTGGCTCAGTGGGTTAGAGCCTCTGCCTTCAGCTCGGGTCATGGGATCGAGCCCCACATAAGGATCTCTGCATCGGCAGGGGGCCTGCTTCCCCTTCTCTCTCTCTTCCTGCCTCTCTGCCTACTTGTGATCTTTGTCAAATAAATAAATGAAATCTTAAAAAAAAGAATATGGTCCCGAACATGCTCTGTTACCCCTAACCCTTAAGCCCTAATCTTGAATTCAGATAACACTACCACCTTTCCTAAATCTATTTAAAGGATTAAATGGAGTCTATATAATGATTAACACTATCCCTGAGGTGTTGTAATCATTTAACAAATAGCATTGTTTTGCTGATATAGTTCTTGTTTTTATGATTAATACCTTTGCCACTAGGAATTTAAAATCTAGATAACTAAGAAATAGGGGTGGCTGGTGGGCTCAGTGGGTTAAGCCTCTGTCATGAGCTCAGGTCATGATCTCAGGGTCCTGGGATGGAGCCCCACATCAGGCTCTCTGCTCAGCAGAGAGCCTGCTTCCCCAACCCACCCGCCCTCTGCCTGTTTCTCTGCCTACTTTGTGATCTCTCTCTTTCTCAGTCAAATAAATAAATAAAATCTTAAAAAAAAAAAAAAGAAAGAAAGAAACTAAGAAACATGTAAATAATTACAATGCAAAATAAAAGTCACAGAAATGAAAAGTTAACAAATGCTTTGATAATTTATGAGGAGAAGAGAATGTGGGCTGCGGTGATAGTTCCTCAAAAAGATAACATTTCCAAAGGGAAAATAGGGAACAGGTAGATATCCCAGGCAAAAAGGAGTATGACACTGAGACAGGTGAACAAAAGCACAAAAGCAGGAAGCATAAAGCTTATTGGGCAGTAGAGAGAGAGAGGCAGAGTTGATAGATTTGTTGTGAAGTTCTTTACCAAACTATTGAGTGTTTGTAATGTTCTAGTCCAGACCTGCACAGTCTAATGGGGTGGTCACAAGCCATATGTGTTAAGTTCTTGAAATATGGTTAGTGACGAAAAAGAACAATTTTTAATATATTATAATTTTAATTAATTTAAAATTTGAAACTGAAGGGGCCTCTGGCGGGCCCCGTCAGTAAAGCATGGGACTCTTGATCTTGGGGATTGTGAGTCTGAGCCTTATGTTGGGTACAGAGATTACTTAAAAATAAAATGTTAAACAAAATTAAAAATTGAAGCATTCCATATGAGCCAGCAATACCACCCCAGATATATACCCCAAAAGACTGAAGACAGGAACTCAGATACTTGTAGGAAAATGTTTGTTACAGCATCATTCTCAACAGTTAAAGGATAAAAGCAACCTAAGTATACTTGGAATGTGTTTATTTCAATATTTTATCAACAAATGAATAGATATTGTCAGGGAGCAAGAATGCCTCCTCCTCTTCATAGGAAGCAAGAACTCTTGTGCCCTTCTAGCTGGACTAAGAATCAAGTCAACTCTGAGACAGATAAACAGGAGAGAATCAAATTTGATAGGCATACATATGGGGACTCCAAAGAGCCATGGAAATTCCAAAGTCAGGCAAAATGAGATATACATGTTATTCTGAACTAAGGATAAGGGGATAGGAGTCTGGGATTTCACAGAACAGGAATGCATTTCACAGGATGAGAAAAATGTTTGTATGTTTGTAATTAGATGTTTGTCCAACCATACAGATGGATCACTCAGTTAAAAATCTATTTCTGTTAATAACCCTTATTCTGGGAAAGACCCCTAATTTAGATTCTTTTGTGTGGCTAAGGGAGGGACAAAAGTTTCTTTTGAGCCTGCAGGGTTTCAAGCTCCTTCAGCTCAAATTAATCAATGTGCCAAAGTGGTACATTGTGGGGATGGGGTCTGTTCTGAATCCCCTCAGTATCAACAAATGAATAAACATAATGTGGTATATACATGCAATGGAATATGAATCAGCTATAAAAAGAAATGATTCTGATACAACATGAGTGGACCTTGAAAACATTAGGCTAAGTGAAATAAGCCAGACACAGAGGAAAAATGTTTGAGGATTCCGCCTATATGAAATAGCAAAAATAGGCAAATTCATAGAGACTGAAACTAGATTGGGTTGCCACGAGCTAAAGGGAGTAATGAATGAGGAGTTATTGCTTAAGAGGTACAGAGTTCTGTGTGCTGGAAGAAAAGTTTGGATATAGAGAGGGGTAGGGTTATACAACACTGCAAATGTAATTAAGTGCCATTGATTGCACCCTTAAAATGGTGAAAATAGCATATTTTATGTTATATATATATTATTACATTAAAAAATTAAACTGTAAAATATTTTTCTGTTAAACATCTTTATTGTTTTGGTAGCTCCACGCTTCTATTTAACTGTCACATTGTGTAAAATGGTATTATAATCAGAAAAAACTACATGTCCCTAAACAAAAAGACAAGGCATAGCTTTCTTGACATAAGAAAAATCCTTTCCAGCCCCCAGCTATTCTGTGACTTATGCCTGACCTGCACTACTTACACAAAGCACATTTCTTTCTTCCTTCCTTTCTTTCTTTTTTTTTTTAAAGATTTTATTTGTTTGACAGAGAGAGACATAGGGAGAGATGGAACACAAGCAGGGGGAATGGGAGAGGGAGAAGCAGGCCTCCCGCTGAGCAGGGAGCCCCATATGGCTTGACCCCAGGATCCTGGGACCATGACCTGAGCAGAAGGCTGCCGCTTTCCGACTGAGCCACCCAGGTGCCCCACAAAGCACATTTCTTGCAGAATTTCCTAGGATATGTTGAAACTGCAGAAGAATAGACCTCAGAAGATAATGATTTTTTTTTAAAGATTTTATTTACTTATTTGACAGAGAGAGATCACAAGTAGATGGAGAGGCAGGCAGAGAGGGAAGCAGGCTCCCCGCTGAGCAGAGAGCCCGATGCGGGACTCGATCCCAGGACCCTGAGATCATGACCTGAGCCGAAGGCAGCGGCCTAACCCACTGAGCCACCCAGGCGCCCCAGAAGATAATGATTTTAAGGGAACAAAAGAATGTAAGCACAAACAGTCACTACCAGGTCAGGAGATAAGCTAATCATATCACTGATGTTTAATCAGTGGTAAAACTCCCAGCACTGATTCCAAAGTAAAGATTGTCCTGACACACATTCTTGTGTTATCATTGCAGGATCTCAACTCCTTGAGCACTCAGTACTGGTGAAAGACCCGCGGATCCCCTTACCCAAGAATCCAACACTGCCACTGGATGCAAACAGCAAGAGGTTTATTGTCACGCAGGTACCGGCGGGTGGTTGGCAGCTCCAGCTAACCGAGCACACCTGGCTGGGGTGGTGCAGGATTTTTATAGACAGGTACAAACAAGTTTTGGGTGGGGCGCAACTGATTGGTGGACAGTTTGAACTTTTGAAAAAGGCATACTTGGTGTTAGTGGATTGGCCCTGGAAGACCCCCTCGCGCGAAGAGAAAGGCGGGAAGGGGAAACAAAGAGGGGAAGTTTGACCTTATTACTCAGCAGAAAGGCATCCTGTCTACGTGACCTATGTGACCATGCAGCCCCCTTGCCTACATGACCATGCCCCTGCTATTAGGAGAGGGTATCTTGTTCAAACAGGAGTCAAGTGTCATGCCCTAAAAGCCAAGCGGTTACAGAAAGGCAAAAGAGCAGTTACATTGAATTCAACCCTGGGGGAAGGGTCTTTTCACTGCAAGGGGAGGAGGGGTACTTTTACACAACAAAAGAGCAGTTAATTAGTTAACGACGGGGGAGGGGGGTCTTTCACTGGACCACCTAGACCCAGAGAACTGATGATGCTGACCCTACTGACCTGTGACTTTGACCTGGAATTAACCACTTACAGATGACTTTTGCCCCAATTCCATACTGTATTTCCCACTGTACAAGCCCCTTCATGAATAGTATGCATCTTTACCTTAAAGCTTCCCTAATTTTGTTGTTGGGGAGACCTTGCTTTGGGAAAGATCCCTGGTGTTTTCCTTTTCCTGTTCCAAGTAAAACCTTTCCTTCTCCTATTCTTTGCCTTGGTTGTGGCTTTTAGCTTGACACTAACCAAGAGGTGAACGCAGGTTCTGGTAACACTCTCAACAGTGAAAAAAAGAAAGAAAAATCAATGAAATCGAACCACATTTGACATCAATCAAATGTTCAACAATGAACATTTTAATGATTTATAACAGGACTTGAGCTTTTAACTTTGGCCGGTCATACACTGGATTAGATTTTTGCAAACACAAATGAAATTTAAATAGAAAGATAAGAAAGGAATAATTGTTTCAGTCATGAAAATTAGAATGGAAAGTTTTAAGGAAAAGACTAAAAATAAAAATGGTATTTCACAAAAAGTGGAAGATCTTCAGTTAAGTTACCAAACAATTGGTTCTCAAACAATATCAAAGACCAGTAAGTTCCAAATATGGAAAAATTATGAACTTTTTTTTTGCTTTAGATTACTCATATAAAATGAGATACTGTCACAACTGTATACCCATGCAAAAGAATGAAGTTGGACTCCCATCTCACACCACACACAAGTAACTCAAGATGGATCATAGACTTAAATGCAAGACATAAAAATATAAAACGCTTAAAGAAAAACATGAGTACATTTTTATAACTGGGTTAGGCAAAGCCTTCTTAGATATGATAACAAATGCATAAGCAACAAGAGAAAAGCAGATAAATCAGACTTCACCAAAATTAAAACTTCTTTGCTTCAAAAGACACCATCATAAAAGAGAAAAAAATAACCCACAAAAAAGGAGAAAATATTTGCAAATAATACATCTAATGAGGGACTTATAAGACATAAAGAACTCTAACAATTCAGTAATAAAAAGATATAATAACCAAATCTTAAAATGGGCAAAGGCTCTGGGTGGCCATTTCTCCAAAGAACATATACAAATGTTCAATATGCACATGAAAAGATGCTTAACATCTTTAGTCACCAGAGAAATGCAAATCCAAACCACAATGAAATATTTCACATCCCCTAGAATGGTAATCATTGAAAAGACAGATAACAAGTGTTGAGGAGGATGTAGAGAAATTAGGCTCTTCATACATTGCTGGCGGGAATGTAAAATGATGCAGCTTCTTTGGAAAGCAGTTTGAGAGCTCCTCAGATGTTAAACGTATTTACCATATGACCCCACAATTCCAATTCTAGATATATCCCCAAGCGAAATTAAAATATGCATCCATGTAAAAATTGTATGTTTACATTTATAACAGCATTATTTCTTTTTTTTATTAAAGATTTTATTTATTTATTTGACAGAGAGAGATCACAAGTAGGCAGAGAGGCAGGCAGAGAGAGAGAGAGAGAAGGAAGCAGGCTCCCTGCTGAGCAGAGAGCCTGATGCGGGGCTCGATCCCAGGACTCTGAGACCATGACCTGAGCCAAAAGCAGAGGCTTTAACCCACTGAGCCACCCAGGTGCCCCATCACAGCATTATTTCTAATAGCTAAAAAGAAACACTCAAGTGCCCATCAAGTGATGAGCACATAAATAAAATGTGGTACATATCCACATACTAGAATATTCAACCATTAAAAAGAATGAAGTACTGATACATACAACGACATGAATAAGCCTTGAAAACATGTTAACTGAGAGAAGCCAGTCACAAAAGAACATGTATTCTATTATTCCATTTATATGACATGAACAGTTTAGGCAATTCTATAGAAAGAAATTAGGTTCTGTAGTCAGGGCCTGGGAGGAGGTGAGAATGTGGAGCGACTACTAATGAGTATGAGGTTTCTTTTGGCGGATGATGAAATGCTCGACATTACATCAATCAGACATTTGTGATGGTTGCACAGTTCTGTAAATATACTAAAAACCATTACATTGTGCATTTTAAAAGTGTGGATTTGAAGGTACATGAATTATATGTTTATAAAGCCATACAGGAAAAGGGGAGGAAAAGAAAGGGGATGGAAGGGAGTAGGGAAGTGTAGAGAAGAAGAGAGGAAAGAGGATGAGAGAGTGAGAAGAACAAGAGCTGCACATGTGGGTTGCCCCTTGATAAGGAATAAAGAATAAAGGGAGGGATAGAGAGAGACTTGAACACAGCTTCGGAATCAAAGACAAAACATCACCAGAAAAAAAGAGAGGGAGCGGATGACATAGACCGTGGCCATCGGTTATAAACTGAATCCAAAGCTTTTTTGGAGATGAAAGTAAAATACGAAATTCCTCCTATTGAATAATTTCATTACCCTACGATGATTTCTGTTCTATAGCTGTGTAGAAACTGGGCCATGTAGGTCCATAGGCTTTTCCTGAGTTTCTGTTATAAAAGAGGTTTGTACAAAAAACACAAAGGAGAAAATACTTGATTTGACAAGCGGTTTTGGGAATTTCACCAAGGGCGACATCTCAGCTGCCTCTCCCAGGATTAGTAATAATCAGATGGGGGATGCAAGAGGCAGGGTATTATATGTAGAGGGATCCGTTTGTGGAGAGACATGTTGGTACGAAAAAGCATGACACAGAAGAGAAATGTGAGGGAAAGGGGCAGAGAAGTCTCATGGGGTTAGGGAAGTAAATGTTCTTTTCTATAATGGAATGAAGTTTTGAATTTATCTTATAAATAACAAGTCAGGGTAAGTATAATTAATACTGGGGAGCTCTGTCCAGATTTCCAGGCCCATGCACACACTTCCACACTGTTATGATATTAGCTCGTGATAGGTCTTAACTGTCCCTCTCGAAAGTGATTTAGCTGGGAGGAACTGCCTCTCCAGTGACAGGCTCTTACAGGGATATACACTCAACTCTCTTGCCTCAATTTGGGATAACTCTGAAGGGCCATCCCAGCTCCAGAGTTTCCTGTAGAATTGGCTGAGGTCTCAGTTCCAACCACATTGAGTCAGCTTCTTCCACCCAACACTATCTTCCTTACTTCCTGAGAAGTGTATCTCCTAAGCATGCTCTCCAAAAAACAGTATGCATACAATTCCCCATTTCCAGAGAGCCCAATCCAAGATACGGTGTACATTATGTGCTATCAACAGTTAGTAGGCAACAAAGAAAAATCAGCCAGGGGGGCACCTGGATGGCTCAGCGGGTTAAAGCCTCTGCCTTTGGCTTAGGTCATGATCTCAGGGTCCTGGGATTGAGCCCCACATGAGGCTCTCTGCTTGGCGGGGAGCCTGCTTCCCCCTCTCTCTCTGCCTGCCTCTCTGCCTACTTGTGATCTCTGTCTGTGAAATAAATAAGTAAAATCTTAAAAAAAAAAAAAAAAAAGAAAGAAAGAAAGAAAGAAAGAAAAAGAAAAAGAAAAATCAACCAGGAAAGGAGATTTAAGAATATCACTGCAAGAGACAATGGAGAACAAGAAAAGAATGATAATGTCAAAGACAATGGAAAAATCAATTTAAAAGGAAGAAGTGGTCACCAGTGTTGAGTGTTACTGAAAATAAGAATTCATCAGTCAGGATTATTACCTTCTCAATTGCCTTCCAATTTTTTAAGATTTTATTTATTTATTTATTTATTTATTTATTTATTTATGAGAGAGAAGAGAAGCATAAGAGCATGGGGAGGGGCAGAGGGGGAGGGAAAAGCAAACTCCCCGCTGAGACCCAAACCCACTGAGCCCCAGGGCAGATCCTGAGATCACCACCTGGGCTGAAATCAATACCCATGCTGAAATCAAGAGTTGAAAGCCCAACCAACTGAGCCAACAAGGCATCGTCCCTCCCTTTTGATTTTTAGATTGATTTTAGATTTTATACATGTCTTAATGATTTTTTTCTCCTATAAAGTTAAAGGATAAATAAGCCTGCTCCTATAGTTATTACAAACAAGAAATTAAAATTGGTCATAAAGATAATGAACAGCTGACTTAAGATTTTAGGAAAAAGAACTACATTAAGAAAGGGTAAAGCTAACAACAACAACAACAAAAGCGTAAAAGCAAATGAATTGGATCTTAAGTGTTTGGCATAGAATAAGCACTTTGTGTATTAGTTTTACTTTTATTTGTCTTTCCTAACTGTGTTCATCTTAGAGCATTTTCCACTTGACAACACCAGTTGATGTTTTAAAGCTGGAAAAAATGGGAACAGATGGATTAGGATTATATATGGAAAATATTTCTCTTGATTTTCTTTTATTCATCAATTCCCTTGACATGTATGGTGATTTTGAAAAATGATTCTAAAGTCAGAATGTCTGGATCTAAAACTCAGTACTGGCACTTACTAATTGTGTAGCTAGGGACACATTATACAATTTCTCTAAATCTCAGTATCTTCACCTATAAAATTGGAATACTAAGAGTACCTATTTTGTAGGACTGCTGTGAAGGATACCTTACATGTGAAAGAAATTCTGAACAGTGCCCAGTACACAGTAAGAGTTCAGTGAATATTTGTTAGAATTATTATTTATAAAGCTAATGAACTTCAACTGTGAGTACCAGGTACTGTTAAGCTATGGCAGTACGAAGTTAAATAAATCATAGTGCTTATTTTTTTTTTAAGATTTTATTTATTTATTTGACAGAGAGAGAGATTTTACAAGTAGGCAAAGAGGCAGGCAGAGAGAGGGGGGGAAGCACACTCCCCTCGGAGCGGAGAGCCAGATGCAGGGTAGATCTCAGGACCCTGCGACCATGACCCAAGCCAAAGTCAGAGGTTTAACCCACTGAGCCACCCAGGCGCCCCTTATAGTGCTTACTTTTAAGGAAAGGCTTATCTTTAGATGAAGAACAGAGATGTATATAATCATGGTAATACAGAGTACTAAGTACTAATATATATAACAAAAACTTGCCTTGAGATACAAATAAAAAGGGAATTTAGGACACGATAAGGTTTTGTGTTTTGCTTCTTTTTTTTTTTTTTTTAATAATCTCTCTATCCACAATGTGGGGCTCCAACCCCCAACCCTGAGATTGATAAGGCATTTTAACTTGATTTATAAGGGACTAGGAAACTTGGAAGGTTTCAAGCAAGGAGGCAGATTTTAGACCTATGTTTGAGAGAGTGAACTCTAGAAGCAAGGCAAAGAAAGGAGAAGACATGAGTTTTGTCATTACTGTAGTACAGCAGGCAAGAAAGGCTTACAGACCTAAATCAACACAGAGGAAATAGGAATGGAGAAGAAACGTGCTGGAAGTACAACCAGCGCACCCTCCTAATGGCTGTTAGATAAGGCTATAAGCGAGAAGTGTGAATCAACGAGGGTGACAAGGTCTCTGGGTTTGGGAGTCATCCCAGATAATGGTACCATTAATCAATAGGAGTATGAAAGAAAAACATGCTTACAGGAGAAGGTTCTGTAGCACTTACAGGTGTTTTCACTGAGGTGCTTATGATATATTTAGGCAAGTATTTGAAATACAAGTCCAGAGACCAGAAGACCATTATGTATTTAAGATTTATCAATAGTGGGGCGCCTGGCTAGCTCATTTGGTTAAACAGCTGCCTTCAACTCAGGTCATGGTCCCAGGATCCTGGGATGAAGCCGGCATCAGGCACCCTGCTCAGTGGGAGAGTCTGCTTCTCCCTCTCCCTCTCCCTCTGCCTCCACCATCCTCCCACCTCCCCCCCCCACCACTTGTGCTCTCTCTATCTCAAATATATAAATAGATGAAACCTTAAAAAAAAGAATTTATCAATTTTGTCTAAAATTGAGGGAGCAGATGAGATCATTAAAAAACGAAAAAAAGGATCTGGTGGGGAAATTTGTAAAAATTAAAACATGACAAGGTACATGGGCATGCCTTTAAATGAACAAACCATTAGATCCTCTTGAATTAGTTTTTCCCAAAAAGACATTAGAATAGTGTTGGCACTTTTATTCAAGGCATAGTGAATTACCTTTCTTCCATTATTTAGTACCACAGTGGTATACTTATAATTCAGCCTAAGTACTGGATATGGTCTTGCCAAATTATTGTACATGCTCTTGACCTTCTTTTTATGATGTTTATTACAATGATATAATAACAGCTAACACATAGCAATTATTCTACTAACTCAATTATTACAAGTCAGTAAATTTTTTTTAAATTTTTTATTTTCTTATAAACAAATAATGTATTTTTATCCCCAGGGGTACATACAAATTTGTACATACATACAAATACATATAAATTATTACAGTTCATATATCTATGATGTAAATATGATTTAAAAATTATGACACCATATTTATTATCTTATTTCATCATGATATTAGAGGTACAAGTTGTAAATAAAGCAATTTTTTATGTGGCAGGTATAATGACTCTGATATCCACCATTGTTTCAAAACCACAGAAGCACAAAGTACCTATGATTAAAAGATAGCAAGTGGACTCTGCTCTAATCATGACTGTAGAAACCTGAAGAGTATTTGATGATGAAGAAAGCACTGAAGTGGGTTCCCAAGAACTATAAAACTTTAACCAAAATTCACTCTATCAACAACTTATCAATCAAACATGCAAAGAATACTGATCATGTGAAGATTCTCATGTGAAGTTAGGATGATAGAAATAAATGCAGTGGTGGGGATGTCTGGATGGTTCAGTGGGCTAAGCCTCTGCCTTTGGCTCAGGTCATGATCCCAGAGTCCTGAGATCAAGCCCCGAATCAGGTTCTCTGCTCAGCAGGGAGCCTGCTTCCCCCTCCCTCTCTGCCTGCTGCTCTGCCTACTTGTGATCTCTGTCAAATAAATAAATAAATAAAATCTTCTGAAAAAAAGAGAAAGAAAGAAAGAAAGAAAGAAATACAGTGGAGTCACATCGAATCAGCCTGACCTCAACCAAACCGCCTCAACTTTTATGTCCATGGTATTTCTAATCTTTGTCCTTATAATTACAAACAAGCCATTATCATGTAATGTAAACTCTAATATGTATATAGCATCTTAATATAAAAACAAAATGAAATAAACCCTGCAGACAGCAGGAAAACTTCAGAATTCTCCCTTGTGGATTCATGGTACTGGAAATGGAGGCTTACCTAAGGTGGAAAAGCTGAAGAAAGATCTAACCTCTTTGACAGAGAGACAGCAATCAAATATACTCCATGGCTGAAATCATAAGTTTTCTCAGATAACCCATAAGTAACTGACTTTGCTTTCCTAATATTAATCTTGCTATCCTACTCCACAGCAAATTCTTCTTTAGCTAGTTGTTAGCCGATCAACTTGTCCAAGGACAACAAAGAAGAGCCTTGTTCTATCGCTAGTCTATGGTTCTTATTTTAATAAACTCTGCCTTATTTTTTTTTGGAGACAATCTAGAGTCTACGGTTGATTATCTCCCTCATACCTAAGTAAACTCAACTGTTTGTTTGTTTGTTTCCTAGATCTTCTTTTTTTAAAAAAAAAATGTATTTATTTATTTTAGTTATTTATTTATTTGTTTATTTATTTGACAGAAAGAGGCACAGCAAGAGAGGGAACACAAGCCTCCTACCTCTCTGATTTAACTTTCCAGCCACTGCTAGAACATCATATTGTTTGTCTTATGCTCTGTATTTTCTTTTGTCAGCTCTTTGTAGGTCTTTGCTTTGAAAGAAAGAGAAAAGCCGGTTACCCTCTATAGAAAAGAAAGTTATGTAAATTATCTACTACTGTGTAACAAACCACACAAAACAACAATTTGTTATTTCTCCACATTTTTGTTGAGGTTCTTCTACTAATCTCCACATTTTTGTTGAGGTTCTTCTACTAATTCTACTAATAAGGCTCACTCATTCATTTGCAATCATCTGTGACTTCAGCTAGGGCTGGATGGTCTAAGACAACTTCTTAATCACGTCTAGGATCTTGGCGGAGACGACTCGACTCCCAGGCCAGCCGGGCCTCTCTCCATGTGTCTCATGCTGGCTTCTTTGTACAGTGGCAGGAATGTTCGGAGAGGGTAAGACTCAATGTACAGATGCTTATCAACCCACTGCTTGTGTGAATTTGCTCATATCTATCAGACACAAGTCACACAGCGAAGTCCAGTATCAATGTGGAAGAGATAGGAAGAGAAGTGTGATACAGAAGGATAAGACAAGGAAGTAAGTCTTTTATAATACTCCACTTTCGTTAGTAGCTCTTCCTGGAGCTGGACTGATTCCATCTCATCATCTCCCTTTCTCTTTTGGGAACCTTTTCAAGAATTAGTTGATAAGGATCTATTGCTTATGCACACTATAGGGATATTTAGTACAAAAAAGATCCATCTTCAAAGGGAAGAAAACATGGAAAAATTAAAACTCATTTTGTATAGCTTGTAAAATAGAGCTGGGCTTCTAGAATAGCTTTGCTTGTTTTGCCTTTCAATTTTGTGAACAAGCTTGAATGTCACTGGAATAAGAATGACTGCTTCTGGTTTCTCTGGGGCATTGTGACATTCTGAGAAAACTCAAGGATATAATGTGCATGGCTTTTGTTTTATTTTGTTTTGTTTTGATTCCTTCCTCTCAGAAAAGAAAGAAAGCCCCATGAAAATATACACAAATGAGCCAGGTAAAGATGTGAGGGAGAGCTGTGTGTAAACTACAATGAGGTGTCACAAAATTATACAGTAGAACTTATATGTTGACCCTGTCTGGAAAATACTCTCCAAAAACCACATAATAAAATATGAGGAAAAGCAACCTTACATTCTCTTCCTTGCCCAGGGGTTTATAAGATTTGTCTATTAAATATGAAATATTTTCTAAACAAACAAATGGCACATTTTTGTCTATTTCTCAAGAAAATTTTTAAATTTAATTACAAAGTCTTAAATTTAAAGGAACTCATGTTCTGGTTGATTTATAAAGACTAATAAGACATTCAGTAATCTTTAGGAAGTAGATTAATCTCTGTCAGTGTGCTGACAATTTATAAAAGCTTCAGAGGCTTGCTGATACTCTAACACAATGAAAGAGAAGAAAAAAGTATAAAGTAGAGGAAGAAGAGGAGGAGAAGAAATTAGAGGAGAAAGGAATAGAAGGAGGAGTTCTTAACTGTAAACTAAATTAATGGTCTTGGTTACAAAAGAGAAAAGCCAGAGAAATACCAGTGGTTATCAGGCTGGAAAACAGTGGGGAGAAATTATTTTAAAACATAATACATTTATTTATTTATTTATTTATTTATTTATTTTTAAGATTTAAAGCTAGGTTGCTTATTTAAAATCTTTCTCTTGTCTTTATGTATTTATTGCCATGAACTTATTTCTTAACAACTGCTTTTGCCATATCCCCTAATTTTTGTATGTTCTGTTTGCATTGTCATTTGTCTCAATATATTTCTGGGGATTTCTCTTGATTTATTCTTTGATTGATTGATTATTCAGTAGCATGTTTTTCCTATAACTGATTTCTAGTTTCATACCATTTGGACAAAATGCTTGATTTGGTTTCAATCTTCTTAAATTTACTCAGTATTCTTTTGTGGCCTAATGTATAATCCACCCTGGGGAATTTTCCATGTGCTCTTGAGAAGAATGTGCTCTTGAATGTTCTGTAAACATCCATTAAGTCCACCTGGTCTAACATGTAATTTAAGACGTATTATGTTTCTTCATCAATTTGCTGTCTGGATGATCTATCCATTCTTGAAACTGAGACACTGAATTCTCCTACTATTGTTATATTGCTATTTCTCCATTCAGATCTGTTTTATTTGCTTTACATTTTTAAGTGCACCTATGCTGTGTGCATAATTATTTACAATGTTATATCCTCTTGATGAATTAACCCATTTATCATTATATAATGGCCTGTTTTGTCTTGTCTGATTTAAGTATAGCTACCCCTGCTTTCTTTTAGTTTCCACTCACATGGAATATCTTTTTCTGTTCTTTCCATTTCAGTCTGTGGTCTTAAAGGTGAAATGTGTCTTATTTTTTTAAGCCATTAAACTGGAGAATTTCATCCATTTACATTTAAAGTAATTATTGATATAGATTTTTTTTAAAGATCTTATTTTTATATAATCTCTACACCCAATGTGGGGCTCAAACTTACAACCCCAAGATGAAGAGTTGAACACTCTACCAACTGAGTCAGCCAGGAACCCCAGTAAATATTGGTTTATTATTGACATTTTGTTCACAGATTTCTGGTTGTTTTATAATCCCTTTGTTTCTTTCTTTCTCTCTTTATGATTTGACGATTTTCTGAGTGGTGTGTTTGGATTTCTTACTATTTATCTTTTGTGTGTACACTATAGGTTTTAGTTTTGTGGTTACCATAAGGATTAAATAAAGCATCTAACATAATAGTCTATTTTAAGCCAGTAACTACTAAACTTTGAACACACACAAAGTCTCATTTTTACAGTCTATACTCCTCCACATTTTATGCTTTTGATGTCACAATTTAATCTTTTTACTTTGTGTGTCTATCAACAAATTATTGTAGCTATTTTTAAGGTTTCTGTTTTAAATTTCATTCTAAAGTTATAAGTCATTTACCCACCATGAGCAAATTAGGATATTCTGAATTTAACTATATATTTACCTTTACTGGTTTTCTACTTTCACCTGTTACTAATTAGCATCCTTTCATTTCACCTTGAAGAACTCTCACTTTAGCATTTCTTATGAGGCCAATACGTTGTGATGAACTCCTTCAGCTTTTGCATGTCTGGAAAACTTTTCCTCTCCTTCAATTTTGAAGGACATCTTTTTTTTTTTTTTCTTAAGATTTTATTTATTTATTTGACAGAGATCACAAGTAGGCAGAGAGGCAGGCAGAGAGAGGGGGGAAAGCAGGCTCCCCACGAAGCAGAGAGCCCGAGGCGGGGTTCCATCCCAGGACCCTGGGATCATGACCTGAGCTGAAGACAGAGGCTTTAACCCACTGAGGCACCCAGGCACCCCCAATTTTGAAAGACATCTTTGCCAGAGTATTTTTTTGTTGACACTTTTGTTTCTCTTCTTAGCAGTTTGAATATATCATATCACTTCTTTAAATTTTGCAAAATTACAGCCAAAAAATTTACTGATATATATATATATATATATATATATATAAAATAATTTAAAAATGTATACATATATATATACATTTAAAAATTGTTATTATTATTATTATTTTTACAATTATAATGTGCCTCAGTGTGGTTTTCTTTTGATTAGCCTTTTTTGCAGCCCTTATGCTTGAATCTTAAAAGTTGGGGTATTGGAATGTGGGGTTGCAACTCATTACTCCTCAGGGAGAAACTAAGACTTCCTTCCTAATGTCTGGCATTGTGCAGTAGGATTTACGGAGTATGTCTCAGTCTTTCCTGTTTTGATGTGGGTATTTTCTTGCTCACCTGAAGTGTGGGCATCACTTTGCTAGTTTCTGGATTTCTCTTCAGAGACAATTGCTCTATGTGTAGCTGTTCATTCTGTATGCCTGTGGGATGAGGGGAATTCAGAGCCTCCTATGTTGCCTTCTTTAAAAGCTTCTTTTAAATCTCATGATTTTCTGTGCTTCTGTCATACTCCTGAATGACTTTCAAGCAAAAGTTCATCTCTGAAAAAGCTAATGTTTCTAACAATTATGATTTGCTTTTAATATTTGTACTGTGAGCTGAGAGTTTTAAGGAATCTGAAATTTAATGTGTCTTTGCCTTATGAGCATATGCAAATCAGTTAAGAACACTGTAAGATTTGCAATGCTTGTGATGTTGCCTTAAATAGAAACCACAGATATTTCACAACATACTAAATTGTTGTAGAGAGCTTGACATATTTATGTTCATGCTATTTTGGAAGTACAGTAGTTATTAGACCTGTAGCTATATCCAAAGTGAGTGTAGTCTTTCTGTCAAAAGATGTCCCTGAAATGTTGCTGAGATCTATTGAGCAACTTTGTGGCTCACACTTGCTCAGCCACAAAACAGTGAAATCACATGTTTGTACAATGCAGACTCTGATATTTCCATAACTACCCATTGATTAATGACATAAAATGTTGGGCGCCTGGGTGGCTCAGTGGGTTAAGGCCTCTGCCTTCGGCTTGGGTTGTGATGCTGGGGTCCTGGAATTGAGCCCCACATCGGGCTCTCTGCTCAGCAGGGAGCCTGCTCGCCCCCCCCCCCCCCGCCGCCTGCCTCTCTGCCTCCATGTGATCTCTGTCAAATAAATAAATAAATAATCTAAAAAAAAAATGTTGCTTTGGCAAAGATGGGCGGTTCAAATGAGTGATTCCCTAATTAATCCTTAATCCCTAAAACAACATAGCTTTATTTAACCATATTAGGTGTGCAGCCTATATGGACAGACCAGACAAGTTCAAACACATCTGGCAGGTGAGGTAACTTTTCATTTATTTTTTAAAGATTTTATTTGTTTATGGCAGAGAGAGATAGTGAGAGAGGGAACAAAAGCACTAGGGAGCTGGAGAGGGAGAAGCAGGCTCCCCGCTGAGCAGGGAGCCTGATGTGGGTCTCCATCCCAGGACTCTGGGATCATGACCCAAGCGGAAGGCAGATGCTTAACAATTGAGCCACCCAGGCGCACCTCTATTTCTATTCCTTACCTAGAATAAAATGACTGATAAGAGATTGTATAGTGTCACAGATCATACAAGGTGTTGAATTACTATGAATAACTGAGAGGAAGCATTAAAGCAGCTAGTCAGCCTTCCGTTCATTCTTTCAAAAAGGGGATAAGGAATGGGGATCCACAGGGGAAATAAAAGAAAGCTGGTAATATAATCTAGTCTGTCAACTGGTCCTCCAAGTCAATAGATTCATGATATTTGCTAGAAGTAAGAGAATTTGTCCCTAGCAGAATGTATCTGATAAGGCCTAACATGAACAGAATCAGGATCTATGAAGCATGTCTTCTTGGAGAATGTCACATAAACTATACAACTCAGTAACATACAAAATTGAGGTGCTTCAAAACTGAAATACCAACCATGAGAAACCCCCACAAACTTCATTTAGGGCCCTTCTCTATTCTGAGGAAGAGCTGCATATTTCAAGTGGGAAGGAAAGACATGGGGAGCCTTGGGGAATCTTAGTGTCCCCAAATCTCTCTGCTTCTTTGGAACCTCTAGATTGTATCCTTGAAATTATTTGGTAAAACTTAATACTAAGTAACATCTATGGCTTGTGTAAGTCTTATTTATCAATTAAATTCTGTAAGCTCAGTGCAGAGGTTCTTTCTTTTTTTCTCCAATTTTTAAAATTTAAATTCCGTTAATTAACATAGAATGTATTATTGGTTTCAGAGGTACAGGTCTGTGATTCGTAAGTCTTTTATAATACCCTGTGTTCATTACATCACATGCCCTCCTTAATGTCTATCACCCAGTTACCTCATCTCTCCACCCTCTTCTCCTCCAACAACCCTCAGTTTTTTCCCTATAATTAGGAGTCTCTTACAGTTTGTCTCCCTCTCTGGTTTCATCTTGTTTCATTTTTTCCTCTCTTCCCCTGTGATCTTCTGTCTTGTTTGTCTGTCTTTCTTTCTTTCTTTCTTTGACAGACAGAGATCACAAGCAGGCAGAGAAGCAGGCAGAGAGAGAAGCAGGCTCCCTGCGCAGCAGATAGCCCAATGCAGGGCTCGATCCCAGGACCCTGAGATCGTGACCTGAGCTGAAGGCAGATGCTTAACCCACTGAACCACCCAGGCGCCCCTGGTAATTGTCATTTTCTGATTGACTTATTTTGCTTAGCATAAGACCCGCTAGTTCTATCCACATTGTTGCAAATGGCAAGGATTTTGGTTTCTGATGGCTGCATAGTATTCCATCTTGTATATTTACACCACATCTTCTTTATCCATTCATCTGTTGATGGACATCTGGGCTCCTTCTACAGTTTGGCTACTGAGGATATTGCTGCTATAAACACTGGCGTGCAGGTACCCCTTTGGTTCACTACATTAGTATCTTTGGGGTAAATACCCAGCAGTGCAATTGTTGGGTCGTAGGGTAGTGCAGAGGTTCTTTCTTTTGTTTTTTTTTGTTTTTGTTTTTGTATTCATTTTTTTTATATTGTCTATATATCATAATATAAGGGACACACATGTTTGTTATACAAATAGTGCTTATGGATTTTTAGTCATGAGAATGTTATAAATTTTTTTTAATTATGTAAGTGAATGCTATCAGACATGAAACCCATTATTTTAGGAAAACACAGAATACCACGAGACAACACATGAAACAACTGTCAAATTCCAGGAGGACAGTTGAATATAACTGGTTTTCTTTTAAATTCCATGCATTTCATGTATGCATTTAAACATTCTTGTTAGAAAAGGTGTGGAGACTTTGTTGAGTTGCCACAAAAGGTCTATGACTCAAAAAAAGTTGAGAATTTCTGCTTTAAGTCAAGACTAATTATTCCTTCCCTTATCTTACTATAATGAAAATTCTTCTGACAACTCTTTTAAACACTCCGTTTGCCAAATTCAAACCACAAATTGAAATAATAAAATTGTCAAGATGTCTCTTTTTTTTTTTTTAAAGATTTTATTTATTTATATGACAGAGAGACAGATCACAAGTAGGCAGGGGGTGGGGGAAGCAGGCTCCCGGATGAGCAGAGAGCCAGATGAAGGGCTTGATCCCAGGACCCTAAGATCATAACCTGAGTGGAAGGCAGAGGCTTAACCCACTGAGCCACCCAGGTGCCCCTCAAGATGTCTTTTATACTTCAACTATCTCTGATGTCTCCCAGATAGCTATTGATAACATCAAAATTTGTTCTTTTGCCATATAAAAGGCATAATATTAAAATAATTCAATACATTTATTATATTTTAATTAGTTCAATCACTATAATACAGTAACTATAACAAATAACCCAGACACACCCTTTCTTGGGAGACAGGTGCCAACAGTGTATTTGCCATCTTAAAATATATAGCCCCTGAGTATTTGAGTACTCTTCAGTATGCTAAACTCTATACTTAAAGACATGGTTGTGTTTCAGGGATACTTTTTTAAAAACTAGGAATTCATTATAAGCACATTATCTACCTGAGCATTTCCCTGGTCCCTATAGCTAAGGATTATCCACCTTATTTACATGTTGTTGCAAAGGTACCTAATTTAATTGAAACTTCTACAGATGTTGTTCTAGGTTAACCTCTCACTGTCGGGGACTGCCTCCGGCCGGGAAAGTCCCCGCCATTACAAGAAGGCGCTTGGCTCTCTGCTAGTAAAATACGCTGCAAGTATACAATGAACTTTCTGGTGAAGCCCACCTAAAGGAGGACATAGTTATTGGCTGTATCAAATTTAATCAGCATAGTAACAGGACTCTCATTGGCTCTCCCCATTGCTTGGTCCCTTATTGGTCACCCTGCTACATATAAGCTAAGGAAGTTGATTAAATAAACAGAAATGAAGCATTAACACCATACCAGGCTCATTGTCATCCTTGTGGGCTGAGGGCGACATCTCACACTGGGGGTCTCTTGTGGGAGAAGCCTTTTCACTCTAAACAATATTCTACTCTTGTTGGCTAGCCAAAGTACTACTTAGAAATCTTTGTCTGCTTCCCTGATATCTGATAAACGTTATCCAAATCTAAATCCAGCTGCTTTATTTTCCCTTCCTGAAAAAAGGTAAATCTCATGGTTAACAGTCATTAAAAATCTAAGCATGCAATGTCCTGACTCCACTGATGCTTTTCCAGAAAAAGATACGATACTTTTGGTGATGGCTCCTAAGTTAGAATTTATAAACATGTATGTTATGCTGCATATGCTATTCCTTCTAACATTCTGTGATTAAAACTTCTTTATACCATAGTTCATTCTGCTCAGACAGCTGAACTGATAGCTTTAACACAACTATGCCAACTCATTAAAGGTTTAATAGTTAACATCTACGCTAATAAATATGCCTTGAAGTTCTTTATGATTTTGGTAGGCCACTGAAACAAACTCAGAAACCTCATCCAAAAATGGAAAATAAATTAATAAGTTACTGGAGTCAATCTAACATCTGAAGGGAATGTCAGTTGTTAAGGCTGAAGTTCACACATGAGGTAATTTTTAGGCTAAAGGTAATGACCTAAGCCACTACTCTGAGAAACCAACAGCCCACACTGATTTGTACATTATTAGCATCTAAAAGATGGCTGCCCAATCTGACTTAATGAACTCAGAAGGACTTATGCAAATCAAACAATGATTCTATCACCGCAGGATAAAGAAAGATATTGGGTGTATCAGTCTCCATCCTGCATGGTAAGATGGACTTGGCATTTCACAGATGGCAACTTGGTGATGCCTAAGTCAACCATCAGAACTTCTGTCTTCCTGTTAAGTGAAAGGACGCACAAAAGTAGGATGACCTGGACAAAACATTACAAAAATATTAGAATATACTACCTGACAGGCTGAACTAGTGACAAAACCTTATCTGCAATTCTAACCGAAGAAACAACTATAAAGATAGGATAAACCTCAAGGACCATCTGAACATTTAAAAATGAATAACATCCAGGTGCCTAAATTAAAACTTTAAGTATATTTTAGAAATAATCTGAAATTTTCTCTTTCATTTGGTTTATATTTTCTCTTGCCAAAAGATTAATCCTGCAGTTGCTGCAATAAAAATATTCATGGGGAAAAAAAATGTTCATGGGATCTGTGTTTCTCACATAAGGAATATATTCAATGCCCTGTAGAAATACAGGAACTCACTTTACAAGTTGAAAACTCCCTTTTAAACAGAACTTTGGGACACCTGGGTGACTCTGTTGGTTAAGAATCTGCCTTCAGCTCAGGTCATGATCCCAAGGTCCTGGAACTGAGCCCCACACTGGGCTCCCTGCTTAGCGGGGAGTCTGCTTCTCCCTCTGCCTGCTGTTCCCCCTTCCTGTTCTCTTTTTCTCCCTCTGTCAAATAAATAAATAAAATCTTTTAAAGAAAAGAAAATAAAAAAAACAATTTATTTGCCTGTATAAGACAAGATAAGCTAATGTTGCCTTCAAATCAAAATTGTTCAAATTTTCAGAGGAATTCAATATTCCATATTACATTCTAATTGTTGGACACTGCCAAAAACCAGTATCACACACACAATTATATAACCAATAGACACAAGCCACTCATTCCAGGAGACACCATAAGACACAACCCTGTGTAGAATATGCTTTCATTTGTGGCACACCTGCCGCCCACCACCCCCCCCAAAAGAAAATACTAACTCCAAACTCCATTTTATAGATCAGGATACTGAGAAACAGATATGTGTTAAATATCTGCAAGGATACACAAGAAACTGTGGTAATGGTGGCTGCTTCAGGGGAATGGAAATAAGTGCTTACATAAAAGGAAAAATTACTTTTCTCTGTTGTATTGTTTGAAGTTTTTTTACCATGTTAATGTATCACTGTATGATTATCACAAAGAAAACATGATGGAAAGACCCAATGGTCACTGTCAGTAGATGGAAGATGGGAGCATAAGGAGATGTTTCCACAAAGCAGAAGATAAACAAGCATGGTTCCAGACAAAGTCCCTCCAAAAGCCTGGAAGCATCATGGTTGTTTCTTGCTTTGGATAATGGCAAGAGGAAGAGAGAGGGAGAGAGAGACAATTCCAAGCAGATCCTTAAGCAACTGTGCCAACCAGGGGCCCCTTAAACATAATCTACTAAATTAAATCTCCTACCTAATTTGTTCCTCTGTTTTCTCTTGAGTGCTTGCACACTCAAGCAAGTGAGTGTGTCAGTCAGTCAGGTGATGCTTCCTTAAATTTTATTTCTATTGGGGTACCTGGGTGGCTCAGTCAATTGAGCGTCCAACTCTTGATCTTGACTCAGGTCATTATTTCGGGGTTGTGAGATGGAGCCTGGAGTCCGGACTCCAGGCTCAGTGGGGAGTCTGCTTGAGATTCCCTCTCTTTCCCTCTTCCTTTTCCCCTCCCCCCACTCTTTCTCTCTCAAATAAATAAATAAACTCTTTTAAAATTTTTCATTTCTATTGATGTCCCAGTCCTTAATCTTTACCCAGTCCCCTTTTTGAATCTCAAGCCTGGTAGTTGGATTCCCTACACCTTAGGCCACTGTACTGATTACCTGCTTATGGTCTGTTCTGTTTTTAGTTTCCCATCTGGGTTTTCATACACACTCCAACAAACTTTGCTCTAAAACCTGCTACTCTACCTGTCTCCTGGGGCAGCCCCTAGTCTCTCACCTTTAACTAGACAGCCTTACCCAATGTAGGGCAAAAATGAAATCCTATGTCAAACCATCATTGCTGTCCCAACTTAGGAGGTGGTGGCTGAGACAGATAGAGTTCTTTAATCCCTGGAAGCTAATATTTGGGAAATCTTGTCAATCTGAATAATGAAAGTTTCTCTCTCTTGCTTTCAAAATCCCCATGTCATTATAAATCATCCCCACTATATTCCCCACAGCCCAAGACACAGACACACACAGACACACACACACACACACACACACACCTTTTGTTGAATTCAGCCTTAACTGTTTGAACAGTTTCTTCACTATCTTAAGAACAGAAATAGAATCTCAAACATACCAGGAACTTTCCTACACTCTACAAATCACCTCGCCCTCTACCTTCATAGATGAGCAAAAGGGTCTATGCCGTACCTCAGTAAATAGTAAAAGCTACAGATCTCTTTATTGAAGGTTAAACTATCAGGAGGAAAAAAAAAAACAACAGCACTATATAAAAATGTACAATAAGAGATGAGAGCAATATTCTGATGACTAAAAAGGAAAAGGATAAAATTTCACACAAATAATTTTCTGACAAAAACAAAAGAAATCTTAGGAAATATTTACTTTGTGCTCTCAAGAATATTTAGAGGACACTGGATTAATTAAACAAGAGAAATTGGATAAGAAGATACCAGGGCAATCAAGTTTCTGTTAACCCACAGAGTATATTTATGCAAATTACAAAAAGAAAAAATAGTATCCATTCCTTCCCTGTACCAAGCCACATATCTTAACTAGTAGAACGCAGACGGAATTTTAGCCTCCAGACCCACTCTTAGCTACAGGCATTTTTGCAAAGAAAAATTTTTGCACTGGGATGGCAAGCAATGGTATTTAGAGGTGGGGCCTTTGGGAGATAATTAGATTTGGATGAGATCCTGGTACCCCCATAATGAGATTAATGTCCTTATAAGAGGAGAAAGGGGCACAACCTGGGTGGCTCAGTTGGTTAAGTGTCTGGCTCTTGATTTCAGCTCAGGTCATGATATTAGGGTCCTGGGATCGAGACCTGAGTTGGGCTCTGTGCTCAGTGCCTGCTTGAAATTCTCTCCCACCCCTTCTCCCTCTCCCTCTGAGCCTCACCCTACATGCTCTCTTGTTCTCTCTTTCAAATAAATAAATAAATCTTTAAAAAAAAAAGAGAGAGAGAGAGAGGAGAAAAGATCACATGCTGGGACATAACGAGAAGGTGGTTATCTGCAAGTGAGGTTATCATCAAACCCCAACCGTGCTGACACCCTGATCTCAGACTTCCTAGGCTCCAGCACTCAGAAAATAAGTGTCTGTTATTTAAGCCACTCAATCTGTGGTGTTTTGTTATAGCAACCTGAGCTAAAACAGTTTATAGCCATCTAGATGGGGATTAGAACTGGTCTCTAGTTTTCTCAGGGAAAAAACACTGAGGGGATGGTCAGACACTAGGGATTCAAAGTGAAAGTAAGAAATTCAGCTCTAGGGACAGAGGAGGACATGTTTGATAGGATTTCTACCCAGACACAATGAAAGCAATTAGGAGGCCATATTTCAATGCCAACCTCAAGACATTCAGAGACAAGGTATAGATAGAATATCTTTAGTCTCCATATTCAGGCAGAGGGATAACTCCAAATATATCTCTAGGCTTTGTTCTCATTTTTTAAAAAAATATTTTATTTATTTACTTGAGAGAGAGGGAAAGCATGCATTGGGGGTAAGGGCAGAGGAAAAGGAAGAAGCAGACTCCCCGCTGAGCTGGGAGCCTGATGTGGGGCTTGATCCCAGGACCCTGGGACTATGACCTGAGCAGAAGGCAGACGCTTACCCAACTGAGCCACCCAGGCGGCCCCCGCATGCACTTTAATACAAACATTTATTTTCTCTATTTGTTATACACAATGTATATATGATCATATCACTTACTTTCCCTCTACCCTCTATTAGTTTGTTATAGAACTAATAAACTAAACTAATAAAAGGTCCTTTCTGCTTTAACTTGATAATCACCTACAATTTTATTATGAAAGACCTATCCTCTTGCCATTGTTCTGAAATCTGAAAAGTACTCCATGTGAGGGGTTTCCAAATAAATGCCTTGAGAACAGAACAGAAATATCAAAAGAAAGATATTACTCCAATGGAAACATTTTCAAAAGTTTGGACAGATTAATTAATACACGCAGAAATCCAATATAATCATTAATCAAAACATGCATATTAAAACCAGGTACAAATTTTCACCTATTAATTTGTCAAAGACTAAAAATAAGTAAGGCTGGAAAGAAATTGCTATTGATTAAATTTAGTAACAAATTATTTGACATGTGGCTGGCACACAGTAATTATCTAACAGATGTTTGCTATTTTACTCTCAATAATATTTTTGTTTCTGACAAGGTTAGTGGGAATGTAAACTGATAAAACATGATATACATGTAAAATTGTATCAAAATTCTTAAAAATGTTCAATATTCCCTTTGACCCAGGAAGTACACGAATTCCAGTAATAGGTACTAAGGAAATAATTGGACAAGTATGTAGTGATGCCAGTTTAAAATGGCTATTATGCCAGGGCTTACAGAAGTAAAACCTTTAATCTACATTCCCAAAAATATGAAATTGGAAAATTAAGTTATATTTAGTACATAGGTTAGGGAAACTAAAATGATGACAATTATATAAAAATAAATTGAATAAACTAAAATGATGACAATCATATAAAAATATTAATTTTTTAAAATGCAGATACATAATTATATACGTAAGAAAATCCAAGTTTGTAAAAGAAAAGATTATGAATATAAATGTGTTGCATGCACAGAGAAAAATCTAAAAGTCATATACCAAAATATTAACTTTAACTACTGCTTATTTTCTTCCTTATATTTACCTTTGTAAGATTTTTAAAAAATTAGTATTTATAATCAGATGAATCATTCTTATTTCAAAAATAACTGGCCATCATGCCAGTTCCACTATCTTCCTTGCTCTTAGGTACTATGCCTATGCCTGCCTAAACTTGCCTTTGTTAATCCTCCACTTTGAGGTTTTCTTACACTGATTTTGACATACTAGTGACTCAATCACTTAAAACCTTAATCTCAGAGTTTTAACTTTGAATCTATGAGACTTTTCTGGTTATAGTCAATGACTTCATAACCAAATACACATAGCTCTCTGGGAAGTAAAACTATTCTCAGCTGAAGACTCTGGTTACACTTCTACAATTGCCGTGTCAGCTACATCCAGTTCATTCACTGATAATCACCTTGACAGGTAATCTCCTTGACAAGTATCGACCTTCTGTAACAACTCAGCTCAGCTGTGGACTCTATGTTCCCAACTAAAGGCAATATTCCACCCGCAACCAGCTGGTCTTACTCTAGTCCCCTCCCCAGAAGGCTACTGGTATCCTGTTGGATTCTAGCTCCTTAAATTAGATAAAATATCAGATAAACAGTAAATGCTGAGATTTTGACTATCTAAAAATTTAATAAATAAATTTTGGGGTGAGCGTGGGTTGGTTAAGCATCTGCCCTCAGCTCAGGTCCTGATCCCACGGTCCTGGGCTCAAGCCCCACACTGGCTCCCTGCTCAGCGGGAGCCTGATTCTCCCTCTCCCTCTGTGGCTCCCCCTGCTTGTACTCTCTCACTCCCTCTCTCTCTGTCAAATAAATAAAATCTTTTAATAAATACAATTTTTAAAAATATTTATTTAGAGGGGCGCCTGGGTGGCTCAGTGGGTAAAACCTCTGCCTTCGGCTCGGGTCATGGTTTCAGGGTCCTGGGATCAAGCCCCGCATCGGGCTCTCTGCTCAGCGGGGAGCCTGCTTCCCCCTCTCTCTCGGCAGGCCTCTCTGCCTACTTGTGATCTCTCTCTGTCTCTCTCTCTCTGTTAAATAAATAAAATATTTAAAAAATATATGTATTTAGAAATACTAGACTTAGGGGAACCACATGTTGAATCATATGTTGAATTAGAGACTCTGCTCTTATTTGGAAAAAACTGATCATTTTAAATTTCTGGGCCAGCAGGTTAAAACACACACACACACACACACACACACACCCATGAATATACAGATTAATCCTTCCCTTCCGGTATAAAAGAGGTCTTGAGGAGAAAAACTCACCATAAAGATTAGTTCCTGGGATCTAAGCCAAATAGCTACATCTAGTGTTTAAAGTGGGATCAACATTTCTTAAGTATGGTCTTTGCTTTAAAAACAAAAGTGTCACAGAGAGACTGGTTTTTCAATGTCAAGACTGACAAAGCCTTAAGTGATTCCCAGAGGCTTGGCAGAGGTATTACCATAAATTCCTTTTCTAGGGTGCCAGATGGGTCAGTCAGTTGAGTGTCCAACTCCTGATCTCGGATGAGGTTGTGATCTCAGGTTCATGAGGTCCTGCTCCGGGCGGGCATGGAGTTTGCTTAATAT
This sequence comes from Mustela nigripes, assembly GCF_022355385.1. Lineage (NCBI taxonomy): Eukaryota > Metazoa > Chordata > Mammalia > Carnivora > Mustelidae > Mustela > Mustela nigripes. The sequence continues at coordinate 62,821,648 of NC_081570.1, forward strand.
TCTCCCCCACTCCCTCTGTCCCTCCACCCCTCTAAAAAAATCCCCTTTCTTTTTTTTTTTTTTAAAGATTTTATTTATTTATTTGACAGAGAGAGATCACAAGTAGGCAGAGAGGCAGGCAGGGAGAGAGAGAGAGGAGGAAGCAGGCTCCCCGCTGAGCAGAGAGCCCGATGTGGGACTCGATCTCAGGACCCTGAGATCATGACCTGAGCCGAAGGCAGCGGCTTAACCCACTGAGCCACCCAGGCGCCCCAAAAATCCCCTTTCTATTAAATAATTCCTCTGACTAATATAATGCAGTATGTGTGGCATTATTACTATTGCTAGAAAAAGAGAGTAAAAGTTCAAATTGAAAAAGCAAAGAGAAAAAAAATCAGATACCAAAAGCTTAATGTTGTTGTTTTCCACCAAACATATAAGGTTACTATTATAGTTCTATCACTGTTTTTTTAATTTAACTGCAAAAGAAAGAAAAATATAAATACTACCAAGAGTTTTGCACTTGTCTCAAAATCACTGTATCTCAAACTTTGGTCATAAGTCTTAATAATTTATTTTTTTATGTAACCTCTGTCCTCAATGTGGGGCTTGAACTCATGACCCTGAGATCAAGAGTTGCAAGCTGTATCAACTGAGCCAGCCAGACACCCCAAGTCTTAATATTTCAATACCCATACAGATGATACAACTTCTATTAAGTTGGCCTCTCAGTTGACTTATCTTTCTACAATAACTTTGTTCTCTGCTCTGCTTCAACTGCTTACTCCCATGATGATAACCTAGACCATGTCTTTATTGTCATTGCACTCCTCTACCTGACAATGCTTAATCTTTTTAGCTCATTCTCTCCAATGTTTGTTTCATTAATTTTCAAACCCACTAGGCATGCCAATGCATTGAACCTACCACGTCTACACTGTCCCTCATCCCCTCAGATCCTCATTTCCAGAAACTCTAAGCAAAGAGGAGCCTGTATTGTAATTTTTCACTTTCTTCTTTCCACAAGTTTCCAACATTTCCTCACTCTCTACCAATAACTTCTTCCTATTTCATTGAGAAACAAAAACAATCTGAAGAAAACCTCCAACTGCTCCCACCATCACATCTACCACACTATTAACATCTGAACTCATACTCTTACTCTCCTACCTCTGCAAGGATTTTCTCCTCAGAAATATATCCACACATAGCAAATTTCTCATTTAACTCCAAAGGATTTTCACATCTGCCTCAAGCTTATTCAAGGGTCCCAGATTAACAATGACCTATCATTACATCATATTCCCATTAGTTAGGGGAAAAGGCAAGGGATGAAATAACATCGGAGAACTATTTGAATTATTCCACCTAAAAATATAGTAAAAGTTTTGTGGAACAGTGTCCAACTAAAAAAGTGTTTATTGAGAGCTGATTCCATGTCTACCACTGAGCAACATTTAGAAATACAGTTTGACATGAGACCACCCTATACATTACTTAATTTCAAAGAGAAAAATATACCTTTACAATAGTACAGCCTGTTAGCACCTTAATCAAATGATCAAATTTACAGTAACACTATTTGATCAAATGACCAAATTTAACCTAACATTATGACCTGAAGGAAAAGCTTCCTTGTGAAATACATTTTGTGTAAACTACTCAAGCCTCCAGGAACTTGCAGTTTATAGGAGATACAAGGTTTAGAAGCAAAAATGAATACAATCAGACAACTCAGTAATACAGTATTCTTCAGGACAACTGGCTTAGTTTCTTAAAAAAAAAAAAAAATCAAAATTGTTGGGGGGGGTGAGTAAAAAGAGATTAGATTAAAAATTTGTGATTAAAAGAGACCAAAGAAAGTGAAAACCCAACTGCAATACATAATTATTGATAGGACCCTAGTTCAAAAACAAACTACATACAAAAGGCATTTATTTAGTGGGGGTGCTTGGGTGGCTCAGTGGATTAAAGCCTCTGCCTTCAGCTCAGGTCATGATCTCAGGGTCCTGGGATGGAGCCCCCTATTGGGCTCTCTGCTCAGTGGGGAGCCTGCTTCTCCCTCTCTCTCTGCCTGCCTCTCTCCCTACTTGTGATCTCTGTCTGTCAAATAAATAAATAAAATCTTTAAAAAAAAAAGGCATTTAAGGGACTACTGGGGAAATCTAAATATTGACTGGATATTAAATGATATTAGAGAATAATAGTTCATTTTCTTAAATGTGTTACAAGTTTTGTAGTTATATAGCACAATGTCCTCACAGGAGATGTACAGCTGTAGTTATGTAGAAGTGTTCTCTCTTTTCTGAATTTCCCTGGTACCTCAATTTTGAATTTAGCACAATAATTAACATTCTGTCTTGTGCCCAGTCTCAACAAATACATTATAAATTCCCAGAGGACAAAGTGGAAGGTTCCTGTAGGAGACCACAATAACAGGATATAGGAATTAAAAAGCTAAATTAGCATGAGATTATGGCTGGTCTTCCCCAGGCAAAAGAATTATTTAGCAAGTTAACAAGATTTAGTGGTGAGGAGAGCCTAAAGTAGGATGGTAGCAATAAAAATGAAAAGTCCTGGGGTACCTGGGTGGCTCAGTGGGTTAAGGTTAAGCCTCTGCCTCCAGCTGGGGACATGATCCCAGATCCTGGGATTGAGCCTCACATCCGGCTCTGCCAGCTTCTCCCTCTCCCTGTCGCTCCCCCTGCTTGTGCTGTCAGAAAAAAATAAAAATATTTAAAAAGAGAAAGAAAGGGAGGGAGGGAGGAAGTAGGGATGGAAGGAAGGAAGAAAAGTCCTGGTAATTACGGGGAACATTTACACTCCCCTTGCACTGGGGCTCTTACTAGCTTCCACAAAAAACGCTAGCCAAACCTGTAGAGCTTTGTAAAGCCCCCAGCACTGTAACATTACAGCGTCCGTCTCCCAACTCAGGGTCCAACCGGATGAGAAGGTGACTTTAAGTAGAATTCTTCACGTGGACGTCACTTCCAACATTCATTCGCTGAACCAGGAGCTTTAAATAGGCGCGTCTTATTTTCAAGAACACTGCACACCCACGCACGTGGGTAGTAATAAATAGCCTCGGGGATATTAGAAAAGGTCAATTTTACCTAAGTGGTTCAATTCCCCCTGTTCTCTGAAGTACAGTCCATCCTTTCTAGTCTTTGGACCAGAGTCTGACAATAAAGTGCTCTTGGGCTACTTAGAGCACAAACGATGTGGGTCCAACCGGTTTCCAGGACAAAGGTCAAGGCTGCCGGCCAGGGAGGAATCTTTCCGCCAGGCATGGGCACACACCGCGCAGAGGTCGCTCGCCGTGCCCTCTCATCCAGATTCCTGGCGGGCCCCGCGCCGCCAGCGGGCTCCGGCCACCGAACGCGAATCCCGGGTCCCTCTCAGCGTGACCCTTCGCTACTCCCCCCAGCCCCCCACCCCCCGAGAGGTGGCGTTGTCTGAACTCAGGGCTCGAGGGAAACGAAGCCTTTTCGTGGACCACCCCTCGGGACCCATTAGGCCCCAGGAGATCATCAAACCCCCCCCCCCCCCACTTGCCCAAGGTCGTACGGACGCGACGCCTCAGGCGTTCCAGAACGGCGCGCCCGCAACTCCTCCCCCCTCTCCTCTTCCCCTTCCGCCCCCTTTTCTGTGCAATCCGCTCCCCTCCCTCCGCACCAACAGCAACGCCGGTGGGCGGGGTGAAGGCGGGGCCAGACGGGTCAGGCGCCCCGCGCCGGGGGCGACCCTAGCAGTGTCAGCGCCGCGGACTGAGTTATCGTTTGAGTAGCCGGACCGAGAGTCAACATGGCTGCGGTGTTTAGGCGTAGCTGCAGGGTGAGAGAGAGCAAGGGTCGGTGGGGTTGGGAAATGGAGGTTGTGGTGTTTGGAAGGGGTGGGAGGGAGGGAAGCCTGGGAGGAAAATAGGTGCCTTCCCGGGATGGGGGGGAGGAGGGACTCCCTCGGACTAATATAGGCGCTGGTCACTTTCAGAATGTCCTTTTTCTTTTCTTTTTCTTTTTTTTTTTTTTTTTTTTCCCCCTTCCTCTGGCCGGGGGAACTTTCCAAATATTTACCCCAGGAATCTCACCCCGTCCGTACGTGAACCTGTCTCTGAACTGGGCGGGGATCTCAGAAAGAGCAAAGGCCTTGTTTTTGCAGTATATTTTTGAGAAAACTCTATGGCTTGCTATCTCTAGCCCAAGAAGAAATCATAAAAGTAAATTTCATCGTGCATTTGATAATGCTAGAAAGTGTAGATTTCAGACATTCTTGTCTTGGGCGGCTGCAAAGTCACCGGGAAAAGGAAAACGAAGCAGCCTCTTCTTGGGATACTTAATATGTTTAATACTCTTTGGTTTTGGACTGTGGAAGAGAGCGCTTCTGTTCCGTACATTACAAAGTAAAAAGAAGAACCTACCGCAGAATTTTGCTCGAAGCTTGTCTCTTCTCGTGTTGTGGCTCACAGATTCTAATTTGTCTCAGTAGATGCTCTATACCTTAAATATTATTGATATATTAACACAAAACTGCAATTTAAATGTCATTTATAATTGAGTTAAGGTTGTAATTGCCGCAGGCTCTGGGAAATACTTGTGGAATGTAGAGTTAAACCATCCTAAATCCAAACAGTCTACAGCTTCTATATTCTGTGTCCACTGACGCCCCTCTCTAAATGGCTAACATTATATGTAATTAGCAGATAGATGGGGATTGTTCCCTGGCTGTAGCTACTTTTGTATTTTGTTTTATATAACATTTTCCTGAAAAATAATATGTAAACTTTTTATAAATTATTTTAAATCCACTAATAATTCCCTATTTAAAGTCTTGCAGACTATTTTACCTGTTTTGTAAGTTTTGATTTTTGTGCACTGATACCTAAACACACATTTAGAAGAGCCGAGTTGATTTGGTCTGATTTTTGTGGGATGGCGTTTTTCTTTATTCAGTTTAATAACCAATTAGGAGACTTAAATTGAAAGAGCAGTATAGCAGGGTGGTTGGTGGTATGGACTCTCTATAGTAAATGTTAGAATCCTGGTTCCATTTGAACTTTCTGAGTCTCAGTTTCTTCATATGCAAAATAGGAATAAAAGTAGTGCCTTCATCCTAGGCTTGACTTGGAGATTCAGTGAATTAATACGTGGAATGTGACTGTAAACAAGTATAGCTTTGGTCTATGATGACTGAACAGTAAGGATTAGAGAAACCATGTTTTATTCCAAAGTAAATTTATTTTTAATTTCAATATAGCATTTTTATTACAGTGAAAAATCATTTATGTCCTAATTACTATTTAACAGAATATTTAAGCATGTTTTATATGTACATATCAAGGACCAAACTAGAATCTTTCACATTCTATAGAAAAGCACTAGCCCTCAAGATCCAAGCAGGAAGCTTTCAGAATATGACCTGAGCTTCGAAGAAAAATGCCCTTTCCTCACCCCAATGCCAAAATTATAAAGTGTTATTTTGAAAGAGCTATTTAAAATATTTGACAATCTTGGGGCACCTAGATGGCTCAGTGGGTTAAGCCTCTGCCTTTGGCTCAGGTCATGATCTCAGGGTCCTGGGATTGAGGCCTGCATTGGGCTCTCTGCTCAGCAGGGACCCTGATTCCCTCTCTCTCTCTGCCTACCTCTTTGCCTACTTGTGATCTCTCTCTCTGTCAAATAAATAAATAAAATCTTTTTTAAAAATAAATACTAAAAAAAATACTTGACAGTCTTTATTGTCACTTCAAATGTAGGTGATTCTCTGTATAAGCTGAAGTTGTCACCTACAAAATGGACAGTTTCTTTTTACAGTTTTCAAGAAACATGAGCAACATATGTATACTTATGTTTCAAACATAAGTATATTGTTCAGTTTCTCTTTTCTTTGGAATATTAGAATTGCATAGGGATATTTCCATCAAATCCTTTGAAGTGTAAACTATGTTTTGCTGTCCTCAAACATTTTCAGGAAGGAGTTACGGTATGGTTTCCATTAACTTTAATAAATGCAAATGGTTATTTTTGTGTACATTAAATTGTCATGAGTATAAAAATGGACTGCAAAGGAACAATATATATATATCTGATACTTTTTTATACATTTTTTAAAAGAAATGGTATATTGCAGATATTAAGAAATGTAGCATAGCAATAGTTTAGAACAGGGTTGGCAAACGTTTTTGTAAAGGGACAGTAAATATTTTCAGGTTTGTGGACCGCATGATTTCTGATAACTGTACAACTCTGCTGGAAAAGCAGTAATAGACAATATGTTGTTCTAATAAAATTTTATTTACAAATCCAGTGGCTGCCATAGTGTGCTGACCACTGCCTTAGAATATTCTAAGAATGCCTATAGACAAGAGCAGAAAATATAGAATATAATTTTAGGCTAATTTGTTTTGTTGAATAAAGTGAGGTATCTTAGAAAATGGAATCCTCCAAGGGGATGATTCCCAGAGGCATACCTCTGAGGCTCACCGGACAGAGTATCAAAGTTGATAGACTGGGGAACTCTTGAACACAGTACTATTCCGTCCTATTTTTGTCCCCACCCCAACTTCTCAATCACAAATGACCTAAAGCTTGTGAGATTTCCAGGATAGCAGTCCTATGTCTGCTAATACCCCTGAATATTGTTTGCCTCTGAGATACTCCACTTGAGTAGTACAAATACTGCTGATCAGTGTTATTTTCATTGTTCTTAAAAATATTTCTTTTGGGGGCGCCTGAGTGGCTCAGTGGGTTAAGCCACTGCCTTCAGCTCAGGTCATGATCTCAGGAACCTGGGATCGAGTCCCGCATCGGGCTCTCTGCTCAGCAGGGAGCCTGCTTCCCTTTCCCTCTCTACCTGCCTCTCCATCTACTTGTGATTTCTCTCTGTCAAATAAATAAATAAAATCTTTAAAAAAAAAATATTTCTTTTGTAGTAAGTGTTCACACATCTAATACTTGGCTTATTTATTTAATGAAGGCCTTTAAGTAATGACTTAAAAAACTATGCTCTTGGGGCGCCTGGGTGGCTCAGTGGATTAAGCCACTGCCTTCGGCTCAGGTCATGATCTCAGTGTCCTAGGATCGAGCCCCGCATCGGGCTCCCTGCTCAGCAGGGAGCCTGCTTCCCCTTCTCTCTCTGCCTAGCTCTCTGCCTACTTGTGATCTCTCTCTGTCAAATAAATAAATAAAATCTTTAAAAAAAAAACAACAACAAAAAAAACTATGCTCTTGAGTATAGTCAAACAAGTAGCTGTACTCACTTGTAATTGCCAGTATTCTCTTATTTGATGTTTAATTTTAATAAAATTATCTTTTACAGGTCCTAAAAAGTGTTTCTCGTTTTGACTGGAGATCACAACATACAAAAGCTGCCCTACAGCATGAACCAAAATTGGGATTTAATTTTGGTATGTTTTGTTCCATCTTTTGACTTTAAACATAATTGTTATATATGTGCATTTTTTATTGCATTGTATATGTATTTGTCTGGAATATACTTGTAAATCATCTTAGTATTGTCTGTCAATAAATAGAACCAATTACCATCCACAGATTTCCAGTCACACCCATGCTTCCTGACCTCTTTTTTTTTTTTTTTTTTTTAAGATTTTATTTATTTATTTGACAGAGAGAGATCACAGTAGGAGAGAGGAAGGGAAGAGATCAGAGAGAGAGGAAGGGAAGCAGGCCCCCTGCTGAGCAGAGAGCCCGATGTGGGACTGGATCCCAGGACCCTGAGATCATGACCTGAGCCGAAGGCAGTGGCTTAACCCACTGAGCCACCCAGGCGCCCCTGACCTCTTTTTTTTTTTCAGCATAATATTCTGTGTAGAGACCTGTGTTAGCAGACATAATATCTGTGCCCTTTTCCTAAGTATGTAACCCTAAAATAACAAATTTACTGATAGGTACAGTCTTCAAGTTAGAAATTCGAATGCAAAAGATGTGTTTTGAACACTTAGATACATAGTGCTAGGAACCTGCTAAGAAGCCAAAACTTGTTTTGACCCTAATATATCTGAACTGCAGTTTTGTTGCTAATGGATAAGATTTAAAGTCCTGGGATGAGAGAGTCATGTGGTTTGGGAAGGAAAAGGCATAAGATCTCCCTTTCCCTTTGCTCTCTATTTTAGTATATGTGCTGCTGAAGCAAGCAAACCCGTTGCTCTCTAAAATGCAGATCCTGAAAAAAAATTGAAATAATAATCCCTATTTTTAGCATTCATCACCTCCTAAAGTGCTTCTTGCTTTAAAATTATTACCTTTTTTTTAGTTAAAAATCCATTTTCTCTGGTTTCTTGGTCTCAGAAAATAATTACAAGGCAGCTCAGATAATTAACTCATACCGGATACAAATGACAAGCTCAGAGCTCACCAGGGTTTCATTTTTGGTTTTCATTTTATGTTTTAAGATTGTTAGCTTCTTTACAGTTTTTGAAAGAGAATTAAATGGGAAATTTCAGGCCATGTGAGGATAGCAGCTTGGGGCATTGGATTTTCTCTTACTGTGTTATTAACATAGGTATCATTGCTATTTTGTTTCAGTTTGTCACTTACAAATTCATATTTAGTAGTAAGAAACCAGCTGGAGAGGACGCCTGGATGGCTCAGTGGGTTAAGCCGCTGCCTTCAGCTCAGGTCATGATCTCAGGGTCCTGGGATTGAGTCCCGAGTTGGGCTCTCTGCTCAGCGGAGAGCCTGCTTCCCTCTCTCTCTCTCTGCCTGCCTCTTTGTCTACTTGTGATCTCTCTATGTCAAATAAATAAATAAAATCTTAAAAAAAAAAAAAAAAACCAGCTGGAGAAATCTGATGGTTTGTTGAGTAACAGGATGGGATAGATACAGGTGTTGAGGAGTGAGATCATTAAACTTAGGGACCAGGGATAACATCTGTGGGCAGTTGTATCTGGCTCTTTCTAAAGTGGAGATAATATTTACAACATGGGATATATCTGAAGGTTAATGTACTACATATGTAAATCCGTAGTACACAGTGACTAGATTTGAGTAGGTTCTCAATAAATAATAGAAACTAGGTGCCTGCCTTCCCTGTCCTTTACTCAACCACAACCTTGGTATCTGATGGTTCCAATATTAGAAGTAATTGTGATACAGAGAACAGTGACTGAAACTGAAGTATATTTTTACTGCTAATTCATGGTAAGACTGTGAGGCTATCATGTCCTCATTCTGAGCTTTTGTTTCCTTATCTATAAAATGAGAGATTTGATTTTAGGCTATTTGATCCAACACCAAAGTTCTCATGTCTTTTACATTTTATTTCTCATATCCCTATACAAAATGATTATTATAGTCTTGAATATGCTGGCTCATTCTTATCTCTTTGTTTTTGTTCTTATTGTTCTTACCTGAAATACCCTATATCTCTTTTAAATTTTACCTATCCTTTGATATTTGACACAACCACATTAAAACCCTATGATAGTGTGGATTTAAAAAAATCCAAATGATCAGCTCCTGTCCTTAGTCCAACCACCACATTCATTTCATTAGTTTTATAACAACAGAATCTCATATTTTTTGCAGTTGAATTAGAGTTCTATCTTACTGTTAACTTTTGAGAAACCCTCCCACCACTTTTACCAGTTGCTTTGTGCTAATTTATAACCTTAAATTATCTGAGTTTAAAGGAAGAGTGAAATTGTAGTATTAGTAGTCTTTTTAAAAATTTTTCTTTTTTCCTTTTTTTTAAAATTTTATTTATTTGAGAGAGAGAGCATGAGCGGGGTGAGGGACAGAGAGAGAAGAAGCTCCCTCGACCTAGCAGGGAGCTCCATGCAGGGCTTCATACAGAGCTCGATTCCAGCACTCCCAGATTATGACCTGAGCTGAAGGCGGATGTTTAACTTACTGAGCCACCCAGGCATCCCACATATTGGTATTCTTATATGATACAAGTTATATGGAACTTATATATAACTTATATAACTGATATAACTTATATGGAACAGGTTTTATTGGTTTATGGTCACCGAGCATGTCTCATCTCCCTGGTTGGACCTGATTCTTGAGATCAGGGAGTATCTTATATTTAGTTTCATCTCAGGATTACTAAACATTTGATAAATCTGCTTAGGAACTAATAACAAGTGAAAACAATTTTTTTTTTAATTCTCACCAATTAGAAGAGAAAAACAAATTTATGTCTGTTACTCATTTGTAAAAGATAGAAATCTTACCTACGTCCTTTGGTACTTGTATTGACATAGATTTATTTATATTATATAGTGAAATCTTTCTAGTCCAAAAAGTGTGTTGTGGTCTTTGTGGTTTATTTGTGGACTTTTCTGGTTAATCAAGAGTTAAAGACTTCATTATAAATTTTCACATACTGAGTTCATAGGACATTTTTCCTCAGCTCATTATCTTGTTTTAATATTTTTTTAAATGATTTACTCTTAGAGCTCACTGAACAGCAAAAAGAGTTTCAAGCTACTGCTCGTAAATTTGCCAGGGAAGAAATAATCCCAGTTGCTGCAGAATACGATAAAAGTGGAGAGGTAGGTATATGCATTTTAAGGAGAAAAAAGTTGTTTACATTTTTCTTAAGATTATATAATTGAACTATGTAGATTTTTAATATAATTGTTTTTTTTAAAAGGTCTTTTTTACCTTTTTCTTTCCTTTTAGTACCCTGTCCCCTTAATTAAAAGAGCATGGGAACTTGGCTTAATGAATACACACATTCCAGAGAGTTATGGTAAGTTTTCTTCACATTTTTAATCCTTATAATGCATATGAACAGGGAAAATGGTAAAACTCTACTCATTCTTTCAAATATTAACTGCCATTTATCTTAAGTCATTTATGATAAATGGCTTTCTACCTTTATCTTTGTTCAGACTTCAGTATTTGCCTGTTTTGAGAAACCTTGTATTCACACTTCAAGGCATTTTTCCTTTATAACTCACTTCAACCTTAATTTCATCCTAGACTCTGGTAATTTCTCTTTAGAGTTAGTCAGTTTGTTGCATTTTGGTGTTACCTTTGATTTTACATTTTGTTCAGACTTTTTTCTATGAGATAGTCACTCCTTCAGGTGAAAGAGTCAAAGTTTTAGCACAGTTGAATCAAATTTTTACAAAATCAAGTTGAAACAGGAATGCAGGTCCAGATTACAAATAGAAAATTTTTTGAAATATTTAAAACTATTTTGGAGAAGTCTAATTTGTTACTGTGCTAACTAGAACAATTTTTTTAGTTTCTTGGTAATTAAAATAGTTCACCTTTATTTCTAATAAGATCTACTATATATTATAATGGGTCTTAAAATATTTTGATTCTACAGGAGGTCTTGGACTTGGAATTTTTGATGCTTGTTTAATTACTGAAGAATTGGCTTATGGATGCACAGGGGTTCAGACTGCTATTGAAGCAAATTCTTTGGGGGTAAGTTTCTTAGAAAATTAATTGCCTAAGTGAAACGGTACTGCTAGGTTAGGTTAGTTGGCCAACATAATTTTCTTTAAAAGGAATACAGGATGGGCACCTGGGTGGCTCAGTCAGTTAAAGCCTCTGCCTTCAGATCAGGTCATGATCCCAGGGTCCTGGGATGGAGCCCCGTATCAGGCTCTCTGCTCAGTGGGGAACCTTCTTCCCCCTCTCTCTTCTGCCTGCTTTTCTGCCTACTTGTGATCAAATAAATAAAATCTTTAAAAAAAAAAAAAAGGAATAGAGGAGGGGCACCTGGATGGATCAGTTGGGCTCTGGTCATGATCCCAGAGTCCTGGGATCCAGCCAGGCATCACATCAGGCTCCCTGCTCTCCCCTGCTTATGCACTCTTTCTGTCAAATAAATAAAATCTTCTAAAAATAAGTGAATAAAAGGAACACAAGATTGTGCAGTGAAGCCTAGAGTTATTATTGCATAAGTTGATCATTCTGTTCCTGTTGTCCCCAGTAATTGGAGTCCTAGCTGTCCTTGTAGGGACACTGTTTGCTTTGGCTGCTCTGTCAGTGGCAATTCTTAGGTAAGGGCAGGGCCAAAGACTAGCATTCTGGAGAGAAGGATCAGGAAGGCTTGCTGCCACTGCTGGCAGTGCTGAATTTAGTGAGCAGTTCTTAAGATGTCTGATCATATGTAACACGTTATTAATCCTAAATTTAATTCTTTGTGTATATTACTACAGTGGATTTTTACATATTACCAACAAGCCCAATATAACTTAATTTTTGAAAATACTAGATTCACAGATTTATTTCCTCTTGGTTTTAACTCTCTTAAAGGAAGAATAAAGGCTAGCCAGTTCTTTGGACTTATCCCTTGGGAGAAATTAGTACTCTCGTTTTGAATTATAGTATCTCTGAATTTACATACCTAATAAAATATCTTGCTTTTTTCAATGTCACATTTCTTTGGTAGCAAATGCCTCTTCTTATTGCTGGAAATGACCAACAACAAAAGAAGTATTTGGGGAGGCTCACTGAGGCGCCACTGATGTGTGTGAGTATGTGCAGCTGCTGCTTGGGAACAAGGGTGCTATTTCTACTTTCCAGTACATATGTGTACACTGGAATGTAACACATGAAGACAAACGTTAGCAACACATTTAGGTATAATGGTGTTTCTAGGGTACAAGACAAGTGTCATAATCTCCTAGCTTATTGTCAAGAAAGAAATACTTGATGTTTAATGGAGCACTCTGCAGTTCAGGACCTGAGTGAGTGTGTCAGGAAGTTCAGACTGAATGTATGACAGTAGGTGTTTGAACTAATAGTCTTTTGAACTAAGAAGAAATTAACGTGACTGAAAAGCTATTCTATTTGTTGAGCAAGTGGCTTGGAAAGAATATAGATTTTATTTAATTCCCTGAGCACTACTCAACAAATATTTAAATTGGATTTTTAAAAGATAGTTATAGGGGCCCCCACCTGGCTCATTCAGTGGAACAGGTGACTCTTGATCACAGGATCATGAGTTCAAGCCCCACACTGTGCGTGAAGCCTATTTAAAAAAAAAAAAAAAGATATTTATTCATATATACACACACACACACTGAGGACCTATTCTGAAAGTATTTTTACATAAGGATTTTGAATTTTGTTTATAGGCTGAACAGATTTCAATTTAGGGTGTGATTGTGTGTGATACCAAAATATAGTAGATTGTTAACAGTTTTGAACTAATTGTGAAAATAGGTCTGAAAGACTAGAAAGTTAAGAATCAAGGTTTCTCTTTTCAGGTACCTTAGTTTTAGGCAAACTGCTTAATAAAAACATTTATACAGATTTTTTAATTAATTGGTAACTCTTAAATCAGAGTTTAATAGGCTAGTTCTCAATATTGTCTAAAATTGACACATTTAGATTGTTTTTCTGTATCCTATATAATACTAGAAATAAGCTAAAAAAATTTTAGCATGGAGTTGCTTAGGAGAACCTTCATTAATGCACTGATAAGAATATTTATAATTATTGTTTATAAATACGTATTTCTAAGATAAAAGTGTTTAAAAATAGTTCAAGTATTTTAAATATTTTTTGGCTGTTTTGTGTGTTACCAGTACTTCAGTATATATAAAAATAAATTTACTGTAGTCCCTGTGTTATTCTAACTTCTGAATTAATAAAGGTTTACTATACATTTTTCCCCTGCTAGTGCATAATGGCAGTAAATGTACCCAGAATATGAAATCAAGGGTGAAAATGAAAATAGTCAATTCCCTTACATGCATAGAATTTACATGTTATGGGACTCTGCTACTTTGGAATTACAAACTCTGGGTAACCCTGCATTTATCTCAATATCATTTGCATTTGTTATTCTGCGTGGAATACACATTCCTTCTTCATCCCCAAAGAATACCTTTTCCTTTTTGAGACTTGATGTGAACATCACCTTTGGAAAGCTTTTCCTGACACCCTAAAGCTAAACTAGTTTCACAAGATCATTGTGTATGACTGTAGTACTTAGATATGTAATTACAATATAGTTAGTATTCATCTCCACTATTGTGGAAATCTTGAAGACCAGTCTTTTATCTCTAGTTTTTCCATCTCCTGATTCATAACCTGGTACATAGTAGATACTAAAGAAACATTTGAATAATGATTACATGTGAATAAATTAACTTGACGTTATCTAACATTTTGATTTATATGGTTTATTGATATCCTATATCTGGTTTTAAGTTATATATTAATGTTGCTACATTTGAGCAGTTTATATGATTCTCTGAGAATATTTTATTTTTAGGTATTTAAAAATATTTAAAATACTGGCTTCAAAAATAAAATACACTACTGGTTCTAAACATTCATAATTTAATAATTAAATTTAAATTATTTTTATTGCTTCTATATATTTAAGGCTTACTGTGTAACAGAACCTGTAGCTGGCTCTGATGTAGCTGGTATAAAAACCAAAGCAGAAAGGAAAGGAGATGAATATATTATTAATGGTCAGAAGATGTGGATAACCAATGGAGGAAAAGCTAATTGGTATGTTGTTTAAAACACCTCTATATATTGCTTGTTAATTACTTCATATAAGAACCTTCTCTCTCTCCTTTATTTTAAAGTACCACAATTAAGGTAAGTTTTAGGGGTGCCTGGGGTGGGTCAGTGGGTTAAGCACTTGCCTCTGGCTCAGGTTGTGATCCCAGGGTCCTGGTATCCAGCTGTGGCACCCTGCTTAGTGGGGAGCCTGCTGCTCCCTCTCCTGCTCTCCCTGCTTATGCACTCACTCACGGTCTCTCTCTCTCTCTGTCAAATAAATAAATAAAATATTTAGAAAAAGTAAGTTTTATTCATGGAACTGGAATGTCCATAAAAGATCATAAATAGTTCAGTTATTTTTAAAAACTATTTTTAAGCCCTGAATTATTTCTTCAACCTCACTCTTCAGAAGTTTAATTTGTAAAAGAAAATAAAACAAAAACACCTGCTGTGGTTGAATGTGAATCCATCTACGTGGCTTAATATCTCCACTGGCTATACTAGCATCTCCTTGGAACTATTCTCTGAAGACTGTGGAAAAAGGAAAGCCATTGGTATAGTACACTTCTCTGATTCTGAACAACAGGCGAAGACAATCTTAAAACTCAGATTATCTTTTAGGAAAGACGGAATGTTACTTTAGTAAAATCTAAAGGTCAAAGTATATAGGTCTAAAAACAATGACGTGAATTTCAACAAAGGATTATAAAATCACCTGCAGTAAAAACATTGACAAACCTATTTATACCATTATTTGTGGAAAAAAGATGACAGTAAAATGGATACCTGTAGATTCAGTAGGAACCAACACTGTGATGTCTAAGAAGGTAATGTAATTTCTGGCTGAAATGATAGGAATACAACACAAATGAGGGGAAAAGTGGTAATAGTTCTGTATGATACATTTTAAGACTTGCATTGACAAAATGGAATAAGTTAAGAAGCAAGTAAGTATCCCTCATTAGGAAGAGTCTAGGAAACATGTCCCGTGAAGAGTAAAGGAATTAAGTTAGTTTAGAAGAATTATGAAAGTTTTGGAATAACATCACACAGAATAAAGAGCAGTGTTGTACATTTGCTTCAGTAAGCCAGTGGAATTAATGGGTCAAAGTTAGAAAAATGGGGCGTCTGGGTGGCTCCGTTGTTAAGCATCTCTCTTCCGCGCAGGTCATGATCCTAGGCTTCTGGGATTGAGCCCTGCATCAGGCCCCCTGCTCAGCAGGAAGCCTGCTTCTCCCCCTCTAACTCCCCCTGCTTGTGTTCCCTCTCTCGCTATGTCTCTCTCTGTCAAATAAATAAATAAAAATCTTAAGAAATAAAGTTAGAAAACTGTAGACATAAAAACAAGCTTTCCAACAACAGTGCTATCCAATGTTGTTGAGTTGTCATGGGAAATGTTTTTACCCATCACTGCAAGTATATAGATAAAGACTTCCTAGGATAAGGGGTCGCTGGTGATTGGAATAATGAACTAAATGGGCTGTTCCTACTTGTCTGCAAAAATTCTGATTCAGTATATGTGTGTGCTCTGTAGCGCAGTTCTCTAGCAGGTAAAGCATTATTCCTGGGAATGAGCCTACCAGGAAATTATTTATTTATTTATTTAAAGATTTTATTTATTTATTTGACAGGCAGAGATTACAAGTAGGCAGAGAGGCAGGCAGAGAGAGAGAGGAGGAAGCAGGCTCCCCGCTGAGCAGAGAGCCCGATGCGCAGCTCGATGCGCTGCTCTATCCCAGGACTCTGAGACCATGACCTGAGCCAAAGGCAGAGGCTTTAACCCACTGAGCCACCCAGGCGCCCCAAGGAAATTATTTATTTTAAACAGTACCTATCAACCCCTTTATCACTGTCCAGTATTAAGGAGGGCTGTATGATTATCTTTAAGTAAGTCATCATGATAACAGAAAGTAATAGAAAAATGAAGGAACTATTAAAATAAATCTAACAGTGCAATTAGAAGTTTTCATAATTTGGGACGCCTGGGTTGCTCAGTCGGTTAAGCCACTGCTTTTGGCTCAGGTCATGATCCCAGGGCCCTGGGATTGAGTCCCGCATCAGGCTCTTTGCTCGGCAGGGAGCCTGCTTCTCTCTCTGCCTCTGTCTGCCACTCTGCCTGCTTGTGCACATGTGCTCTCTCTCTCTCTCACAAATAAATAAAATCTAAAAAAGTTTTCATAATTTTAAGAATTCGTTAGGTATAATTCTCATGTAGTAAGATAAATTAGGTAATATAAGAAACTAGAAGATAATTTTTACTATTTTTTACTACTATCAAGTAAAAATTGTAAAAACCCACTGAGTCACCCAGGTGTCCCTGTTTAAGGAATTTTTTAAAAATTCTCCTATGTCGGGCCATTTAGAACACAGGTTACATTTAGATGTTTTTACATACCTCATGTTTCACTTTAAAATCAATTCTGGGAGGAGCACCTGGGTGGCTCCGTGGGTTAAGCATCTGCCTTTGGCTCAGGTCATGATCACAGGGTCCTGGGATCAAGCCCCGCATTAGGCTCTCTGCTCAGCGGGGAGCCTGCTTACCCCTTTCTCTGCTTGCTTCTCTGCCTACTTGTGATCTCTGTCAAATAAAAAAATAAAATCTTTAAAAAAATTTTTTTAAAAATCAATTCTGGGAAAAATTCTGGAGGGAAAACCTGGTAAATATTCATAATAATTCAGCTATAACAAAAACAGTGATTTTGCTGCAAAAAGAAGACAGTAGGCAGAATACAGGTGTCTTTATTTCATATATTACTCCTTTCGCAGGCAGCCCTATTTGTTGTCCTTTTCCAGATAGCTTGTCCCTTAAAGAGTCATACTAGTTTTGGGAAGGGAAAAATGCCATTTCCAATATGATACATACTTTTCTTTTTATATTGTATAATTTTGATATGAGGAATTTTTACTAAGAACTCAGACTACTAAAAAAAAAAGTTAAATACCATATTAAGTAGGAAGTAGACCTGGGTTAAAACACTAGCTCTGCTACATTGTAAGTATGTGACTTTGGCAAGTTTTTGACCTCTCTGATTCTTCATTTCTTAATCTGTAAAATGGGAGAATAATAATTGGGATTTTTGGGAGGACTAAATGAGATAGCTATCACCATGTGTTGTCTGTTGATGTCACTATATTGTCATCATGTCCACATTATATATGTAATAGGTATTTCTTACTGGCTCGTTCTGATCCGGATCCAAAGACTCCTGCTAATAGAGCCTTTACTGGATTCATTGTGGAAGCAGATACCCCAGGAGTGCAGATTGGAAGAAAGGTAAAGTGTGTATATATCAGTGATTAAGGCCTCAAATACTATTTTAACTATAAATTTCAGAATTACTAGGAAGAGGAGACTTAATTTTACAACTTTAAAACTCTTCTCTGCAAAATGAATTTGTAAAAAAAGAAAACCTAATGATGACCAAATGGTGTCTATATTGAAGGGAAAGGAGAAATTTTAGAAGTTTATTAATAGTTACCAAAGGTTATATAATCCTGTTTTATTAAAAGCCATCAAATTATTTTTAGCTTTCTTTATTGAAAACATTTTCTTTGTACTAAGTTGCAATAAAAATAAAGCTTCCTCCCCTTCTTTTTCTTTTAAGTTTTTAATTCCAGTTAACATATAGTGTTTCAGGTGTACAGGATTCATAGTGATTCAACACATCCATACATCACCCCTGTGCTCATCAAGATAGGTTTGCTCTGTAACCCCCATCACGTATTTAACCCATCCCTTAAAAGTTATGTTTTGATATTACCAGGTGAAATAGTCTATATATTATAGCTGAAGATTTTAAGTTGAGAATAATCCTTTTGATTCATGATTTGGAAAACTGGTTGTTCCTGGTGCCAGTCTTTAACAGCTCTGAAGTATAATGAAGCAGAAATGCAGCTGCCACTTATGTGGCCTGCCCAATAACAGAGTTTTAGGTTTCAGAAGATTTTCCCACTCTTTGCCCTTCCTCACAGCAGCCTTTTGGTAGGATAACTAGCATTATGCCCACTGTCGTGATTAAAACAATATCCCAGGGGCGCCTGGGTGGCTCAGTGGTTAAGCCGCTGCTTTTGGCTCGGGTCATGATCTTAGGGTCCTGGGATCGAGCCCCGCATGGGGCTCTCTGCTCAGCGGGGAGCCTGCTTCCTCCTCTCTCTCTGCCTGCCTCTCTGCCTGCTTGTGATCTCTCTCTGTCAAATAAATAAATAAAATCTTTAAAAAAATAAAAAAATAAAACAATACCCCAGATCCATTAACACCAGTAAGAGAAAATTCTGTGCCTGAGGAAAATATGGGAATGGTAAAGAGCCTTGGATGTGGGAAGGCCAGAAATTTTGTTTAAATAAGAAAAGATACTGTAACATATTTGAGAACTGTTGAAATTTGGGTGTGTGGAGATAATTTAGCACTAATATTTAAAGTAGACTAAAGAGAAAATTTTAAAATTTAACAAATCAAAGAAGGAAGAAATAAAGTGTTTAAAATCATTTTAGTGAGAGCAAAGATTATAACTTTGAGACTAGGAAGAGGAGACTTAATTTTACAACTTTAAAACTCTTCTCTGCAAAATGAATTTGTAAAAAAAGAAAACCTAATGATGACCAAATGGTGTCTATATTGAAGGGAAAGGAGAAATTTTAGAAGTTTATTAATAGTTACCAAAGGTTATATAATCCTGTTTTATTAAAAGCCATCAGAATCGTTCTGTTGTACTCAAGCCTCTTGAAAATGGAAGCATTTACTAGAATACGGAAGAGGGGCAACTTCTCTTTGAGGCCACAGAATATTAAAGGTGGAAAAATATACACATTATTACAGTCTGTTCACTGAATGTTGAAAATGAGATCCAAGTAAATGATTTACACACTTAAAGGCAGAGTTGAGATCACTACTACAGTATCCTAGGAACTTGCCCAATGTGGCTTCTTTTTTTTTTTTTTTTAAACATTTTATTTATTTATTTGTTTGTTTGTTTGTTTGACAGAGAGAGATGGAGATCATAAGTAGTCAGAGAGGCAGGCAGAGAGAGAAGGGGAAGCAGGCTTCCTGCCAGAGCAGAGAACCCAATGCGGGGCTTGATCTCAGGACCCTGAGATCATGATCTGAGCTGAAGGCAGAGGCTTAACCCACTGAGCCACTCAGGCACCCCTGCAATGTGGCTTCTAACCCTGTTTTTCTATATTCTCTTTTAAGAGTAGATATTAAAGGTAGACTGTACTTCACTAGTGTAATTATAGTGAGGTTGTTGTGTATAACAAAGTATAAGTTATAAGAATGGATGTGTTTCTTCCAAGTAAATGGTTTGTTTTTATTTATGTTCTATTTGTGTTTTCTTTTTAAGGATGGTTGCAAGAAAACTTAAGGCCAAATTTATGGCCATTTCTAGAAAGTGCAAAGGACCTAACAACTTACACTGTTTTTAGTACTAAACCCAGTCTCTTTTTTCCCAATTTTCTCACTTAAAATATATCTCTAATTCAGTAAATATTTATTATTGAGTTCATCCTATATACTAGGCACCATTGTGTTATTGGGGATACCATATGGATCAATACAGACAAAAATCCCTGCCTTTGGGGAGCTCACTTTCTAGTGAGAAAAACAGATAATTATATTATATATATTTAAACCTCCTTAAATCTTTTTTTGAAATATATGGTCATTTTATAGATTTGTGATATTTAATGTTTTTAAAAATGCTTTGTGTTTTATATTTCATCTGGCTTGAGAGGAGTACAGGAAGCATTTTGGTTTTAAATGTTTTACTGTTTGGAGGTGCCTGGGTAGCTCAGTCAGTTGAGCATCAGAGTCTTGGTTTCAGCTCAGGTCATGATGTCAGAGTCCTAGGATTGAGCCCCACCACCTCCGTACTCAGAGGGGAATCTGCTTGGGATTCTTTCTCTCCCTCTTCGTCTACCCCTTCCCCCACCCTTGCTCACAGGAGGACAGGCTCTCTCTCTCTTTTTAAAAATAAACCTTTTTTAAAAAATGTTCTAGGGGCACCTGGGTAGTTCAGTGGGTTAAAGCCTCTGCCTTCTGCTCAGGTCATCATCCCAGGGTCCTGGGATCGAACCCCACCCACATCAGGCTCGTTGCTCAGCAGGGATCCTGCTTCCTCCTCTCTTTCTGTCTGCCTCTCCGCTACTTGTGATCTCTGTCAAATAAATAAATAAAAAGATTTTTTTAAATGTTCTAATGTTTGGAGTGAGTCTGGGAAACAGGCTAGAGTGAACCATTTTTGTAAACAGTGTTTTCTCATTATGTTGAGTGAAGGTCTGAGTTATTGATTTATAAAAGACCAAGACAAAAAGACCAAAAAAAGAAATGTTGGTTTCTTTCTTGGTAAAACTATATATCTGGTTGTTACCATTTCTTCAAGTCTAGAAGCAGATCAATACTATTTAGGCAAGCAAGTTAAAGAGTTTATTTACAGCTCTGTGCTCCCATTTTCTTTGCTGCTTACGATGTTGATTAAAAATGAGATTAAAATTTTTTTCCTTAGGGATAAGAGTCACCATATCTGCAACTTCCCCTCAGATAATTCAGCAAATAATGCTACTAGTTACACACACAAAACATAGAAATAAAGCAAATGTGACAAAATGATAATTGGTGAATTGAAATAAAGGGTACGTAGGTATTTGTTACATTACACTTATGGCTTTTCTGTTTGAAAATTTTCAAAATAAAAAGTTGAGGGAATATAGTTACTTTGGCAGTTTATTATAAAATTAAATATGCACTTACCACATACCCAGCACTCCTAGGTATTTATCCAAAAGAAATGAAAACAAATGTTTAAACACAAATGTTTATAGCAACTTTATGTGATTGCTAAAAACTGGAGTGAGAGGGGAATGTCTATCACTGTTGAATAGATAATGGATATATGGTACATCCCCATAGTGGAATACTACTCAGTAAAAGAAAGAAATTACTGAGCAGCAGCAATATAGGTAGATTTCAAAAGCACTTTGTTAGACACAGAAGGCACTTATTACTTGTTATTATCATTCTACTTCATATGACATTCTGGAAAAAGAAAAATTATATGAACGGAAGTCAGATCAGTCATTGCTTCAGGTTGGGAGTAAAGTAAGGGAGTTGACTTAAAAGAAGTACAAGGGAGTTTTGGGGGGTGCTGAAGTATTCTGTATCTTGATTGTGGTAGTGGTTCCATATATACATTTGTCAAAACTGTTAGAGATTTATATGTAAAGAGGGTGAATTTTTCTGTATGTAAATTCCACTTCAGTAAACCTAATTTTAAGAAAGAGTTGACACATTTTTTTGCTAGCTTCATTAAGCTTAATTAACCATCCTGAATCAGAGTATGTTTGCTAAATGCTTTTCCAGACATTGATGGTAAAAAAGATAGCCTTCAAACATAATGAAATTTGCCTTTTTTTTTTTTAAAGATTCTATTTATTTATTTGACAGAGAGAGATCACAAGTAGGCAGAGAGGCAGGCAGAGAGAGAGAGAGGGAAGCAGACTCTCCGCCGAGCAGAGAGCCCAATGCGGGACTTGATCCCAGGACCCTGAGATCATGACCCGAGCCGAATGTACATGTAGATCTTTAGACTATTGTTGGTTTCAAAGTTTGTGAAACATTGTTTTAAATTAGGTGTTGACAAACTTGTTTTGTAAACTTCCAGTTTATAACTATTTTAGATTTTGAGATCCACAAGATTTCTGTCCCAGACTACTCAGTTCTATTACTGTACAAGAAAGTAACCATAGATAATATGTAAACAAATAGGTAGTGATTCTAGTCCAATAAAGCTTTTTTTTTTTTTTTTTTTTTTACAAAATAGGTATAACCCATCATTTGTTAACCCCTGTTTTTAGATAATTGCAGAAAGTCCTAAAACAGGTTAAAGCAAAAATTCATACTAGCTCAAAAAGTGTTCCTTAATATATACTATTTTCCTTATTAGGAATTGAATATGGGTCAGCGATGTTCAGATACAAGAGGAATTGTGTTTGAGGATGTGAGAGTGCCTAAAGAAAATGTTTTAATTGGTGAAGGAGCTGGTTTCAAAATTGCAATGGGAGCTTTTGATAAAACTAGACCTCCAGTAAGTAATATCAGTCACTTGACAATCTTTAGAGGATCTTTTATTACATTGAGTAGTTTTATTTTAACGTGGTCTATTTTGTATGTATTTCTCTTTTATTTATTTTTTTGGTGTGTATTTCCTTTTTAATATCTAATTAAGGTTGGAGAGATACTATAATTTTTCTTTTTTAGAATTCATCAACTGTCTTATTGCCTGTTACAGAAATTACTTTAGCAAATACAGAATTACTGTAGTTACTGCGAAGTTGTTACAGAAAGGCAGTCCATACTCAATCATTCCTGCTGATTGTGCTCATTTCCTGTTCCCTTACTCATTAGGAATAAGTTCCCTAAGAAACTTTCCCTTGTTGAACAGAAGGAATGACTTTCTAGGCTGTGATCCTCTGCCTCATAAATGCTTTATTTAATTCATAAAAAATATAAATTGAAATGCTTGTTCTCTCCCACCCCTTCTTTTGCTGCCTAAGGGTATAGGTCATCTTCTCTTTATATAGTCCTTAACTTAGAATTATAGGCAAATAGTCATTGAACTGTATTTTAAAAACAACAGGAACTTATGCTTTGTAAATGTTAAAATATTAGGTAGCAGCTGGTGCTGTGGGACTAGCACAAAGAGCTTTGGATGAAGCTACCAAATACGCCCTGGAGAGGAAAACTTTTGGAAAGCTGCTTGTAGAGGTAATTTTGATACTGAACTTGCTGTGTTCAAAGCACTCAGATTAAAATCCAGAGTTTTTACAGTGGACTTCTGTCAGCCACACTGGCCCTTTGCTGTTGTCTTTACCTTTCCTCTTTCCCCCCAAATACCACTACCTCATTCATTTTACTAACGAATCTATCTTCGTCACCCAATGTAAAACAACACCTCCCAACACTCTATATACTAATCCCACTTGGGTTTGTTTCCCCATAGTTCTTAACTCCACTCAACATTATATTTTGTATGTGTTTGTTTATTATAAGTCTCTCCTTACTCTCTCATTTGAATGTAAGCACCGTATGGGCTATGAATTTCTGTTTTGGTAACCTTAAACTCCTAGCATTTAGAATACATTTCCACTATGAACTTCTATTTCATCCATTCAACAAATAGTAACTGAACACCTACTATATAAAATACTAGTAATCGGATACTTTCTCTGTTCCAAGCACTGTTCTAGGGGTTTTACATGTATTAACTCACTTAATCTTCACATTACTGTGGAGTGGGTACTCTTGGTCTCATTTATTTTATGTAAAATTTTAGGTTCACCTAATACGTAATGAAACCAAGATTTGAACACAGTCACTTAAAGAGTCTGTCCTTTGGCACATTACATGAGCTATTTCTGGGAATAGAAAAGAAGTTTGACATAGACTCTATACTTAGGAACCTTTAACTTTTCTATGGAGATACGATACATATCCTAAAACAAATATTAAGAAATAATATAGAGCTGTATAAGATTAAATCCTGAGTGAAGGCTTATAGACTGGGTTAGAGAAACCAAAAGGCGAAACTGTCATGGATGGGCCAGAGACATTACAGGGATTCTGAGACATTACAGGGATGATGTTTAGAACAGGATTTCTCAAAGCATGGGCTGAAAAGAAACTGAGTGAGACTCACTGGGATTTTTTTCATTAACATCTCACAGGAGGAGCATAGGTATCTTATACCAGGTTGCCAAAGTTGTGGTGATATAAGGGCTTCTATTTATTGCCAGTGGGAATATAATTCACTCTTTCTTTTATGAACAACGTTTTGATATTATATATCAAAAGTGGTTATTCTGCACCTGTATTTCACATGTATCTTTCAGTTTTACTCCCGTATGTGCAATATGACACGTCTATAGCTTACTCATTTCAGCATTATGTTGAAACTGCCAAATATAGAAACAACCAAAATGTTGATCCACCATACAGTGAATAGTTTACAGCTATAAAAAAAAAGGTGTAAAGAAGTTCTTTATATATTACTATAGAAAGCACTCAGCTTTATTGATAAGCAAAGCAAAATGAAGAACCATCAACATGGTAGGCCAACATATGTGTAAAAAAGGGAGAGGCTGTAGATGTATTTGCTTATATGTGTTTATAAGATCTCTGAGAAGATGAAAAAATAGCCTGGGTACCTCCAGGAAGGGGAATTAAATGGGGTTGGAGATGGCAGGGATGATAGAAGGAGGGAAGTTTGAACTTCAAACTGGTAGATGTATTACCTATTCAAAAAAAAAAAAAAAGTGTAAACTAAAACAGAACAACTTGCAAGAATCATTGGCTTAGAAGAATGGGCACAATCAGGCAGAAGGAAATAAGGGAGGATATTCTTGTTCTATGTAGTAATTATTTAAATTGGTTCATAATTGCCTCCTCTTAAGACATATATACCATGCTACTCTCAAGCAACTTGTCACATTCTGGAATAGTGTGATTTTTAGAAACAGTAAATATATGAACTTGCACAGCTCAGGTTTTTGTTTTATGTGACATTTGGTGCATATTAGTCTGTACACAGTCAACTTGTGTGGTTTTTATAACCTCTTAGTCTTCAAAACCCATTTTGGTGTTGCCTATGATACAAAGCATGTTTTTATAATTTTAGTATTCTCATTTCTAAATGCCTATAGGCCTTCTTTAATGTGTATTATTTTAAAGCATATGTTCCATTCCATGTTCATTGTAGAATAATTTATGTGATACAGTATGAGCAAATTAAGTAATAAAACTGCTCCATAATCCCATTGTCCAGAGATTATTACAGTGACCATTTTGCTCTGTATTCTTTCTTTCTATGAATATATTTTCTGCAACCATACTGTATATTTGAAATTTTCACTTACCTATACATGGTGAACATATTTCTACCCTATAATAGTTTGGCTATACACCTAATAGAATACTTACTGTCTTTTATTAAAGGTGTTTGTCTTATGTCTCCTCTTTGATTATGAACTTCTTCTAGAGGGGGGATAAGAAGCATTTTTTATTTGTCCTTTTCTTGGGGCTTACTTTCCTCTGTCAGCATCTGATAAAGTATCACATCATTTTTCACTGTGTCTGTAATAATTTTCTTTAAAAAAAAAAATCCCAGCAGGGGCTTCTGGCTAGCTTAGTCAGTAGAGCATGTAACTCCTGAGCATGCGGTTGTGAGTTCAAGCCCCACGCTAGGTGTAGAGTTTACTTAAAAATACATACATACATTAAAAAGAAAAAAAAAGGTCCCAGCAGATACCCTGGAGGAGAATACGCATAATTTTTATGGTATTTTTGCCAAAAATACATAACTTCATTCCAGCTCAGAGAAAACATCACACAAACCTGAATTGGGGGACATTCTACAAAAAAAAAAAAAAAAAAAAAAAAAAAAACCACTCAGTATTATTCAGAAGTGCCAGGGTCATAAAAGACAAGGAGAAACTGAAGAATCTAACAGTCTGGGGAAAATTAAGAAGAAATAGCAGTTGAATTTCTGGATGGGATCTTTGAACAGAAAAGGATGTTAGTGGAAAACTTGCCCAAATTTAAATAAAGTATATAGTTTAGTAGATAATATAATAGTAATATTAATATTCTGTTCTTGATCTTTATACTATGGTTATGTAATATGTTAACATTAGAGGAAGAAGAGTATGATTTTTTAAGTCTAAAATTAGTTTTAAAGTTAAAGTTTTAGGAGAAAAACTTTTAAATAGTTATTATCCTTAAACTTTTTTCTTTCTAATTCTAGCACCAAGGAATATCATTTTTGCTGGCTGAAATGGCAATGAAAGTTGAACTAGCTAGATTGAGTTACCAGAGAGCAGCTTGGGAGATTGATTCGGGTCGCCGAAATACCTACTATGCCTCTATAGCAAAGGCATTTGCTGCAGATATTGCAAATCAGTTAGCTGCTGATGCTGTGCAGATTTTTGGAGGCAACGGATTTAATACAGAATATCCTGTAGAAAAACTAATGAGGGATGCTAAGATCTATCAGGTAAGGTTAAAAATGATTTTTGTTGTTTCTTAGGTAAAAGAATATTCACAGATGACAAATTATTTAGGGATTTTATGCCATTAGAAATAATAAATTATCATAGGGGAGTACCTCAGTCAGTTAAGTGTCCAACTCTTTATTTCAGCCCAGGTCATGATCTCGGGCTCCTGGGATCAAGCCCCACATTGGGCTCTGCACAGGGTGTGGAGTCTACTTGAGATTCTCTCTCTTCCTCTCTCTCTCTCTCTGCACCCCCCCCATGTGCTCTTTCTAAAAAAATAAATAAAATCTTAAAAAAATAATAAGCTATCATAGATGGCTATAAACCAAAGCTTTAAAAACTAATTAACACAGAAGAATGTTACCTTTAAGTATATGACTGAGAGAGTAGGTTAACAAAGTAAATGGTATAAACATGTAAGTATATGTCTGGATCAACCATCTTGAATCTTAACATCTACCTAATTGTAATCCACCACTTGCTCTCCTAAAAGTATGCATATCATTTAAAATAAACTATTTTATTTTGAATCTTTCTCAACAACTATTGTATCAATTGAAGCCTTATTTGGGAGTAAAACAACTTGGAAGAGATAGTGATAAAGTGTTATTAACCATTTGATAAAGGTTCATCTGAACCATATATAACAAATTGCTGGGGGTAGATGTTTAAACTGGAAGTAAGGACTGGCTACTTAGGAATATCTAAGTTAAAACCAAGTCCTTCCAGCATTTTTTTCTTTAGAAACTCTGTTCCTTAGTCAGCAAGAGAGAAAATCTGGTGTAAGAGTAAAAATGGGAAATAACTGAAGATGACAACTAGCTAAAAACAGTTCAGAAAAGTTGGATAAATATTTTAGCAACATTAAACTTCAGGTTTCCAAACTTTTTGAAATATTGATATCCTTTGATTTTTAAGGTACTCCCAAAATTTTGGTAAATGACTTTTTATAAGAGAATTATAGTTTCATGGTTTCACAAAATCATGTTTCAGAATCTCTATGGATTACAGACCCTATATATGGTTTGATTGAATTTGGTATTACAATGGAGCTTATGGTACTGTCCAAAATATTGAGGAAGTTGAAGTATTTATGTACTGAAGATATTTCACCTATGTGTATTCTTTTTTCTTGCAGATTTATGAAGGTACAGCACAAATTCAAAGACTTATTATAGCCCGTGAACACATTGGCAGGTATAAAAATTAAAGAGAGAGCTATAGAAACATGATTAACTGTTGCGTGATTAGAACACAACCTACTGTTTAAGCTCCAAAGAAGAGAACAAGCTTTAAGATTTTTTATGCTAAAACTTTAAAATAAGTACTCTTACACTAAACTCATGCAGCTGATTCTAATACTAGTTTTCCACTTTTGTTTAGCTTTATGACTTGCTTTTTCACAAAAAGATTAGGTTTCATTAAAGTTATGTGTTATCTTTAGTACTACTGTACTTGAATTAAATTAACCTAGAAAAGCACATTTGTTTTGTTACGTTAAGCACTTAAAGTAACAGAAATTCTTTTGATTTCAGTATTTTTCCAATGACATTTTTGAAAAATGGGCTTATAAAATTATTCAGAATGTTTCAAAATTTACACTGAGAAAGCATTATAGGATTTGGGTACCATCAGATAACTTGATAGTGTCTTTGTAGACTTAATGGTATTGGGGGGAATTCGTTTTGCTACAATTTGGAAAGCATTTGTTTTCAGTTTTGTACAATAATACTCAAAAATTTGATGTTCGTAATTCTCTCACCATATAATAACCAGAAGTTATTGAAGACCTGTTTAATTCTAAATCTGCATTTTACTTGCCTTATTTAGAAATAAATAAAATCTGCCTTAAAATATTTTTATATGAGTCCTGGTATCTGGGTAGGCTTTGGTCTGTTGTATATAATCTCATTTCATGTGCATACATTATAAAAAGAAATAAAATTGTTGAGTGCCTACTAGTATATTTGTTTGTATTCTTTCCAGGGTGTTTTATTACTTCATGTAATAATGTATGCTTGATTTATTTACTGTAATGGAAAAAAGTCATGCTCTGATTTTGAACTCCATAAAGTTACCTCCTCGTTTTTCACTAGATGATATTATTAAACATTTCAAAAAGATAAAATCACATAAGAAGCAAAGTTTGTGAATTTAATATTTCTTTGTTATCTTAAGCATCAAATACTGACAAAATGTTATACCAGCTGTTGATTCTGACACCCAACTGGACATCCTATGGTTCAATCCTATTCTGACATTAGTTCCAAATAGTTAGCATCAGATTCCATGGGTTTAAGGGCTCAGTCCCACCAGCAACATTCACTTCAGGTACCAGTCACACATCCTGGGCCCCCAGGCTGTCCCAAAACAACAATCATAAGGACACTAGTTGGGCTTGAGAAAAACAAGACACTAGAGAATCCCTTAATGTAGAGATAAAAGAACTAAAAACTAGTCAGGCCAAAATAAAAAATTCCATAACTGAGATGTAAAACTGACTAGATACAAGTATGAGGATGAATGAATCAGTGATGTAGAAGATAAAATTATGGAAAATAATGAGGCTGAAAAGAAGAGGGAAAGGAAGATTGGATCACAAATGTTGACTTGGGAAACTCAGTGACCCCTTAAAGTGTAACATCATTCATATCATAGGAATCCCAAAAAGGAAGAGGAAAAAGGGGCAGATTTATTTGAACAAATGATAGCTGAAAACCTCCCCAATCTGGGGAAGGAAACAGACATTGAAATCCAAGAAGCACAGAGAATGCCCATGAAGTTCAACAAAAACCAGCCATCCCCAAGACATAGTCAACTCATAAAATACACAGACAAGATAAGAATCCTGAAAGCAAGGGAAAAGAAATCCCTAACCTGCAAGTGAAGATAGATCAGATTGGCAGCAGATTGGTCCACAGAAACTTGGCAGACCAGAAGAGAATGGCAGGATATTTTCAAAGTACTGACTAGGAAAAATATGCAATCAGTAATACTTTACCCAGCAAGGCTGTCATTCAGAATAGAGGGGGAGAGACAAAAAGTTTCCCAGACAAAAACTAAAGGAGTTCATGACCACTAAACCAACCCTGCAAGAAATATTAAAGGGGACTCCTTGAGTGTGGGGAAAAAATACACCAAAAGCAAAAAAGACTAGAAAGCAACAGAGAATACCAACAGAAATACCACCTTTACAGGTAACACATGGCACTAAATTCATATCTATCAGTCATCACTCTGAATGTAAATGGACTAAATGCTCCAGTCAAAAGAAATAGGGTATCACAAAATTAAAAAAAACTACAAGTGGCCTAAAAGGACTCGTTTTAGACATAAAGACATCTGTATATTAAAAAAAGGGAGCAGATAGAAAAAACTCTATCATGCAAATGGACATCAAAAGAGAGCCAGAGTAGCCATACTTATTTCAGACAAACTAGATTTTTAACCCAATGACCTTAGCAAGAGCTGAAGGACATTATATCTTGATTAAGGGGTCAATACATCAAGAATATCTAACAATAGTACATATCCCCCAACTTGGGAGTGCTCAAATATATAAATCAATAAAAAATATAAAGAAACTCATTGATAATAATACAATAGTACCCCTACATGTCTTCTAAGCAAAAAATAAATAAATAAATAAATAAAATAAAAATGTAAACAATGGCTTTGAATGACACACAAGACCAAATGAACTTAACAAATATATTCAGAACATTTCATCCTACAGCAGCAGAATATACATTACTTTCAAGTCCAGTTGGCACATTCTCCAGAATAGATCACAAACTAGTCACAAATCAGCACTCAACCATTACAAAAGGATTGAGATCATTACCATGTGTATTTTCAGACTACAAACACTATGAAACTTGAAGTTAATGACAAAAATTTGGAAAGACCACAAACACATGGCGATTTAAGACCATCCTACTAAAGAATGGATGGGTTAACCAGGAAATTAAAGACAAAATGAAAAAATACATGGAAACAAATGAAAATGAAAACATACCTGTCCAAAAACCTTTGGGATGGAGCAAAGGCAATCCTAAGAGGGAAGTACATTGTGATACAAGCCTATCTCAAGATGCAAGAAAAGTATCAAATATCAATCTTACACGTAAAAGGAGCTAGAAAAGGAATAGCAAATAGAGCCTAAAACCAGCAAAAGAAGGGAAATAATAAAAATTAGAGTATGAACAATATAGAGTATGAACAATATAGAAGCAAAAAAGGCAAAAACAAGTAGAGCAATGAATGAAACTAAGAGCTGGTTCTTTGAAAAAAATAATAAAACTGATAAAATATTAGTCAGGCTTATCAAAAAGAAAAGATCATAAATGAATAGGAGAGTTAAATCAGAAAGAGGAGAGATCTCAACCAACACCACAGAAATACAATTACAGGAAAGTATGAAAAACTATATGCCAACAAACTGAGCAATCTTGTGGAAATTGACTAATTTCTAGAAACATATGAACACCAAAACTGAAACAGGAAGAAATAGAACCCATAACCATCAACAATACCAAGACTGTAATCAAAAATCTCCCAACACTACACTATGTTTATTAAAAAATAATTTAAAAAAAACAACTCCCAACAGGCAGAAGTCTGGGGCCAGAGGGCTTCCAAGGGGAGTTCTATCAGACCCTTTTCTTTAGTAGTTTTCACATCTAGTGTGCATCCCAATGCATGGCGCAAACTCACAACCCTGAGATGAAGACCTGAGCCAAAATCAAGAGTCAGACACCCAACTGAGTGAACCACCTGGGTCTCCCTCTACCGTACATTTAAAGAAGTTAATACTTATTCTCAAAATGTCCCCAAAATAGAAATGGAAAGAAAACTTCCAAACTCATTCTAGAATGCCAGCATTACCTTGATTCCAAAACCAGACAGACCCCACTATAAAAGAGAATTACCAATATCCCTGATGAACATGGATGCAAAAATTCTCAACAAGATACTAGCAAATCAAATTCAATAGTACATCAAAAGAGTTATTCACTATGATCAAGTGGGATTTATTCCTGGTTACAGGGGTGGTTCCATATTTCAAGTCAATCAACATGGTATACCACATTAATAAAGGAAAGAATAAGAACCATATAATCCTCTCAATAGATACAGAAAAAGCACTTGACAAAATAACCATCCTTTCTTAATAAAAACCCTCAACCCAGTAGATATAGTTGGAACACACCTCAACATCATAAAGGCCATATATGAAAAACCCACAACTAATATCATTCTCAATGGACAAAAACAGAGCTTTTCCTCAATGGTCAGGAACAAGACAGCAATGTCCACTATATTACTATTTAGCATAGTACTGGAAGTCTTACCCTCAACAATTAGACAACAAAAAGAAATAAAAGGCATCCAAATCAGCAAGGAAGAAGTCAAACTTTCACCATTTGCAGACATGCTACTCTGTAGAAAACCTGAAAGACCACACACACACACACACACACACACACACAAGCTAGAAGTAATACATAAATTTGGCAAAGTCACAGGATATAAAATCAACATCAGAAGAAATAGGTTGCTTGTCTATACAACAATAATGAAGCAGCAGAAAAAGAAACCAAGGAATCAATCCCATTTACAATTGCAACAAACCCCATAAGTTACCTAGGAATAAACCTAACCAAAGTAATCTGTACTCTGAAAACTATAGAAAACATAAAAAATTGAAGAGGACACACACAAAAATGGAATAACAAACATTCCATGCTCACGGAGTGGAAGAACAATTATTGTTAAAATGTCTATACCACCCAAAGCAAACTATGCATTTAATGCAATCCCTATCAAAATACCACCAGCAATTTTCACACAGCTAGAACAAACAATCCTAAAATTTGCATGGAATCACAAACAAACCCAAATAGCCAAAGTAATCCTAAAAAAGAAAAGCAAAGCTAGAAGCATCACAATTCCAGACTTGAAGGTACATTACAAAGCTATAATTATTGAGTACCATCCTGATGGTACTAGTGTTACTGGCACAAAAACAGATACATAGATCAATAGAACAGAAAAGAAAACCCAGAAGTGGACCTACAGCTATATGGTCAACTAATCATTAACAAAGCAGGAACAAAATCTCATAGAAAAGGACAGTCTCTCCAACAAATGGCAAATGGTGTTGGGAAAACAGAAACATACAGAAGAATGAAATTGAACCACTTTCTTAGACCATACACAAAAATAAATTTAAATTGGATGAAAGACCTAAATGTGAGACACAAAAACATAAAAATCCTAGAGGAGAACATAGGCAGCAACGTCTTTGACCTCGGCTGTAGCAACTTCTTCCTAGATACATCTCCGAAGGCCAGGGGAACGAAAGGAAGAATGAACTATTGGGACTTAATCAAAATTATAAACCTCTGCACAGCAAAGGAAATAATCAACAAAACTAAAAGGGAGTCTATGATTGGGATTTGCCAATGACATGTCTGATAAAGTGTTAGTATCCAGAATCTATAAAGAATTTATCAAATTCAACACCCAAAAAACAATCCAATTAAAAAATGGGCAGAAGACATGATAGATATTTATCCAAAGACATCCAAATGACTAGCAGACACATGAAGAAATTCTTAACACCACTCATTATCAAGGAAATGCAAATCAAAACCACAATGAGATACCACTGTACACCTGTCAGAATGGCTAAAATTAACAACACAGGAAACAACAGATTTTGGCAAGGATGCAGAGAAAGGGGAACTCTCTTCCACTAATGGTGGGAATGCAATCTGGTACAGCCACTGTGGAAAACAGTATGGGGTGTCCTCAAAAATTTAAAAATAGAACTTCCCTACAATCCAACAATTACATTACTTGGTATTTACCCAAGGATACAAAAAGAGATTCAAGTGGCTACATCCACCCTGAGGTTTATAGCAGCATTATCAAAAAGAGCCAAACTATGGAAACATCCCAACATCAACAGATGAATGGATAAAGAGGTAGTATATAAATAGGTATATACAATGACATATGTCATTATATTCCATTGTATATACATTGTGTATACATTGTATATACAATATATCCATTGTATATACATTGTATATACAATATATCCATTGTATATATTATATAAAAAAGAATGAAGTCTTGCCATTTGCAAGGATGTGGATGGAACTAGAGTGTTTTATGCTAAGCAATATAAGTCAGTCAGAGAAAGAAAAATACCATATGACTTTAGTCATATTTGCAATTTAAGAAACAAAAAGAGATAAACATTTATGGGAAGGAGAAAAAAAAGAGATAATGGGCAGCAAACCAAAAGAGACTCATAAGTATAGAGAACAAACTGAGGGTTGATGGAGTTGAGTGGGGATGAGAGAAATGGGTGATGGATATTAAGGGCACTTGTTATGATGAGCACTGGGTGTTGTATGTAAGTGATGAATCAATAAATTCTACTCCTACTCCTAACCACTATTATATAATATGTTAACTAATTAGAATTTAAATAAAAATTTAAACTAAAAGCAGAGTATTACACAGAAATTATAAATTAAATAGAATATATTCTAAATGTACCTTTGAACTTACAACACATAACTCCAAAAATTTACCTATGAATTCTAAACATAAGGCTTCTAGACATATAAATTTATTCCAAAGTCATATGATGGTGAAAATAAGTATTATAGTACGCTTGATAGTACTAAGCAATTTCATAGCTATCAAATAAGACCTTTTAGTCACAAGGAACATAAGTGAACTTAAGCTACTTTATAAAAAAAAGTGAGCAAGTATCTTTTAAGTGTATTGAAGTGCTTCATGGATCCAAGGGTCAGGAATGGAGTCAGTTTTAGGAAGTGTCTAGGACCCAAAAAGTCCTTAGAAATCCATGAAAATACTTTTTCTACCTTTCACTCTACTTCTCTCTGTTATGTTTCATTTTTTCTCATACTGTAGCCTACCTTTCTCTGCTTCTTTGATCCATGATAGAATAAGAATTAGTATTTATAATTTTTTTTAAAGATTTTATTTATTTATTTGTCAGAGAGAGAGCGAGCGAAAGCGAGCACAGGCAGACAGAGTGGAAGGCAGAGTCAGAGGGAGAAGCAGGCTCCCCGTGGAGCAAGGAGCCCGATGTGGGACTCGATCCCAGGACGCTGGGATCATGACCTGAGCCGAAGGCAGCTGATTAACCAACTGAGCCACCCAGGCGTCCCAAGACTTAGTATTTATGTATGTGATTTCTTGTGACTTATATAAAGTGACTGGGTAGGGCCATTACAGCCAGCATGGGGAGAGTCCTAGACTACAAACATGATTCTTAGTTGCCTACATCTGTGAATTGATGGTTTATAACATAGTTTCTATGTTTCTAATAATTTTAATGAACATTTAAGGAATGTGCCATATCATCAAATTGCATAAAAGTGAAAAGATTATTCCAAGACACTTCAGGATTTAAAAAATAGCTGTTTATATGACCTCGGGAGTGATGTCCAATAACACGAATGCACTACCCATGATCAAATACTACAAAAGGTTCTTGGAGACTGAAGATTAAATCCTATAGAAAGCAGTTTCTTTTTTTTAAGTGTTAAAGATTTCATTCAACTCATTAATGAATGAGGGAACAAATAAGATGTTAAAACTGATGTAAGGGAGAATTTGAGGAACAGACATATAGGCAGTTAGAAATGCTTAAAAGAATTTGCTAATAGATATAAAACTTTAATTACTGATAGGGCAAAAAAGTCTAAGGGGGCATCTTTTCCTGGAGCAGAAATCAACTGTAGTTCATTGTTCATTTGCATTACTATCCATTTTCTATAATTAGACTTTTAAGTTTACAAAATTGTAAAACAGCCTAGACAATATAAAGACAATCACAGGTATATAGCCCTTCAGATAATGCCCTCAGGATCCATTAGATAATACCTAACACTCCACTGAAAGGACACTCAGTCATTCCTTTTATCCATTTCAATGCGTTTTTTTTTTAAATTAACATAGAATTTATTATTTGTTTCAGGGATACAGGTCTATGATTCATCAGTCTTAATTCACAGCACTCACCATAGCACATACCCTCCCCAATGTCCATCACCCAACCACGCCTCCTTCCACCCTCTTCCACTCCAGCAAATCTCAGTTGGTTTCCAGATTAAGAGTCTCTTATGGCTTGTCTCCCTCTTTGGTTTCATTCTGTTTCATTTTTTTCCTCTCTTTCCCCATGATCCTCTGCCAGTTTTCTCAAATTCTACATATCAGTGAGATCTTTTGATAATTGTCTTTCTTTGTCTAATTTATTTCTTTTAGCATAATACCCTCTAGTTCCAACCATGTCTTTGTAAAAGGCAAGATATCATTTTTTGATGACTGCATAATATTCAATTATATATATATATTCAATATCACATCTTCTTTATCCATTCATCTGTTGATGGATACCTAAGCTTTTTCCACAGTTTGGCCACTGTGGACATTACTGCTATAAACATTGGGGTGCCCTTCAGATCACTACATTTGTATCTTTGGAGTAACTATCCAGTAGTGCAATTCCTGAGTTGTAAGGTAGCTCTATTTTCAACTTTTTGAGGAACCCCCACACTGTTTTGCAGAGTGGCTGCACAGCTTGCATTCCCACCAACAGTGTAGGAGAGTTCCCTTTTCTCTGCATCCTCACCAGCATCAGTCATTTCCTGACTGGTTAATTTTAGCCATTCTGACTGGTGTGAGGTAGTATCTCATTGTGGTTTTGATTTGTATTTCCCTGATGTCAAGTGATGTGGAGCACTTTTTCATGTATCTGTTGGACATTTGGATGTCTTTTTCACAGAAATGTCTGCTTGTGTCTTCTGCCCATTTCTTAATTAGATTATTTGTTCTTTGGGTGTTGAGTTTGATAAGTTCTTATAGATTTTGGTACTAGCCCTTTATCTGATATATCATTTGCAAAAATCTTCTCCCATTCTCTCAAGTGTCTTTTGGCTTTGTAAACTGTTTCCTTTGCTGTGCAAAAACTTTTTCTCTTGATGAAGTCCCAATAGTTCATTTTTTAAAATATTTTTTTAAAGGAAGTATTTTTCTTTTAATTTTATTTATTTATTTGACAGAGAGAGAGATCACAAGCAGGAAGGGGGGGGGGGAAGCAGGCTCCCTGCCAAGCAGAGAGCCCGATATGGGGCTCGATCCCAGGATCCTGGGATCATGACCTGAGCCAAAGGCAGCGGCTTAACCCACTGAGCCACCCAGGTGCCCCCAATAGTTCATTTTTGCCTTTATTTCCCTTGCCCTTGGCAATGTGTCTAGGAAGAAGTTGCTATGGCTGCGGTTGAAGAGGTTGCTACCTGTATTCTCCTCAAGGATTTTGATGGATTCCTGTCTCACATTTAGGTCTTTCATCCATTTTTAGTCTACTTTTGTGTGTGGTGTAAGGAAATAGTCCAGTTTCATTCTTCTGCACATGGCTGTCCAATTTTCCCAACATCATTTGTTGAAGAGACTGTCCTTTTTCCACTGGATGTTCTTTCTGCTTTGTCAAAGATTAGTTGACCATAGAGTTGAGGGTCCATTTCTGGGTTCCATTGATATATGTGTCTGTTTTTGTGCCAGTACCATACTGTCTTGATGATTACAGGATTTTCATAGAGTTTGAAGTCCGGAATTGTGATGTCACCAGCTTTGGTTTTCTTTTTCAACCTTCTCCTGGATATTCAGGATCCTTTGTGGTTCATACAAATTTTAAGATTATTTGTACCAATTATGCGTATGAAGTTGATGATATTTTGATAGGGATTGCATTAATTGTGTAGATTGCTTTAGGTAGCATAGACATTTTCATAATATTTGTTCTTCCTATCCATGAGCATGGAAAATTTTTCCATTTCTTTGTGTCTTCCTCAATTTCTTTTATGAGAATTCTATAGTTTTCGGAGTATAGATTCTTTGCCTCTTTGGTTAGATTTATTCCTAGGTATCTCATGGCTTTGGGTACAATTGTAAATGGAATTGACTCCTTAATTTCTTTCTTCTGTCTTGCTGTTGGTGTATAGAAATACAACTGATTTCCATGCATTGATTTTATATCCTGACACTTTATTGAATCCCTATATGAATTCTAGCACTCTTGCAGTGGAGTCTTTTGGGTTTTCCACAAAAAGTATCATATCATCTGCAAATTGAGAGTTTGATTTCTTCTTTGCTGATTCAGATGCCTTTTATTACTTTTTGTTGTCTGATTGCTGAAGCTAGGACTTCTAGTACTATGTTGAACAGCAGTTATGATAGTGGACATCCCTGCTATGCTCCTGACCTTATGGGAAAAGCTCTCAATTTTTCCCATTGAGAATTATATTCATTGCATATTTTTCAAAGATGGCTTTATGATATTGAGGTATATATACCCTCTATCCCTGCACTGTAAAGAGTTTTTTTTTTTAAAGATTTTATTTATTTATTTGACAGACAGAGATCACAGGTAGGCATAGAGGCAGGCAGAGAGGGGGGGGAGGCAGGCTCCCTGCTGAGCAGAGAACCCAGTGTGGGGCTCGATCCCAGGTTCCTGGGATCATGACCTGAGCTGAAGGCAGAGGCTTTAACCCACTGAGCCACCCAGGAGCCCCTATTGTGAAGAGTTTTAATCAAGAAAGAATGACATACTTTGTCAAATGCTGTTTGTGCATCTATTGAGAGGATCATATGGTTCTTGTCCTTTCTTTTATTAATGTAATGTATCACACTGATTGATTTGTAGATGTTGAACCACCCCTGCATCCCAGGAATAAATCCCACTTGGTCATGGTGAATAGTCCTTTTAATATACTGATGGATACTACTAGTGAGTATCTTGGTGAGAATTTTTGCATCCATGTTCATCAGGGATATTGGTCTGTAAATCTCCTTTTGGGTGGGGGTCTTTGTCTGGTTTGGAGATCAAGATCATATGGCCTCATGAAATGAGTTTGGAAATTTTCCTTCCATTTCTATTTTTTGGAACAATTTCAGAATAGGTATTAATTTTCTTTAAATGTTTGGAAGAATAGAGAAGTTCTCTGCTATAATTTGCTCCATATACCTTTTGTTCCTCTATTTCTTATTCTGAGATCCCAATTACTCTAATATTGTTTCACTTTATGGTATCACTTATCTCTCAGATTCTCCCCTCATGATCCAATAGTTTGTCTTTTTCTCAGCTTCTTTATTCTCCATCATTTGGTCTTCTATATCATTAATTCTCTCTTCTGCATCATTTACTCTAGCATTTAGAACCTCCATTTTTTATTACACCTCATTAATAGCCTTTTGGATTTTGACTTGGTTAGATTTTATTTCTCCAGAAAGAGATTCTCTAGTATCTTCCATGCTCTTCTCAAGCCCAGCTAGTATCTTTATTATCGTTATTCTGAACTCTTGTTCTGACATTGTATTAGTGTCCATATTGATTAGATCCCTGGCAGTTGGTACTGCCTCTTGTTATTTTGAAGTGAATTTTCTATTTTGTCATTTTTTCCAGAGAAGAATGGATGAATGAGATAACAAAATGCTAAAAGGGTAACAAGGACCCCAGAAATATGTACACTAAAAAAATTAGAAGAGACCCAATACCGGGTGGAAAAAAAAAAAAAAAAAGAAAGAAAGAAAGAAAAAGAAGAAGAATATTATTAGGCTGGTGAATAGAAAAGATCCATATGCTAGATTTTTGGTGTATTTTGGTCTGTTAGAAGAAACTGCCTCTCAAAATTTTAAAAGAAAGTAAAACATATATATATAAAAATAAGGCTAAAGACAATGGAGGAATGGACTATGAAGGTAAAAATGAAAATTTAAGAAGATTTTAGGAAAAGATAAGTTGATTGAAAAAAGAAAGAAGGAAAAATAAATTTTAAAAAGAGAAATATTATGGTCAAGCAGGTGGATAGAACAAAGTCATACACTAGATTTAGGGCATATTTTAGTTAGAGGAATCTGTATCCCAACATTTTGAAGAAAGAAAAACGTACATAAGCACAAAAAGTAAGGTTAAATACAAGGAAGGGTTAGGATATGACTGTAAGAGTGAAAAAAAGAAGATGTTCACTTGATCTTAGCCAAAGGTTGAGAAGTGATAAAAAAAAAAAAAGATTTTAAAAAAAGGAATTGATAAGTCAGTTGAAAAAGGAAAGATAAATTTTTTAAAAAGAAATAGAGCAAGAAAGAAAGGAAAGTAAAGTAAGGAAAAAAAACTTTGAACGACTAAAGGATCATGGGGGGTAAAAGTCATGAATTCTGTGTGCTGTATTCTCCTAGCATTGGAGTTTTACAGTTCTCATTGATTAGTAAACTTGGTCTTGGCTGGATGTTCTTGATGATCTTCTGGGGGAGGGGCCCACTCCAGTGATTCTCAACCCCAAGGTAGAATTGTGCTGCCCCTGCCAGGGGCTGGGCTAAGGAATCTGCTAAGTAACTTTTGTTCCCTGGGGTCTTTCTGTATAGCTTTAGAGGTCAAGAATGAAAATGGTGGCCTCCCAATCTCTGGCCCTGGAGGAGAGAGAGTTCAGGGCCCCAGTCATCAGTGAGCCCTCAGAGAAAAGCAATCACTCCTCTTTTCCTGGTCTCTGGCCACACTCCATGCTCACCAGGCCTGTGACTGAGCGTTTGTATCTCCAGCATATGCTCCTGTTTGGAGTCTCCAAACCATGTAGATTCCTGCAGTGCACTCTCCTGCCACTCTTCCTAGGAAGGGTAGTCTCCCCAGATCTGTCACTTGTTGGGTCCCTGCTAAGTAGTGGCCTGACTGTGCTGCGGATCATGGTTTATGGCAACCCTGAGCTGACAGCCCACTCCTTGGCTCACTCTTTGCAGCCAGCTTGACTCTAATACTTGGGAGCTCTGCTGTACTCAGGCTTATGGATCTCTCTGTGACCCTGAGGATTCTGAGGCCACACTGTCCCAGGGAGGGTTCCATCCCACCCCCAACCCCTCCCCACCTTCATCCCTGCTTAGCTGCTGGAGCGACATACCTCACCAGAGTAGACTTCTAAAAGTTCTGAATTTGTGGTCCGCTGCTCTATCACTTGCTGGGAGCTGGCTGATGGAGGCTCCCTCCCCTTCATGGTCTATCTTCCCATATATCCTCAGAATCATTTCTTGGCACATCCTACCTTCCAGAAAGTGGTCATTTTTCTGTTCATATTGTTGGTTTTATTCTTTTCCTCAATCTCTTGTTGAATTTGCACGTGT
Organism: Mustela nigripes; assembly: GCF_022355385.1. Taxonomy (NCBI): domain Eukaryota; kingdom Metazoa; phylum Chordata; class Mammalia; order Carnivora; family Mustelidae; genus Mustela; species Mustela nigripes. The sequence continues at coordinate 62,862,339 of NC_081570.1, forward strand.
TCAGAATGGTTTGATAACTGTCTAGCTGAATTCTGGGCACCAGAAAAAATTTAGGTCTCCTACTCCTCTGCCATCTTAGAGCCAGGTTTTTCCATTTCCATGTTTTTGGCAATGTTTCTTTCTTTTTCTTCTTCTTCTTCTCTTCTTCTCCTTCTCCTTCTTCTTCTTCTTAGATTTTATTTATTTATTTGACAGACAGGGATCATAAGTAGGCAGAGAGGCAGGCAGAGAGAGGCAGGCTGAGCAGAGAGCCCAAAACGGGGCTCGATCTCAGGACTCTGGGATCATGACCTGAGCTGAAGGCAGAGGTTTTAATCCACTGTGCCACCCAGGTGCTCTTTGACAATGTTTCTTGACCGCCTCTTCCTTATGATCATAAATAACCTGCCAAGATTTTCCTTGATACAAAAATAGAGATTTCATTATGTTTGGCCAGATTATTGCCACAGTGTTAATGAACTATGTTAGCCTCCTGGAATTTACTTTCCAAATCCAGACATACTGTGCTGAATAATTACCAAAGGTGCAGGACTAACTTCTGTCTGCAAGTTTTCATGAAGACATGCAAAGTACACTTTTAAAACCTCTACAGGGGCACCTGAGTGGCTCAGTCAGTTAACTGTCCAACTCTTGGTTTCAGCTCAGGTCATGATCTCATGGGTCATAAGATCAAGCTCTGCATCAGGCTCTATACTCAGTGGGAATCTGCTTGTATATTCTCTCCCTTTGCCCCTTTCCCTGTTCTCTCTCTCCTCCTCTCTCTCTCTATATCTTGCTCTCATTCTCTCTAAAATAAATAATTTTTTAAAAAAATGAATAAAATAAAAGCCTGTATAATTTGCTATATCAAGGCTATGGAACCAAACCCAAGAAACTGCACCAGGGTTCTCTAGTAGTATCTAAGATTTTAGGTGAATTTCTCTCCTCAACATCTCTAAAATTTACTAACATTCCTAGTTTGCCAAAAAGGGCCCTTCCTTACCACCTGTAAGACTGGAACCCCGTGCCATTCCAGTTTTACTGGAACAGTGTTGTAACCATTGACTCACCATACACAGTCAACTTGTTTGTTTTTCTTTAATAATATGCTTGTCAGACATGTTTACATGAAAATTATTCTCAAATATGACATTCCAGGTATAGCCTTGGTTACATAACCAATTTGTTTAATTATATCATAGTAAACAGGAGTACAGTTTCATTTTGAATATTGCCATAAAGTGTAAAGAGGTTCAGAAAATGTTTCTTAATTCTACGGACCCAATGAGAATCAGACACCATTTTAAACTTTCAGTTTACAAAAGCACAATCCACTAAATTGAGGAAAGACTAAGCATGAAAAAGGGTTTCCTCATATATTCATAGAAGCAGAACATCACAAATGCATGAACAACATTCCAAATTATGTAACCCTGATTAAGCTCCCCTCATTGGCTCATTCAGTTCTCTGTAATTGCTGGCTCTTGAGTCAATAAACTGCTTTCAAGAAGCTTCTCCTTTCAGACTAAAGAGTCTTAAGAAATCCTGACTTAGTCTAATGGTATGTTGTAAAATTTGTCTAAGCTATGTCCACTTCAAAGTCTATACCCAAAAGACTAATCTTGGAAGTAGTTATCAATAGTTCAAAGTAATGGATCCTTTCCATGAGGCTTTAAGACTGTCCCTGAATGCACAAAGTTTGGCCTGTAGCTTATAGTAGAACCTTCAGGCTAGCATCAGAGTAAAACAGAAACTATCTGCAGATGACTGTCTTAGCTCAGGCTGCTATAATAAAACAACTGATAGGCTTCAACCTCCAATGTCTGATGTCTCAAAATTCTGGAGTCTGAAAAGTCCAATATGAGAGCACCTGCCCACATCTGTGTTGTAGACCGTTAACTTCTTATATCCTCACATGGCAGAAATAGGGTCAGAGAGCTCTCTGGGGTCCCTTTGTACAGGCACTAATCCCACCCATAAGTACTCCACTTTTCTGTGACTTAATTGCCTTCTCAAACCCTCACTTCCTAATACCATCATATTGGGGACTAGAATTTCAACATAAAAAGTTGGGAGAGGAGACAGATACATCTACTCCATTGCAATGACTAAGACTGAAGGTTATAGGTAATAATATATCCAGTAATCGAATGGAAGTAAAAAAAAAAAAAAAAACTCGAAAGCACAGTGCATAACTGTTCCACAAGAATTTAACCACAATTTCCCCTGAGGGAAATGACACTGGCATATCTCCAGGTCCTTTTCATAAAGTACACAATTTTGGCTATGTTTATATTAATGACATTTTAACTATACAAATATTTAAGCTAAAGAAGAGTGAGTTGATCTGATTTATTTATCAAATTTTCCTATGTTGCTCACACAATAGTGCTGATAATTTAAAAAATAATGGAGCACATAAAGTAAACTTAATTATTTCTAACATCTTTTCATTTTTTTAAAAAGATTTTATTTATTTATTTGACAGACAAGAGATCACAAGGAGGCAGAGAGGCAGGCAGAGAGAAAGGAGACTATTTTTTAAATTTTTAAAATATTTTATTTATTTATTTGACACAGAGAGAGATTGAACAAGCACAAACAGCAGGTGGCTGCAGAGGTAGAGGGAGAAGCTGTCATGCATATAAGCAGGGGGAGCGACAGAGGGAGAGAGAGAAGCATGCTCCCGCTGAGCAAGGAGCCCGATGTGGGGCTGAATCCCAGTATCCCAAGATCATGACCTGAGCCAAAGGCAGATGCTTACCCAACTCAGTCACTCAGGCAGCCCAAAGACCATAAATATTAACCCAGTTTTATACAGCTATACATATCCTTTTATATCTTAAAGTGGAAAAAAGAACCATTTATTAACTTGACTTAAAGATATCATTTATTCCATAGCACATTGAAATAAGAACCAAACATATATAAACTTAAAATTATGCTCAGTAATCAAGGTTTTAATATTCTATCCAAGAAACAATCTAGGCTTGTCATGATAATAATTAATTAACCCAAACTAGTTAAATTTCCTAAAGTTCTTTGCAATTACCTTTAATCTGACATACTTACTGTTGGAAAAAAATGTTTGTTAGAATTATGATTCAATTTAGTGGAAGCCAAATTTATAATTTTAAAAATCTTAAAATATATGTAGGAGTTAGGTTAGCCAATTTGACCAATAAACCAATATAAAGAGTCAGGAAATTCAGACTAATTTAGATCTTCATTAAAAAATAAACTACTGGGTGCCTGGGTGGCTCAGTGGGTTGAGCCGCTGCCTTCGGCTCAGGTCATGATCTCAGGGTCCTGGGATCGAGTCCCGCATCGGGCTCTCTGCTCAGCGGGGAGCCTGCTTCCTCCTCTCTCTCTCTCTCTCTCTGCCTGCCTCTCTGCCTACTTGTGATCTCTCTCTGTCAAATATATAAATAAAATCTTAAAAAAAAAAAATAAATAAAAAATAAACTACTGAGGTACCTGCTGGCTCAGTTGGTAGAGCATGTGACTCGATCTTGAGGTCATGAGTTTGAGCCCCACATTCGGGATAGAGATTTCTTAATAAATAAAAATTTGAAAAAAAAATGTTTACATGTTAAAAACTTTCTAAACTGTACATATACTACAATATATATACTTAATACCGAAAAGCAAAGAAAATAACAGATAGCTGGCTTTTTTCATTAACCCAAATTACTAGGCCTCTCTGATCTGCCCAAAGATTCATCTTACTTATGTAAACTTGAATTTTTAAAAATTTTCTGGATAGCAGTTTGTATATGAATGATTTTTTTTTCTCATTTAAAGTCTAACCCATTTGGCTCAGTCAATTAAGCATCTGCCTTTGGCTCATATCATGATTCCAGGGTCCTGGGACCGAGCCCCACATCGGGCTCCATGCTCATCATGGAAGTGTGCTTGTCCCTCTTTCTCTGCTCCTCCTCCTCACTCTCTCTCTCTCAAATAAATAAATAAATATTTACAACAAATAAATAACTAAAATTAAATCTTAAAAAAAGTTAAATTTTTAAATTTTCTGGTAATTTGGGAATTATTTCATTTATATGAGTGCTTATTTATAAACCAATCAGAAGAGAGATCTTTAATATGAGGCACAATCTAATCTGTTAATGTATACTGTATACTGCTCAGAAGTAGGAAAGCATTTCATAGATGTACAGTGAGAAGCAAAGGCGTTCCTTAAAGACGTAGACACACTGAGAACTTAAAACTGTCAGATCTAAAACAAATTTAGCCAAAGGCCGAAAGTAAATTTGCAAGTCTACATCGCAAAGAGCTCCTCTCCTTCCCAACATGTATTAAATTCTTAACTAATTAGAGCTCTCTCATATACAGACAAGGATGAACAAACCAGATTCCCTGTCATCTCTCACATAAGAGAAAATAAATTTCTGTCACAGACAGAGATCACCAAATGGACCATAAAAACACAGTCCAAATCACTGTCACCAGTGAAGATTAACTTATAGGCCGGGCCTGAAGTTAAAACAAAAACAAAAAATAAAATCAGTAAGGAGGGCAAAAACTGTATAAATAAAGTCAAAAGGTCCTTACTGACACATGAGAATCACTCTGTGAGCCAAGAAAAGCTGTATCTCGGCTTAAGTAGATCTTGATGTACTGTGCTCAAGCAGTGCAGTTTACTTGGCTGTATCTGTTGAACTTCTTGGACATCTACGTAGATGACTTCTAAAACTTCTAATTTTCAGAATGGTATAATCCTAGTGCATATAGATATAAAAGAAACACATATGAAACATTTTATGTCATTAATCTGGGAAGGAACCAATATGAGATTAAAACCAATATAAGGGGTGTCTGGGTGGCTCAGTTGGTTAAGTGTCTGCCTTCGTCTCAGGTCATGCATGATCCTAGGATCCTGGAATTAAGCCCCATATCGTGCTCTCTGCTCAGTGGTAAACCAGCTTCAGCTTCTTACTCTGCCTGCTGGTGCTTTCTCCCTTTCTCTCTCTCTACCAAATAAATAAAAATAAACAAACAAATAAATAAATCCAATTTAAACCTTAGAACTAGATATCTCAAATATTGTTTTAAACAGCTAAACTTCAAGGTCTTTTTTACAGTTCATAATTAAGGAACAGGATTTTCTTTTCTTTTTTTTTTTTTTAAGTTTCAAGTTTTTATTTAAATTGTAGTTAGTGAACATACAGTGTAGTATTAGTTTCAGGTGTAGAATTTGGTGATTCATCACTTACATACAACACCCAATGCTTATCACAATATGTGCCCTCCTTAAAACCCATCATCCATTTAGCCCATTTCTCCACCTCAGGATTTTATGTTATTAAATGTTTTTCATCTCCAACTTTATCTAAAAAGTTTCTTCTAAATGGCTTCAGGGGCACCTGGGTGACTCAGTCGGTTACACATCTGACTTTTTTTTTTTTTTTTAAAGAGCAGACATATTTTAATGTACAGAGCTTTAAGAAAGAAAATTAATTTGCCATATTTTTATTAGATTGTAATAGCTAAGTAATAGTGCATAAAATCATGTATCACAAAAATATATGTAACTGAGCTGTCTCAGTAGATTTTGATAGTAGCATATATATACTGCATCATAGACTCAATTACCAAGAAAAAACACAAACTGATCAAGAAATGGATCAAGAGAAAAGAAAAGAAAAGAAATCTTGTTTACAGTCTTAGAATTACATGCCTTCCTAACTAAGTAATATCAAAAGGAACTGGATAGGTAAGATGGAGGTATAGAAGGAGTAGAATTCTGAAGCCATTTATTTATTTATTTATTTATTTATTTGAGAAAGAGAGCAGTGCAGTGAGGAGCCCAGGGAGAGGGACAAGCAGACTCCACTCTGAGCCTGGAGCCAACTCCAGGCTCAGCCTCACGACCCTAAGATCATGACCTGAACTGAAATCAAGAGGTGATCTTAGGTGCAAAATAGTACCTTTATTTACACTTTATTTACACAAAACAATACCTTAATTTACACTGTTTGTAGTGAATTTCCATTTTCTTGGAAACAAAGAAAATGCCCCTGTAAACAAGATTTCATTTACCTGATTGGAATAGAAAAATGGAAGAGAAGAAATATCAGAAATGTCATACAATATATAGAATGTAATATATCTTTACAAGAGGGATATGGGGCATGGAGCATATAATATTCTGCTTCTAGGGGCACCTGGGTGGCTCAGTGGTTAAAGCCTCTGCCTTCGGCTCAGGTCATGATCCCAGGGTCCTGGGATTGAGCCTCACATCGGGCTTTCTGCTCAGCAGGGAGCCTGCCTCCTCCTCCTTCTCTCTCTCTCTGCCTGCCTCTCTGCCTGCTTGTGATCTGTCTGTCAAATAAATAAAAATCTTAAAAAAAAAATTCTGCTTTGGGCGCCTGGGTGGCTCAGTGGGTTAAGCCGCTGCCTTCGGCTCAGGTCATGATCTCAGAGTCCTGAGATCGAGTCCCACATCGGGCTCCCTGCTCAGCGGGGAGCCTGCTTCCCTCTCTCTCTCTGCCTGCCTCTCCATCTACTTGTGATTTCTCTCTGTCAAATAAATAAATAAAATCTTTAAAAAAAAAAAATTCTGCTTCTACATTTGATATTTCAAAATAACTCAGTTACCGTATTTCACTGATTCCAAAATGCACATTTTTTTCATATTTAACATCTCAAAAATCTGGATAACATTTATGTTCATAGCCATTGGCTGTTTTTTTCCACATTTGTTATCTTTTCAATTGGGATGCATCTTATAATCAATGGCATCTTAGGTGAAATATGGTATTGTTTTGTCCTGGAAATGCTATTCCATGGCATAATGATGTTAGAACAGACTACAAACAGTTCAGATGCTGGAAGCTAATGAAACTATGTTCATAATCACAATCTAGGCTTTGAACAAAATTATAGGTAAAGAAAAACTTGTTTCATCTGCATAATATGTAATGGTGAATAAACCAGACACAGCTACAGTTCCCATAAAACTCAGTGACTGTAGCAACATCGTCCAACAGAAATATAATATGATCTTATGTAATTATAAATTTTTTAATAGTCACATTTAAAAAAGTAAAAAGAGGGTCATGTGGCTGACTCAGTTGGCAAAGCATGACACTCAGACTCTCAGGGTTAAGAGTTTGAGCCCCATGTTAAGTGTAGAGATTACTTAAAAAAAGACAAGCAAAGGGGATAAAAGGTAAAAAGCAGTAGGTGAAATTAATGTTAAGAATATAGTTTTATTTACCCCAATATGCCCAAATATTACTTCAACAATTAGTACTTTTTAAATTGTTAATGAGATATTTTAGTTTATTTTTCTGACTAAGTCTTTGAAATAGGGAGTGTGTTTTATACTTTACAACATATCTCAATTCAGATTGGCCGTTATCTCGACTATCCCTTTAGCTATATTACACTATATTACACAGCACATGTCTAGAAGTAGAGATGAACATGTTTTTTTTTTTTTTAATATTTATTTTAGAGAAAGAGAAAACAAGCATGGGGCAGAGGGAAAAGCAGAGTGAGAGAGAGGGTAAGCACAAATTGGGGGAGGGGCAGAGAGAGAGGGAGAGAATCCTTGAGCAGACTCCCCACTAAGCACGGGGTCCAATACCAGGCTTGACCCAGGACCTTGAGATCATGGCCCGAGCTGAAACCAACCCAAGCCCAGAAGCCCAATGGACTGAGCCATCTAAGTGCACCAAGATGAAATTATTTTTTAATCAATATATATTTTTTGTAGCTACTTTTCTTTGGAGGGGAGATATTTTTATTTTTTGAAGAGGTAAAATATACCAAATTTCAAAAACACCAGGATATTCAGTGAAGAATAAGCCTTCTTTAATCCTATTCCCAGCAACCCTCCTTCTGTAGGCAACTGCTTTTAGTAATGCTGTTCATTTGCAAATATATCCACATATTTTTCTCCTGTGTTTTCCACACTATATACCCCTGGGCACTTTCTGTTTTTGTTTTTACTTAATATATTTTGGATATCTTTCCATAGCAATGTATACAGAGCTTCCTCATTCTCTTCAACAGCTGCATTATCAATACAGTATAGTTTATTTAACCTTTCAATGGTACATAAGATATTTGTAATCTTTTGTTATTGTAAAGACTGCTCCTGGGGAGCCTGGGTACCACGGTGGGTTGGAGGTCTACCTTTGGCTTTGGTCCTGGTCTCTGGGTCCTTGGGATCCAGCCCTGCATGGGAAAGACTGCTTTTCCCTCTCCCTCTGCCTGCCACTCCCCCTGCTTGTTCTCTCCCCCCTCCTCTCTGTCAAGTAAACAGATAAAATCTTAAATAAAAAGAAAAAGACTGCTGCTTTGAATATTCATGCGTATAGTCACTTCATACTCAAAGGACTGTATGTATTTGTAGGATAAATACCTAGAAATAGAACTGCTGAATGTAATTACAAGAATTGCTAGAACACACACTTCCTATACAGATAACATTTTATTCACCATTGTACCCCTAGAACCTAGAATAATATTTGGCACATTCTAGACATCCAATACTTATTTGTTGAATGAATTTATAAAGTAGGAATTGAGGCTTGTTTTTTCATTCTTTCAGCAGTTACTGATTTAATCTGAATGGTACTTTTTGGATCTGATGCTTGTATTAGCATTTCTCTTTTAGGAAGTCTGACCACTCCTTCTCCCACTTGTTTTTTCTCCCTCTATCACATCCCTCCCCCATCTGACTTAGAGGCAAAACAAAGCTGGGGAAATTACACTAATATTTAGGGCGGTTTTTTTTTTTTAAGACTTTTGAGAGATATTTGAGAGCGGGAGAGAGAGATATAGAGAGAGCAAATAAAAGGGCGAAGAGAAGGCCCAGCAGACTACCAGCTTAACTATGCTCAGCAGAGAGCCTTACAAGGTATGCAAGGCAGGGCTTCATTCCAGGACCCTGAGATCCTGACCTGAGTCAATGTCAGAGACCTAACCGACTGAGCCACACAGGCATTTAGGGAAGACTTTTTTTTTTTTTTTTAAGATTTTATTTATTTATTTGACAGACAGAGATCACAAGTAGGCAGAGAGGCAGGCAAAGGGGCGGGGGGGTAGGGGGGAACAGGCTCCCTGCTGAGCAGAGAGTAGGGCAGACTTCTTAAGACAAAAAGTATTAGGGCTATAGACAGTCATCAATGAATGGTACAAGGATCAACTCACCAGAAATAGATGCTAAACTTACATGCATTTAATAAAGTAGCTTCAAGGGGCGCCTGGGTGGCTCAGTGGGTTAAGCCGCTGCCTTCGGCTCAGGTCATGATCTCAGGGTCCTGGGATCGAGTCCCGCATCCGGCTCTCTACTCAGCAGGGAGCCTGCTTCCCTCTCTCTCTCTCTGCCTGCCTCTCCGACTACTTGTGATTTCTCTCTGTCAAATAAAGTAGCTTCAAACTATAAATGAGAATATTGATTACAGGGAGAAAAAAAATGAAATCTATCATCATAGCAGATTCAACACTCTTAATTATTGATAGCCCATATAGGTCATTGTGTCAGAACACTTCTCCAAATCGTTACTGAATGTTAATACACTGTAAGGGTATAGGGTGCCAATATTTTCTAATGGGTGCTCAAAATACTTAAGTATGAAAGATCCAAGGAAGCACAAATGAAAATATCTGTAATAACACCCCTAGCAAATCTAAATATAGTCGGAAGTTTGTGAAAAGAACATGGATGGTCTTTTTTTTTTTTTTTTTCCCAAAAGCAATTTACAAAACTTCCAGCTAGTAGCACTTGCTGAAGAAGTGAAGGGAGTGAGCCACATCCGAAACAGAAAAGGCGAACAGGAGCGACATGTAAACATTTTAACATTCACTCAGAAAACACTGAATACTTCCTACATGCAAGAATTCCACTAATTACCATCCACTCCAGATCTTCAGAGTTCAAAGAGCCTCAGGAACAAATTATTTTTTAAAAGTAATTCAGATACATATTACTTAAAACTTTCAAACATATCAAGGTCACCACCCGACGAGAAAATGACCGCCAGAGAACTTGGGTTCAGGCAGCGAGGACAGCTATGAGCATTTGGCGGGGTCCTAGGGCAGCCAAGCAACTGCTCCTTCCTACAGGCGGGAGTGTGGTCAGCTATGCCGGGAAGGGGCCTGGGGGGAGCTTATGCGCAGGCGCGTGCCGCCTAAATCTGCCCAGGAACGGTGCAAAGTTCTCTTTTCCGTCTCAGACATGGTGAGTGAGGCTGTCCTTTACTGTGACTGCGCGGGTGGCGTTTAGGTGGAGTAGTACTGAGCAGCTCAGTCGTTCTAATTGTTCAGCAAGTATTGGAGAACAGTTGGGTTAAGACACCGGCCGTGAAAGGGATTTCTTTAGGGTTCAGAGAGAGTGAAGTATTACTCAGCGTTTTTTGCAGACCTCGCGGGCGCACGTACGGCTTCTAATTTTATCGAGGCTTTCCTCTACGAGGCAGGCCTCAAGGTTCAACGGCCTGATTTCTTAACTCCTCAAAAAAGCCGGGCCAGTCGGTGGTTCTTTTTCTCCTTTTTTTCTATATGGCTCAAAACCGATAAAGTCATTACTGATACGTTCTTTGAAGATGCAGTAAATTTTAAGTGGGATCTGATGGAAATTCACTAATTTTTTTTCGGTAATGGTCATGACCTACTTAGAATGAGTTTTAGCTGGCTCGATTACAGTAAGAAATGCGGGGAACTAGAGCAGAATCCTCATTTCCTGGGGGCTTGTTGCAAATGAAGAAACTAAGACCAAAGCAGGAGAAGATGAAATATAAAGTATTTTATATATAAATACTTTACATTTTAATTTTAATGCTTCAGTTTTCTGCTGCATGTAAACTAAGTTCTGAATTGGCAAGATGGGCTGTTTTGTGGTGTTTATTTTACTTTTTAAGTGAAAGATAAGCAACAACAGATGAGGGTAATAATTTTTTGGGTCAATGATGAGCTGGCATGTATTCTGAATCCGAAGCTGATTATTACTACTTTTAGCTCTAGAATTACTCTGAGACCTGAAAAATTACCCGAATCTTCCGAAGAGCTTTAGTGCCTAATTTCTTTCTGGTCAGATACCTAGTTTTTATATAGAAAGTTCTGTGCGGCAAGGTGGAATTAAGATGAAAAGTTCAGATGTATATTAAATATATACACTAGGGTGAAGCATAAAAAAATGAACAGTTACAAAGTCACTGCTTTTTTGTTTTGTGAAAGGGCACACCGCAGAAGGATGTTGTTATCAAGTCAGATGCACCTGACACGCTATTGTTAGAGAAGCATGCAGATTATATCGCGTCCTATGGCTCCAAGAAAGATGATTATGTATGTATGATTTTGTGTTGAAAGTTCCTTTTATTTTGAAGAAATGACATTCTTAAGCATGAATAGTAAATGGGTCAGTATCTGTGGCCCGTGTTTCTTAAAAACGGTAACTCTTGCATGCGGAGGACTGAAGTTCTCTCCATGAGTGCAGTGAGTGTACCTTGGTATCAGAATTAACCACGGTTCTCAGAGGCTTTGATAGATCAAATAGATTCCCCATCTGCCTAGATGCTTAAGAGGTTTGAGGTAGAGAAGAGATTTGTATTTTTGTCCTTGAGGTATTACTTCCAAGGTCAGTGATGTGTTGGCATGTATTACCTGAATATATGGCTGATGTGTAATATCACTTTAGCTCTAGAATTACGCTGAGACCTTGAAAAAGTTTTACCTTAAGTTTCAAATCCTGAAGAATAGTTACCCTCTTAGGGGGCTAAGTAATGAAACTGAAAGTAAATTTTTCCCTGTAGTATCCAAACAACTGAATTAATTTACCATTTTGGGAAACATTGATGAATTGGTGACCTGTTAAATTCCCCAAGACTAGTCACCAGACTGAAACTTAACATGTGTTGCATTGGTGACTAGCAAAAATTTATTTCTGATCTAGTTTCTGTACCAGTTTTTATGTCTCTGAGTAGCTTCTGTTAGCTATTTAAACTTTTACATGCCTTGGCTATTTTGGTTTCAAGTTGTACCATTTTCTAATAGGTAGTAGATAGGCTTTTTACATAGTCCATATATTAATAGAATTGATACTTGATAAATATGATGTAGATACTCTGAAACAAATACTCTGTCCCCAAACTTGAAAAAAGTTGGTATATTTTTTTACTTATACGTCTCGTTAGATTTTAAGAGAGATTAAAGTCTTATTTGTATTGTTAGTTGCAGGTGAATTTATCATATGCATTGCAGATACTACCCTCTCCTAACCCCCAGTATTGATAGCCACAATTTAAAATTAACAGTTGGGATGAATTGAATTAAACAATAAGTATGACTAGTTTTTACATGTTCTATCACTTTAATAACCCTGCATCAATTCAAACTGGCACATTAAAATAATTGTGTATTTTAGGAATACTGTATGTCTGAGTATTTGAGAATGAGTGGTATCTATTGGGGTCTGACTGTAATGGATCTCATGGGACAACTACATCGGATGAATAGAGAAGAAATTCTGACATTCATTAAGTCATGTCAACATGAGTGTGGTGGAATAAGTGCCAGTATTGGACATGACCCTCATCTTTTGTATACTCTGAGTGCTGTCCAGGTAAATATTAAAATTTAGTAGTCTTGGTAGTGTATTCTCTTACCTGAGAATGGAGAAAGTGAACTGGGTATTAGGAACATGACAGTTGGTATCTGTCAAAAAAAGTTTCCCTAATCTTTTCAAATGAAGCCTGTATTTTACAAGGTCAATGATGTGATGGCATGTATTAGCTGAATCCAAAGTTGATGTAAATTGAAAAATTACACTGAGACCTTGAATGATAAAATGTTTATTTTCAGTATATGTAAATAATTTGAAAATCACCGGCTAGAGTTAAGTGGTTTAATTTTGATAATAGTGAAGATCCACGATTACGACTTGAAAGTCTACTTCTGGGGGTGTCTGGGTGGCTCAGTAATTAAAGTGTCTTCCTTTAGCTCAGGACTGAGCCCTGCTTTGGACTCACTGCTCAGTGGAAAGCCTGCTTCTCCCTCTCCCACTCCCCTTGCTTGTGTTCCTCTTGCTGTCTCTAACTCTTGTCAAATAAATAAATACAATTTTCTAGAAAAATACTATAAAAGTCTACTTCTGTATATGTAAGTTAGTACAAAGTTTGGAATACGAAGTTGCAATTTATATGGAGGAATTAATTCTTTGTTACTGGTTTGGGTTTGTTGATAAAGCCTGTGGCATAGTAGAAGATAGTCTGCACCTTTGCAAAAAGGTCACAATGTGCATAGACAGAAGGACATGCTTGCTTGACATTTTATTTTATTTTTTTTTTTTTTTTTTTTCTTTTTTTTTAATTTTTTTTTTTTTTTAAGGATTTTATTTATTTATTTGTCAGAGAGCAAGCGAGAGCGAGCAAGAGCGAGCACAGGCAGACAGAATGGCAGGCAGAGTCAGAGGGAGAAGCAGGCTCCCTGCGGAGCAAGGAGCCTGATGTGGGACTCGATCCCAGGACGCTGGGATCTTGACCTGAGCTGAAGGCAGCTGCTTAACCAACTGAGCCACCCAGGCGTCCCTTGCTTGACATTTTAAAGGGTGGTTGAGGAAGAACGTCTTAGAACAAAGTAGCAGTGTTGAAGAAGTATTTACTTAATTTGTTTTGTTTTTGTTACAGATTCTTACTCTGTATGATAGTATTAATGTTATTGATGTAAATAAAGTTGTGGAATATGTTCAGAGTCTACAGAAAGAAGATGGTTCTTTTGCTGGAGATATTTGGGGTAATGTCAGTCTCATTCATGCTACCCAAAGTACCAATATTAAAATCTGTTCGGGTGTTTATTGTAGTGATAAGATTTGTTGAAAGTTTTTAAGTACAATGAGTTGGAGGCTTTGCTAATAATTATAAGGAGATTTTTAAGTTTTTGATCTTTTCAGGTCCCACTAAGCAGCTGGTCTTACTGAAGTTAAATGGTCTGCTGGAAGTTCCAGCATGCACTGTGTTAGTTTATCAGCATACCAGAGAACTGGAACAGAGGGGGCCAGTCTAAAATTTGAGGTAGGTGAAATTTTTTCCCCCAGTATTTGGTGGCTTTGTAAAGTTTTTTTTTTTTTTTAATTATTTAATGAAGAGGGAGAGATATTCAAAAAACTTTACAAACTTACTGGATATTTGAGTGGAGGGAGGGAATAGTACTATACTTGATAAATGTAGATAATCTCTGCTTTAGGGCTGAATACAGTGCAGGCCGGAGAGACCAGCTGCTTCATGGGATGTGAAAATCTACTTTTATATAATAGGGTAAGTTTATTGTCATTGTTAGAAATTGAGTTATCTTTTTGGTTCTGTGTTACCGTCCCTTGTTGGGTGCTGTGAGCAACTTAAGATAGTTTTGCCGTATTTTTGGCAAATTTTCTAGTTCTTGGATTTCTTAGAAGTGATTTTACTTCAGATTCAGCTTTCGTCCTGCTAATTGAAAAGTAAATGTTAAGCTTGAACTCATGGAAATTTAAACATGGTAGTTGTACAGTTTGTTTTCAGTTAATTGGCATTATATATTAAGATCAGATGCCTCTGGTAATACTTAGTTTTTATTTAATTTCCTTTTTCTTTTAGGAGAAATTGATACAAGATTCTCTTTCTGTGCAGTGGCAACCTTGGCCCTATTGGTAAGTTTTGAATATTGTATTGGAATAATTAAGTTCCCATGATTATTCTGGAATTCAGTAGGCTTATTTTTTCTGTTTGTAGGGGAAGCTAGATGCTATTAATGTGGAAAAGGCAATCGAATTTGTTTTATCGTGTATGAACTTTGATGGTGGATTTGGTTGCAGGCCAGGTTCTGAATCCCATGCTGGGCAGGTAATTTATTAATGGAGATTAAAATATGTAAGTTTTGAGGGGTTAAGTGAAAAATTGGGAAAATATATTAATAGCAGTTTCAGTGTTTGTTATGTATGACTGAAGTTAATTTAAATGTAATATGGGATGTTACATAAGAATTGCTTAAATGCAGATAAAGGCATTTTTATAGTAGTTGTGTATATATTCCCTGTTGGTGGAAGCCCCTGGCCCAGGCAACATAAGTAGATTTATTATCATGAAAGATATATTTTTATTTTCTACTATTTAACTGCCCCTCCCCCCCAACAAAGTTTTGTTTATTTAATCTCTGTACCCAGTGTGGGGCTCAAACTCATAACCCTGGGATCAGGAGTTGCATGTTCTTCGCTTTTATTTTCCATTAGTTTTTAACTAAGTAGATGGAAACATTCTTTTCCCTGCCTATCCTGAATACCTGTTTGCTTGTGCCAGAGAGGCAGTTGTATTTGTAAGTAGTAGTTGTACTATTGTGCATTGTATCTGTAAGTAGGTGTCCAATAAAATTTGCTTTTAGAGCCACCTGACTGGCTCTGTAGGTAGAGCATAAGATCTTCATCTTGGGGTTGTGAGTTTGAGTCCCATGTTGGGTATAGAGAGTACTTAAAAATAAAATCCTTTTTAAAAAATTTTTGATTTTAGCTATGAAGAAATGTTGACAATAATATATCATTGTAGAATTGGATCCTGGAATTAGTATGTTTGAATTTGTTCAGTTAGGTATATGATATTTATGTCTTTGCAGTTCTGACTTGTTAATAGAAAGCAAGTTTTTAGACATAAATGGCATTTTAATTAAGTAGTTTTTATTACTACACTACTGTTGAAAATTGTTATACACATGTACTTTATGTCTGTAATTTTAGATCTATTGTTGCACAGGATTTCTGGCTATTACTAGCCAGTTGCATCAAGTAAATTCTGATTTACTCGGTTGGTGGCTTTGTGAACGACAGTTGCCATCAGGTGGACTCAATGGAAGGCCAGAGAAGGTATTGATTCATAAGATACTGTGTTCTAAGCTTTATAACTACTATAGCTTCTTGTAAATTGATAATGTGCTTTTACCCCTCCCCCCATTGCAATTTTTCTTCCTAAAAAATGCTCTTGGCAAAAGTAAAACAGCTGGAGTGGAGATACTTATTAATTATGGTATCCATTTAAAAGACTTGAGGAAAAGATGTGTTCCTTCTGATCTTCTTTCTATGACAAAGCTGTCTTCTGGCCTTTCCAATCATGAAGTGGATTCTGGAGTTACCTGAAGGAAAACAAAAAAAATAGCAAATATCCTAGCTTAGAAATACATTTATATTTCAGACATAGTATGTATTCTTAAAGTGGTTTTTTCCCTATCTTGAGGGTCTTATATTTTCTAGCCAGTGAAATGAAGCTGTTTCTTTAAACTTTTAATTATAGACCTATACCAGGGAAAATTCGTCCTGCATTAAAAGCTTTCTGTAGGGGCGCCTGGGTGGCTCAGTGGGGTAAGCCTCTGCCTTCACCTCAGGTCATGATCTCAGGGTCCTGGGATCAAGCCGCACGTCAGGCTCTGTGCTTGGCAGGAAGCCTGCTTCCCCTTCTCCTTCTGCCTGCCTCTCTGCCTACTTGTGATCTCTCTTTCTGTCAAATAAATAAATAAAATCTTGAAAAAAAAAAAAGCATTCTTCATATTTGGGACCCAATGAGTAGTGTTAAATGAATACATGTATTTTGTACAGAAGTCTCTGCGTCTACTTCATGGGTGTGAAAGGACAATTAATTTACCAAATCAA
The DNA here is from genome assembly GCF_022355385.1 of Mustela nigripes. Taxonomy (NCBI): domain Eukaryota; kingdom Metazoa; phylum Chordata; class Mammalia; order Carnivora; family Mustelidae; genus Mustela; species Mustela nigripes. The sequence continues at coordinate 62,878,951 of NC_081570.1, forward strand.
TGACTTTTAAAAATTACATTGCAAAATTTTGTTTAAAATCCTTATTAAAATTTTTAAGAAAAACCCAATTTTTGGCATTTTGATTTGGAGAAAGGGGAATCAGATTTTCCTTTGCACATCCATAGTTGTCTTTCGCTCTCACATACTATGTTCTAAATTGGGTCTGTAAGGGCCAGGTAGTAAATGTTTCCACTTCTGTAAGATATATAGTCTTGTTGGCAAGTACATAACTACCCTAAAGAGTAGATGGTGCCATAAGAAACCAGTGGGGATAGCTGTGTTTAAGTAAAATAACAGTGGTTTCATTTGAATTTGATGTGATTTTCCTATCACAAGACTGCGTTTTTTGTTTTTCTGGGTTTTTTTTGTTTTTGTTTTTGTTTTTTAGACTGTATTTTAAAAAATAATTTACACATACATAAAAAACTTCGGTTGTAGTCTAAGTTAGACTTCAAGGGCTATAGATTGCTGGATCCTTGACAGAAAATAAGATAGGGCATGGTGGTGATTTTGTCTGGGTCATTGTATTTTTATTTTAGATTTGCTTGTTCAATATTTCTGAATAAGTTGGGTAGGGAAATCCCCACAGGTGGTTTCTAGCTACTTACAGTCCAGTGAAAAACCTGCAACTTTCAACAGTTAGAAAATGGGTCAGGGTTGGGATTGCCAGGAATTTGCACTTACAGTGTAGGACAGTTTTTTATGTGCTTACGAATCACCCAGCGATTTTGTCGAAATGATTCTTCAGTTGAAGGTGAGATATTCTGCATTCTTTAAACCCAAATGACCTGTGTTTGAGGAGCCAGGCTTTAGGTTATTTTTAAGCAAATTACATACCTACCTGGACAGTACTTGTTGAAAATGCTCTGACTAGGGAAGTAGAACGTACATCACCATGGATTTCATGAGTGTTAACCACCAGCTTCTTGGATAAGGGATGTTTATTGCAGATAAAATAAAGGTACAGGGATAGTTGTTACTGAGTGCCTAAACTCTGAAACATTTAGTGTGGGTGTCTGTGGCTTGAAATGTTTGGTCTTATCCCAGTGATTATCTTTAAATCCAAGTAATTGTATTTACGAATTTTAGCATCTTTAACTGTATGTCAGTATATCCCTTAGTCTCCTCCAGCACCCCATGTTTGGACTAGAGAATAAAATTGTGGCAATTGCTTGTGGTTTTTTTCCCTCCTAGTTACCAGATGTATGCTATTCATGGTGGGTGTTGGCCTCCCTAAAGATAATTGGAAGGCTTCATTGGATTGATAGAGAAAAACTTAGAAGTTTCATTTTAGCATGTCAAGATGAAGAAACAGGAGGATTTGCAGACCGACCAGGAGATATGGCAAGTATATTTCTGACATGTTCATGTAATAGTTACATTGCTTTGAGTTACCTTTATGTCACTTCCAGGCTTAAAAATGGATGATATTTAGCGTTTTACTTTTTAAGCAGGATACTTTCTAGGTAACTTGAGAATATCTGAAGGGAAGACAAGTTTGCAGAAATTTCTCATCACTTAATTGTCAAAAAAATTGTGTATGGTGAAAGGTCCTATGTTAAAAAAAGTTTGAAGTCATCATTTTTAGAAAACTAAGCATTTATTCAAGTAAAGAAAATATAATGGAATCCAATATAACTTGTTCAGAAGTAGGGTTTTAGAAGTTTTCATTTTTGTAATACTCTATAAATTCTTATTTTTTAAATAGGTAGATCCTTTTCATACTTTATTTGGAATTGCTGGATTGTCACTTTTGGGAGAAGAACAGATAAAACCTGTTAGTCCTGTTTTTTGCATGCCTGAAGAAGTACTTCGGAGAGTGAATGTTCAGCCTGAATTAGTGAGCTAGACATTGATGGAGTCGTGAGACACTGCTTAGTATATGTAGTTTTGCCATCTTAACATTCCTGTAAAGTGCTTAACAAACTTAAAAATGACTACTGTGTTACTATTTTGTATATGAATTGTATTAATTTTAATAAATTATGTAATTATGCATAATGTAAAATAAAGATCTTTATCTTCAGCTTTAGATTTCCTTCCGCAATGCTATTTTTCTGAGTACAGTATTTTGTTTCTGCTTCATTGTATTTATTTGTATGTTTCCTTAACAGCAAACTCAATTTTAAAGAACTATCAAGAAGTCTTTTGTTCTGCTTGTTTTTCCCATGTGCTTCTTTCATGTTATATGATAATAGCTAATGTAAATTGATCTATATCAGTGAGAATGTTAATTGATTAAAAATTGATAAACCCATCCATATATGAATTAAAAGATGCACCAGAATAAATGGCTATTGAAATTTGGGACTATTTCATAAGTTTATGGTTACTTTGAATTGATCACAGTAATTTAGGTAAATGGCACATTGCACCATTTTAGAATAGGACAGCATTCTGGACTGCATCTTATTTTTTTAAACATTTCTATGTCAGAATTCCAGCAACCTATCCAAGGAATTGTTGGCCCTTAAGGAAATAGAAGTTCGTAGTTTCCACAATATTTTTTGAAACTTCCAAAAGACTGGAATGAGCACAAGTATTCTAAGACTTACATTCTTGATGAAAATAAAGTATTTCAATGAACATTTTTCTTGAAATGGAAGTTGAAATTTTCTCAAGCATGTTGGCAAATTCTAGTAGTTGTTTCAAAAATGATCAGTGGGCTCTTGGCTTGCTCAGTTGGTAGAGCATGCCACTCTTGATCTTGGGGTGGTTAGTTCAAGCCCCACAGTGGGGGTGGAGTTAACTAAAAAATGAGTAGTGGTGGTTCACTTAGACATCATTCACCAATGTCAATTGTAACATCTTGATGAGAAAATGCTTACATGAGATTCTTGAAATGTCTACCATTATTTTGACAGTTTACTGAAGAGTTTAGGCTGAGTTGCCACTATTTTTCTGAAAGTTTGGAATTGGATGGAACATAATCTTAAATGGTATCACTGGAAGTATTTGAAGGAATTTTGAGGATTCCAGTCATTGCATGTGGGTGAACTGTGCTGTTAGACACCTGACTTAGGTAATTCAGCAACTACATGAATTCAGTTTTTCTTACTATCGAAGTATAGTTGGCAGTGTTCCATTAGTTTCAGGTGTACAACATAGTGATTCCACAAGTCTGTTAGGTTATGGTCAGTAATGTTTGAATATATTCCAATTGCAGTATCCAGAGTATTTTCTCAATCCTAGTTTCTTTGGGAAGTTGGTACTATTTCTATATTCAAGAAAATAGGCACAAAACTTAATTTCATGGAGGTAATTTGTTGCAAAGCTAGAGTTTGGGTTTATATAGTCTATTCTTACTAATTTGTACCCACAGTTTGAGAAACTGGGAGCTGTCCAAGAGAGATCTCATCCATTGACCTGCTTCTTAGGTTATTGCTGATAGAATAATATGCTTAATGGGTGAATATTCTCTTGTGATAATGACAACATCCTTGTGGATATTTAAACTGCAGGAGGTTAATGGCTCCTTTTTGCGTTTCTCCACAAGAGCAATGTTAGGTGGGCTGAACACTGACATTTGTCTACACCATCATAGGCGTTTGGTGTCTAGTGATGGACAGTCTGTAAACTTAAAAAACTAAGTATATTTGGGGGTGTGGGAGATGTTCAAAAGCAAAACCTTTAGTAAAATACAGTGCCTTGAGACTAACGGGCTACCACATTTGATGGTCATTGATAGGCTTTGAAAAGTTGTGTTCAGCTGATCCCAGCAGATTGAAGAGAGCGGTACTTCAGACTAAGCTCAAAGCCAAATCCTATGGTGGGTGAAAGGACTGGGCACCGGAAGGATAGGGCCCCCAGGCATGGGGTGGGGGTGGGAAGCTGGGGTTCGCTGCGCCTGCGCACGGCTCTGCGTCTGCGTGCCGTGCTCAGGCGTTTTCCTGCGACGCTTCTCTAACTTCGGGTCAGTGAAGGGACGCTCAGCCATCTCAGACTTCTGCTTGGGAAGATTTGTGAGAATGCGGAGGTCTGAGGTCTCAACAGTCTCCCCGTCGGTCCCTGCAGCTTCCCTCGCTTTGGGAGAACCTCGGTCTCAGGGTCCTTATAATTTCGGACTCCAGGAGACTCCTCAGAGCGGGCCTTCAGCGCAGGCCTCTGCGTCCACCACTTCTGGCACGTCAGCAGCCGCCGGCGACCGGAGCAGCAGCACAAGCCTCCCTCGCCACCCGCCTGGCGCCGGGCCAGCACTAGGCAAGGAGTATTTGGATGGATTCACGGGTAGCTGGAGCGCTGCAGCCCCGGGAGGTTGCCCAGCGCGGTGGCGGGTGTTACTTCAGAAAAGTTTCAGTGGTGATGTGGTTGAGAGAATGGGAATGGGGTGCTCTGGGAGTTTGATGGGTCTGAGTGAGTGAAAGCCTGGGCTCCTCAAGTTGGTGAATTTTTTTTTCTTTCCATTTATAAAGCATTTTTAAAAATTATTATTATTATTTAAAGATTTCATTTATTTAACATCACAAGTAGGCAGAGAGGCAGGCAGAGAGAAGGAGGAAGCAGGCTCCCCGCTGAGCAGAGAGCCCAACTCAGGGCTCAATCACAGGACCCTGAGATCATGACCTGGGATGAAGGCAGAGGCTTAACCCACTGAGCCACCCAAGCGCCCCTAAAATTATTTTCATTAACATAATAATGTGTTATTTGCCCCAGGAGTACAGGTCTGGGAATCGTCAGGTTTACACATTTCACAGCACTCGCCATAGCGCATACTCTCCCTAAGGTCCATAACCCAGCCACCCTATCCCTAACCCTCTCCCCTCAGCAACCCTCAGTCTGTTTTGTGAGATTGTCTCTTACAGGTTTGTCTCCCTCCCAATCCCATCTACAAATTGGTTTTATTACAAGGTGGGGATAGGTAAATGGCTCAGTTCTGAGGAAGGCTGCAGTAAAACCTTATTTAATACCCGTCTGTCTCCCTCCCAAAAGTATATGACAAATGACAGAATTTGTGGAGTTTGGTGATAGGAGTGGTTCCTCTTGGTTTCTGAACTAGGATGAAATGAAAATAGATTCAGTCCAGCATTTCATCTAATTCAGTTGAATAATATGTTCAAGTATTTAACAGTGTATGTCTTTCAATTCAAGTTCAACCCTTTTATTTTGTATTTGGACAACTCCCTCTTTGAGGAAAAACTATCACTGTTTTCACACACCTTTTAGCCATAATAATAATAAGATAAATGCCAAATCCAGGGCTCACTTTTCAGTTCCCCTGTGTTTAATGTTCTTGACCAGTCTTCTCTTGAACTCTTAATTTGGTTTCCCTAATTCTACTCATCCCTGGTTTTCTTCTTTCGGAGAACTGCTTTGCCTATCGTTATCAGTTCCCAAATTATGGTCTGTCCTTAGAGTTTTGGGGTTTTTTTTTCTAGGTCACTTCTTGGATGTGATTATCACTACTTCTCCCCTATGCTCCAGATTCCTATTTCAAACTGTCTTCTGAAGTTTCTAGGAGGAGAGACCAATGCACACCTCAGACTTACTATATGATTAGTTGAATTCATCTCTCTACAGTTCCGTGAGCTGTTTCTTAACTCTATCCCTGGATTGTCTGAATCATAAACTTGTAAGACTTCAACAAATTTCTCGCATCATCCAGTTAATAAGTCCTATTTTTTATCTTTTAAATATTTTTTTCTGTTTCTGTGCCCTTATAGGCTCTCATTATTTTATGTGTGAATTATTGCATCAAACTCTAGCATTGGTGACTGGACTACTTCCTGATAAAGTGGGTTTTGTAGGAGAATCAATTTTTAGAAGGAAAATGAGTTTTGTATGGACATTATGAATGTGAATAACCTTTAGGATATCCATATAATCACTCCGAGGCAATTGAATATATGGATCTTGGATTAAGAGAAATTTAGGAGAGATTCAGATTTGAAAGTCACCAGTATATTTGAGGCCAGAGGAGAGAAGATAAAGAAGACACAGCAAAATAGAGGTCAAGAAAATTGGAGGGCAATTAAGACAAGTGACTAAGTTTCCAGAGGGAGCTTAAAATCTATAAGTAACCTGAGGACAAGAAACATCCCTCTCTGTCTCTAGTTCCTGGTAACCACTCCCTTCCTTAGTTCCTTTAAGTCTGTGGTGGAGCACACAGTTTTATGTGCTTCTTTATGATGATATCCTTACACTGCGTCCACACTTTTGTAAATACTTTATCAAATTTCTCAAAGTATCCTAGTTTGAATGTGTCATCCAGTTTCTGCTGGTACCTGTGTAAAGGAGTCTGATTTAGTCCCATGGTGGTTATGGAGAGACAGTGAGGAATTGTGAGAAAGGAAATTTCTTTTTTGGAAAGATCATTGGTGATATGTGAAGAATGGATTAAAGAGGCATAATACTAGAAGCAAGGCCTGAAGAAGATACAGGCTTAAAATGGGCCAATAAGAATAGAGATGGGGAGAAATTTTAGTGGTATTAAAAATTTTTTTTACTAGACTTACTTATTGGGTGTTAAGATTGATGAAAGTGGGGGCGCCTGGGTGGCTCAGTGGGTTAAAGCCTCTGCCTTCGGCTCAGGTCATGATCCCAGGGTCCTGGGATCGAGTCCCACATCGGGCTCTCTGCTCAGGAGGGAGCCTGCTTCCTCCTCCCTCTCTCTCTGCCTGCCTCTCTGCCTACTTGTGATCTCTATCTGTCAAATAAAATAAATAAAATCTTAAAAAAAATTGATGAAAGTGGAATTAAGAATGATTCCTTAGTTTATGACTTGAGTGACAAGGTGCAAGATGTTACAGTTGGCCACAACTGGTAATAAATAAGTTTTGAGGAGAAGATGGAGTATATTTTTTGAACATTTAAAAGTCTGGAAAGATTTCTAAAAGTTTATATCCAAAAGGTAGTTAAATTTAGGGACCTAGAGCCACACTGATAGAACTTTCTGTGATGAAGAAATATTTTATATCTGTGTGAATATGGTAGCCAACAGCCAAATGTGGCTTTTGAACATTTAAAATGTGGCTAGTGAGGCAGAATTTTTAATTTTAGTTATTTTTTATTTAAATAGTCACATGCAGTCAGTAGCTACTGTATTGAATAATGCATTTATAGACCTGAGAATGGGTCTCTCATTTTTAAAGGGCTGAAGAGTAAAAGAAAAATATTTTGTGAGGTGAAAATTATGAGAAATTCAGATTTTAGTGTCTGGAAGTAAAGTTTTATTGAAACATAGCCATGCTCATTCATTTACTGTTGTCTATGGCTGCTTTTCCAATATAGTGTCTGAGTTGAGTAATACCAGCAGAATGTATGGTCCACAAAGCCTAAAATATTTACCATCTGGCCCTTTATTTAAAAAGTTTGCCAAAATGTGCTTTACAGTTTAAGAGAAGTTAGGGCTTTATATGAAGGTTGAAGGATATAAATAACTAGAAATAGATATTACTAGAGACCAATATAATAGATGAGATGCCCAGAGAAGATGTGTGACGCTAATTTGTGAGAGAAGGTAAAAAGGTGTGGAACGTTGGGAAGCCAAGAGTTAAGAGGCAGACAGAGGATAAAGAATCTGGCAAAGTAACCTAAAAGCAAGTGGTAAAGGAGAAGCAGAGTTGTCATGGAAGTGAAGGGGAATAGGAGAAAAGACCCCCAATATGTAATTTTAAGAACTTTTATGTGCCAGGACATTAAGGTAGGCTGCTTCATATATATTCTTTCTGATTTTAAGGCAATTCTGTTAAGTGATATATCAGTAGGAAAGTGCCTGGACAGGGAAATGAATCCAAGTGAGTCTAAAACCCTTTTTATACTATTTGTATGGAAGGAAGGAGTTTCAATGAAGTCAAATCAAATGAGGAAAACAGGTCTTGTAATTGCTATATACAGTAAACATAAATGATGTATTTGAAGATTTAGAAGGTAGTTTATGATTCTATCAAGAGTAGTCTCCATTTGAAGAAGCATATTAGTAAGTCCTTTTCCTTATATTTTAGTACAAGATTATTTATCAATAGTACCATTAAATTTGTCATAATTTGCTGTATTTTTAGAAGTCATCAGATAAAGTTTTGTAGACAGTAAACATGATATAAATTATATTGATTAAAATATTGCATAATTCTGAAAATTTAAGAACTGATATTAAATTTTTGAATTTAGGTTCACACTTCAGGAATAAAAGATCTAATGCAGAAAACACATTTGCATCAAATTTTAATTTTGGTACAAGCTCATCTTCTACACGAGATAGTAATTATCCTCAAATACTGAAAACTCCATTGTCTGCTGGAAATCCCCAGAGATCAGGTTACAAAAATTGGACACCACAAATGGGATATTCAGGTAAAATGAAAATGAGTGGAATGTTGATCGAGATGACTTTAAAACTTTTAAGACTTGTAAATTGTAAATTAGGGTGGTTAAGTTCATTTGAAGTTATTTGTAACTAATACAGATGGCTGAAAGAAAAATATCTAGTCCATAATTGAAGGATAATGCTACCCATATCCATAATTGAAGGATAATTAAGTTAATACTACATGTTTCTGATATCATTTGTTAACAAGTGCAGGTCTGCATTATTTTAACTATTCTGACAAAAAAAAAAAAAGAGAGAGAAAACTCTCCCTTTTATACATGATATTTACTGAAATCTAGAAGTTGATCCTGATACTACTATTGTACAGGATTTTTTTTAATACTTAAATTTTAGTTTTTATCTAAATCTAGTTTCTCTTGAAGGGAAAATGGATGAAATAGTTCTTTGTGTGTAAGTATTCTCTAAGGTACATGCAGTGGAATTTCTTGGATACAGGATATATGAATGTATACATTTACAAGATAATAACAAAATGTTTTTCTAAGTGCTTCTACCAGTGTACACTATTACTAGCAACATATGAGAGTTCTTGTTGGTCTGCATCCTCTCCAACAGTTGGTATTGTCAGACTTCTTAATATTTACCAGTCTAGCAGTTGTAAGATACTAACTGTAGTCTGAATTTGTATTTTCCTGGTTATTAATGAAGTTTATTACCTTTTGTGTACTTTTTGACCATATAGCTTTCATTTTTGTGTGTGTGAAATGACTGTTCATGTGTATTATCTATTTTTCTTTAGGTTTATTTTTCTGGGTTTATAGAAATTCTTTATACATTCTGAATATATATTCAGAGTATATATTCTTTTGATAAGTACATATATTGTGTATATCTTCTCTAGGTCTGTGACTTGTCTTCCTCCTTTTCTTATGGTGTTCTTGGATGAACAGAAGTTCTTAATTTTATACATTTTTAGTCAATGTTCTGTCTCCACTTTTTAAAAATCTTTTACAGTTTTTTTTTTTTTTTATGTCTATTAGGTTTCTTTCTTTCTCCCTTTCCTCCTTCCTTCCTATTTCTTTCTCTCTTTCTTTTTTTCATAAATTACACCCATTGTGGGGCTTAAACTCATGACCCTGAGATTAAGAGTCACATGCTCTACCCACTGAGCCAACCAGGTACCCTATTAGGCTGTTTCTTTAATTATGTTGTTTACATCTGTATCACTAAAGACTTTTATGTACTTATATTAAAAACTCCCAGTATGATTGTAGACTTGTCTGTTTCTCTAGTAGTTCTTTTATTCTTTTTTTTTTTTTTTTTTTGCATATTTTGAAGCTATTTTAGTAGGAGCCCAATAATTTAGCATCGGTATGTTGTAGTATGAAATGACTCTCTTCATCTCTAAATATAATTTTTGCTTTAAAGTTTATTTTGTTGGCTATTAACATAGAAATTCCTTTTCTTTAGGTTAGTGTTTATATGATACATATTTCTGAAATTTTTGACTTCCAGACTTCCAGCCTTTGTACCTGGTATTTCCTATGCTTAGGAACACTCTCTTCCCCTTTTCATACAGTCAATTCTTATTTATTCCTCAAGTCTAAGCTTAAATGTTTTACCTTTCAGAAAGCTTTCTGTAATCCTATAAGTCTAGGTTGAATCTCTCTGCTAACTGCTCCCATTTTACTTCACATTTTACTAATGATATTGTTATTTTAATTGTCTTTTTTCTCCACTGCGCTGTAAAATCCATGAAGGCAGAGACTAGCAGTCTGGATCTAATTTGAAGATAGAACCATATAATGATTTAAACAAGGGTGATTTAATATAAAGAATTATTAAACTATGATAGAAGACTCACTGTAGAATAGAAGAAAACTCTGTAAAGTACTCTAGAACTGAGGGGAGGCCCAAGAGGTCATATTTGGAAGCAGGCTCTTTTCAGGATTCATCTCCAAGTCTGGGGTATAGATCTCCTTGGAGAAAGTGAACTTGAACCTACTAAATGGCAGAGGCTGCAGGTTTGCCATTTGCTCATTTTACAAGATAATAACAAATTGTTTTTCTAAGTGCTTCTACCAGTGTACACTATTACTAGCAACATATGAGAGTTCTTGTTGGTCTGCATCCTCTCCAGTGGTTGGTATTGTCAGGCTTCTTAATATTTACTATATACTGACCCCCCGGGAACTGTTGCTAGATGGGGAATTTAACGTTGATCTCTGCTGTTGGTAGGTTAGGTACTCTCAGTGTGGTTGACCAGGTCAACCTTGGTAAGGGGAGGTTCATGATGTTGAGCCCATGCATATCCTTGCCACCATGGCTGCTTTGTTCATAGATTTACTAAAGAAGCACTGGGTTGGCTGGGAAAAGAGGCTGGTTGACATCCATTGAGTGTATCATTTTGTCTACCTGATTATTAAGAGTTCCCTCTATAATAGTTGCCCTTTAGTGGGCATTCACATGAGACATAAATTTTTTCAAAGTTTATGCCCATTCAAAGAGGTCCATCTGCATACTTTCCCCTCAGCTTTTCTTATTACCTTCTAATCCCGTTTCTTCCTAGTCCCTGACTATTCAGGTAGACCATTACCAACTGCTTATGAATGAGTCTAAATCTGTACTTCTGGTATAGTACTACCTTATCCCAGACATGGTAGATAACCAAAGGTTCTGGTCAAAGTTCTGCTCAACAAAAGATCAAAGTGAATGAAACCGCTAAAAAAATTAGAATAAAATACTAATGCATATCAAATATCTCAGTGAAAGAGTTTTATAACAGAAAAGCAAAGGAAGAAATTATAAAGTAAAAAGATTATCTATACAAAAGCAGAAATCTTCAAGTTATCAGATCAAGATTGATTGGTAGCAACTATAAATCATTTTCATTGATTTACAAAATTTTCATAAACAGATGGAAAACATGTAGATTTAATAAAAACTGTAGAAAAAGACATGAACATCTCAAAAGAAAATATAGAAAATGAGTGGATATGTTAAATCTGTTCAATTTTGACAGCAATTTTCAAAAATACAAATTTAAGTGTCAGTAAATTAAATTGGGACTATAGGGGGAGGGGAGGGAAAACTGGGAATAAATCAGAGAGGGAGACAAACCATGAGGGACTCTGGATTCTGGGAACCAAACAAGGTTACAGAAGGGAGAGGAGTTGGGGGATGGGGTAACTGGGTGATGGGTATTAAGGAGGGCACTTGTGATGAGCACTGGGTTTTATATGCAACTAATGAATCATTGAACATAATAATAATAATAAATACAAGGAAAAATGAATTAGTAATAATAATATAATACATTTCAGAAGTTAGTAATGGTAAAGACACAGTAAAATTGATTTTTCTCATATACTACTGATGGAATCAAAAATTGGGGAAAAAAAAATTGATAAAGGGGCACTTGTCTGGCTTAGTTGCTAGAGCATGTCTCTTAATATTCAGTGTTGTGGGTTTGAGCCCCATGTTGGATATAGAGATTATTTAAATAAAATTTTTTAAAAATTTTGTATAATTCTGAAAGAAATTTGGTAATACAAATGCGATCCTTAACAAATGGTTTTCCTTTGTTCTAATAATTGACTTCTAAAAATCTACAGTAACGAAACAATAGACCCACAAAAAGCATTAGGCACTAGAGTGCTCATTATATTATTACATCAGAGATAACAGTATAAGCATTCTTTTAGAAGTTTAAGGGAGATATCTTCTGAGTCTACCAAATTTCTATTGGAACTTGGTATTTATTTTCCAATTAAAAATAGGAAGGTCGTATTTTACTGCAGAATTTAAACTGCCTTAGATCTAATATAAACTCATACATCTAATATAAACTCAATCATAATGTATAAATCAGATGGCTTTCCTAGCAAAGAGGGTTTGGAAATCTAGACATAATATATTTTTAAATGAACTCTTAAATTGAGTATTCACTAAGATTACGTGATTGTTTAATTTTGTAGGCATTATAATAGAAGAGTAGAAAAAAAACGAATCTAGGTCAGGGGGGTAGAAGAGAGAAGAAATGGGTTCTATTGAAAGATTGATAAGGGAATCAAAAATAAATTTGCTTTTTGACAATAAAATTTTAGGTATTTTTGTCTGACTTTTTTTCATCTAAGAATAATGCCTCATATTTAAATAATTTCATATACTTTACCAAAACCCCTTTTATATTACTGCATTTAGTTCTTACAATAACTGTGAAATAGGTTTGGTATTTCTACTTTCAAGATGAATAAATGGTAGCTTTATAAAGGTTTAACAATTTACCTGAATATTCATTGTTTGTAAGGCATAGATCTCAAAATCAGTAATAGTATGTAAAGGTTAGGAGCACCAGATCTGGTGTCAGGCTGCCTGTGTACAAATTCTGACTTTACTAGCTCCATCTGTGCTTTAGTGTCCTTGTGGTAAATGGAGTAAATAATGATATCTATTTGATAGAATTGTGAAAATTAAATGAGTTAATTCAAATAAAGAATTAGAACATTCTTAGCACTTTGATAAAGTATTATAATAAATATATAATACACATAATTATATATAATATAGAATAAAGTATCCAGCATTACACACATAGTTACATATAATTGGAATTTATAGTTACATAATATTTTATTTTTTTTTTCAAGATTTTATTTATTTAATATGAGAGACAGAGGCAAAGGGAGAAACAGGTTCCCTGCAGAGCAGGGAGCCAGAATTCTATCCCAGAATCCTGGAAACATCACCTGAACTAAAGACAGACGCTTAACCCACTGAGCCACCCAAGTATCCCTATAATATTTTATTCTTTATAAAATGCATTCATATCCATAATCCCATTTGATCCTTTCATTACTAGTTCTTGAGTTAGGGCAGTTATTACATTTTGTGATTTTTGATTATTTATTATGAAGTAATTTGCTCAAATTCATACAGTTTTTAGATCCTAGAGTAGGATAAATAATCTAGGTTTTCTCATTCCAAATTCAGTTTTCCTTCTTAACTTTATTCCAATGAAATGCAAAATAGGACAATGTATAATTGTATAATTTTGAAGTTAAGTTTTGGCAGAATACTTTGAGAATTAACATTGTTATTTGGTCTGGATATGAGAAGTTGTTTCCTGATGAGGAAAAAAGGGTTATTTCCTTGGATATTAAGAGCCATGTCCTGAACTTGATGCTTGAGATCTTATTAAAAAGAATGAGATCAATTGCGGAGGACCACAGGAAGGGAAGGAAACTGAATGGGAAGAAATCAGAGAGGGAGACAAACCATGAGAGACCCTGGACTCTGGGAAACAAACTGAGGGTTACAGAAGGGAGGGGAGTTGGGGGGATAGGGTATAAAAGAGGGCACCTTCTTATGAGCACTGGGTGTTATATGTGACTAAAGAATTGTTGAAAACTATGTTAGAAACAAATGATGTACTATATGTTGGCTAAGTGAACGTAATAAAAAAAAGTAAGAATGAGAACACACTGTTATTAATATTTATACATTTTCTTTTAAAAAAAATTAACAGCTCCATCATCATCTGCAGTTTCAACAAACTCCCCATCAGTTGTTGCAGCTGTTGTAGAAGGTAGAGGACTTGCCAGAGGTGAAATAGGAATGGCAAGTATTGATTTAAAAAGCCCACAAATTATATTATCTCAGTTTGCAGACAACACAACATATGCAAAGGTAAGTATTTATACTCTTAAAAAATGGTTGACCTAGTGAGCACTATGTAGATTTTCAAGTCCCTGCTTTCCTAATTAGTTTACTTTTTCATGGAATAACAATTATTCACAATTGCACTAAAGTAGGCTACTCTGAATTAAAATTGTTTTACATCTGATTTTATTTTTTGAATGTATTTTGCGAAAGGGTTGTATTTGAATTTTATTTTCCAGAGTTCAGGGAAACTGGTCTTATAGGCCAGTCATAATTTGGCGTCTTCTTCCCTTCACTTCCTATCACTTATCATTAATTTGGGCCACTGGCCTCTTGTCATGAAAATTTCTGTCACTTACCAGGTAGAAGTCATCTGCTTCTAATCTCTATATTCTAAAAAGTTATTTGACTCAATTTCTATTATTAAATATGTATATGCTATGTTATTTTTAGCATTTTATTGTTTTTTTTCCTTTTCCTAATTCTTCTTTATGGTTTCTCAGTACATTGGTTTCCTTTTCCTACCTAATAATTAATTTTTTAATATAGCTATCAAACTCCATGATACTAGTACTGCGTCTCACTTTATCTCTGGGTATTTCACATTTTTATGCAATTTAAAAAAACATAGGAAAAGCTTTTTTAAAAACAAATGTTTGGCAGATTGACTAAGAATTTCTGTTTCTGGGGTACTGGGTGGCTCAGTTTAAGCGTCTGCCTTTGGCCTCAGGTCATGATCGCGGGACCCTGGGATCGAGACCCACATGGGCTCCTTGCTCCGTGGAGAGTCTGCTTCTCTTTCTCCTTCTGCTCTTTTCCCTCACTCGTGTTCTCTCTCGGATAAATAAATAAAATATTAAAAAAAAAAAAAAGAATTTCTGTGTCTGGGATAGTTCCAAGAAATGTACCTGTATTGTGAAAAGTAAATTGTAAAATATGAGTTTCTCATCTGTGTTTCTATACTGTTCAACTTCTAAGCTTTATCAGTGTGGTCATATTGACTGAATCACCATAGTTACACTTTTGAATGTGTTTGTTTATTTATTTATTTATTTATTTATTTTTTTTTTAAGATTTTATTTATTTATCAGAGAGAGAGAGAGGGGGAGAGAGAGCGAGCACAGGCAGACAGAATTGCAGGCAGAGGCAGAGGGAGAAGCAGGCTCCTTGCCGAGCAAGGAGCCCGATGTGGGACTTGATCCCAGGACGCTGGGATCATGACCTGAGCAGAAGGCAGCTGCTTAACCAACTGAGCCACCCAGGCGTCCCGAATGTGTTTATTTATTTTATGGAGATGGATAAAATACCAAATAGAAGAATTTATTTTAAAACATCTTATTTTAAGAATATATATCTGATAAGTTCAAATTAATTTTTAAGCTTAGAGCTGTTACGAATTATTGTGAGGTAAAATATAGCCTATGTTTATGATATTTTATTTATATGATATATATGTGAGATATATTTATATATACATATAGAATATATGTTTAATATATCACTATTAGAAATATATTTTAACTGACATATATAATTTGAACAGTGTAATTTTGTGTATCTGTGAGTTATAAGTACTTATCTCTCAGAAAAATATGCCTCTTGTTTGGTTTTGGAGAATCCTAAGCTTACATTGAAGAAATTATTTATTCAAATGATTTTAGGTAATCACTAAACTCAAAATTTTATCACCTTTGGAAATAATAATGTCAAATACTGCTTGTGTTGTGGGGAATTCAACTAAGTTGTTTACTCTCATCACAGAAAATTTCAAGGTAAGTGATTTTCATTCTCAGTAGTAACATTCAAATCTTACCTTATTTAAAATCTATTCTATATTAGCTTTCTGGAGAACAATAATTTGAACAACTATATATTTACCGTAAAGTGCTCACTAAACACAAATCTGAAGCTAAAGAACAATTAGTATATAAAATAAAAATGACAGGGCTTCCACTTATTTGATTTGGCACCCTTGATCTACCTTAAACAAAAGGGAAACTGTTAGCACTAATAAGGAGACTTCTCAGAGTATACAGGAGGCAGACCCTTAGCAAAAACAGATTTCCTTAGGTATAGCTGTGTGGAGACTAGGTTTTGTGCTACCAGACTAGTTGAAATTGAAATTTTTGTTCTAGGAGATAGCACTATCAGCAAATACTTTTTTTTTTTTTTTAGAGAATTTGATTTGTATTACAGAATTATCTTAGCTTCCCCTGGTAGCATGTATTCTTTACAGTTAACCTACTATTCTAAGCCTCCATATGTGGGACTGTGGCAGGTTAAGTTTTCTGGAACTTGATCTAATGAATGCTCTCTCTGCAAGCAAGAGCTTTTCCAACATGCAGTTTGCTTCTTTCCTCTAGCAAATATTTTGGGCAATGGGGTCTGTAGTTCCAGACTAAGTAGGCAGCATGGCAGTTGGAATAACCACCTGAGAAGTGCAACTTATTTTCAGAATATACTATATTTTTTTATGTTGGTAGCCTTAACTTTAACACATTTGGTATCAATCTGAGATTTAGAGTCCAATGAGTTCTTTATTGTTCTTAATATATTCAGCATTTGCAATTATATAAGATTTCTTGTTGTGCTCTTAGAGATCCTGTGTAGTTCAGCTGTCTTTGATGTATTGCTAAAAATGACGCCTATTGTCAATCTGTTGTTTCTATGATACAGGTCTCTTTATCTGTTACCTCTTTTATTCATTACTTCAAACTTCTTTTCATTACCTTTATTTATGTATATTGTTTCAACTTTTGTTATTTTGCTCTGCTTAAGCATTTTAAATCTTGGGTTGTGACAGTAATTCAACTTAAAGTAGCTTAAGTTAAAAAAAAAAAAAAAAAAAAAAAGCAAGCAAGCAAGCAAACAAACGAAAAACCCAGAAATGTATTGGCTTATGTAACTGAGAAGCCAAATTGTTGGATAAATCTTACCTTACTCATTCCCACCACCATCTACCTTCTTCTTTTTTTTTTTTAATTGTAGATTATTTCTGTGAGGCTTAAGATAATTATGATGGCTACAGATTGATATGATATCTTATCCAATTCAGAGAAAAAATGTATTCTTCCTTCCAGTTTCCATATATAAATTCCAGGGAAGGACCCCAATTGGCCCTGCTTTGTTCATATTCCTACATGTTAGACAATCACTATTTCTCAGGGTAGAAGCACTATGATTGATTAATCCCTGGTCATTTGTTTTCTGTGGGACACAGGTCTGTAATCGACAGTTATGAAAACCACATGGAGTATAAAATAGATGAGTCCTTCAAAGGCAAAAATAGCATATATTCACTACACTTGAGATGTAGGGCAGTATGGCATAGTGCTTAAGAATAGAGGAGTCAGACTGAGACTGCTTATTTCACTTTAAGTGATCTTGTGCAAGTTAAGTTATTTAAGTTTTTTTCATTAGTAAAATAGGGACAATAATCTACCTCCTAGAGACTTGGTATTTTATATAATGTAATTAGCGAGATGACCTCATTGATAAGGTTACATTTGGGCAAAGTCCTAAAGAAAGTAAGAGACGGAGCCATAGAAGTATTTGGGTTAAAATATTATAAGCAGAAGGAAAAAACTAATATTATTAACATTATTCCCACACTTACAATAAAAAAAAAACCTTCATTAAAAGAGAAGCACTATGAAATGGAAGGGTTTTGTAGCCAGAGAAGTCTAAATTCAAGTCTCAACTCTGGCATGTATCAAATGTATGATGTTAGAAAATCTACTTGACTTTTTAGAATTTTACTTGTAAGAAAATTGTAGTTAAAACAAGACATATCTTGGAATTATTGTGAAGATTAACTGAGATAACTTAAACACTCTTGGTGCATAACAAATTCCCTAACTTCTCATGAGTTGTTTTTTGCTGTCTTACAGCTCTTTCATAGTTCATTGTTACTTTTTATTATTTTTCTTGTGTATTATTTTTATTCAGAGTAGGTAAACCTTTTATTCTATAACTTCATGCTTCATACTTCCCCCTACTTTTTAAAAAAAGTTTCATTATCTCCTTTTCTTCTAAATAAATTTACCTCATGTATATTGCATCTTATAGATTTGGTAGCTAGAATTGATGTTTTCTTCCTCTGCAGCTAATACATTATAAAGATCTGCTCTATCTCAATTATGACGGAATATGTAACACTAAATATAAAAGTTGGGTGGTGGTGGAGCTGGAGAATAAAATTAGTAGAAGACAGAGACTCTCGTGTTTATTTTTTATTATTGTACCTACCACATCCAATTAAAT
Organism: Mustela nigripes; assembly: GCF_022355385.1. Taxonomy (NCBI): domain Eukaryota; kingdom Metazoa; phylum Chordata; class Mammalia; order Carnivora; family Mustelidae; genus Mustela; species Mustela nigripes. The sequence continues at coordinate 62,897,141 of NC_081570.1, forward strand.
ATCATGTGACTATGGTCTAATAAGAGCTATAGACTGCCATAATTCACTTAGCAAAACAGATAATCATTCTCTTTTTCTTAAATCATTAAGCAAATATTCTATTTAACTGGAAAATAATAAATAATAAAAAAGAAACTTTATACAATATAAAGCTACCTACATATGTACTTGCCTGCATGTGTTTAAGAAAGCAGTTTTGGGCAACTGCATGAAACTTAAAATTTATTTTGGAATTAAAACTTTTTTTCAGAATGTTAATTTTACTACTATCCAAAGGAAATATTTCAATGAAACAAAAGGACTAGAGTACATTGAACAGTTATGCGTAACAGAATTCAGCACTGTCCTAATGGAGGTTCAATCCAAGTAAGTTATCATTTAGGGAAAGTAATAAATCTATAGACTGACTTCCATGAGGGCAAGGTCTTTTGTCTGTTTTGTTCTCTGCTGTATCCCTAGAAAAGTACCTGGTTTATAATACACAGTCAGTAATTACTGAAATAGTAAAACAGCTAACTGAAATTTATATACAAGGTATATTTTGCTAACTTAATTTATATAGAAATTTTCCAAATTGGTCATAATCTATTGCTGTTGTGGTTGCTGCTCACTTTACTCAAGTAGCCAGGGTAACCTAGAAATGTGAGGCACAGAGCTGTAGTCCTGTTATTTCATACATGTGCTCCTAAGGGATTCAGCTAGGACAGGGAATGATATTTTCAAAAAGGATATATTTTTTAAGATTTTATTTATTTATTTGACAGAGAGAGAGAGAGAGTGAGCATAAGCAGGGGCAGCAGTGGGCAGATGGGGAGAGAGAAGCAGGCTCCTGACTGAGCAGGGAGCCCTGCATTGGGCTCCCTGCCAGGACCCTGAGATCATGACCTGAGCCAAAGGCTGATGCTTAACAGGCTGAGCTACCCAGGCACCCTAGAAAGGATATTTTTTAGAACATACTAAATAGATACTTTCTTTGAGTTAGGTTGTACTAGTGACTAAGCTCACCAAGATCCTAACATACTTTTCTATACATAGGAACCTCCTAACACTGTCAGACTTTTTCAACATTATTTGAATTCTTATAATGGTACATTGACACATACCACCACTGAATATTGTTTTCCAACATGTGATTTATTAGAGTCCTTAAGTGTCAGACTTCAGAAAATTGTCTGTTCTATGAACTTTTATGGTTTAGAGGTTATTTAGCAAGTTTTCAGAAGTAAAGAGCACTGAGTGTGCTTTTTCCCTTTGAATTTAAGCAATGCTATGCAAATATTTATAATTTTCCTAATAATGAGGTGAAATAAATGTTTTCTTTTATAGCAATACTTTTTATTTATTCCAAAGATTTATAGTGATGTTTCATTGGTCACCTTTCAGGTATTACTGCCTTGCAGCTGTTGCAGCTTTATTAAAATATGTTGAATTTATTCAAAATTCAGTTTATGCACCAAAATCACTGAAGATTTGTTTCCAGGGTAGTGAACAGACAGCCATGATAGATTCATCATCAGCCCAAAACCTTGAATTACTAATTAATAATCAAGACAGTAGGTAAGATCATCCAATTTTTTTCTTAAAAAATATATCAGTATATTTTATTATGTCCTATTTTTCTATGAATAGTTACTTTACATTTCTTTAAATTGTTTGATGTATAAATAATGAATAAACATACCTTTAATTATTGTGTCATTGTTGCTGAACTGCTTAGATGTTTCACAAAAGTCAAATTTTAAAAAGATATTTGTATGAAACAAGAAAAACAAACAGTACATTTCAAAATAGACAAAGACTTGAATGGACTTTTCTGCAAAGAAGATATACAAATGGCCAATAAGCACAGTCATTATGGAAATGCAAATCAAAACTACAATTAACTACTTCAAACTCATTAAGATGGTTATTATCAAGTAAATAGAAAATAACTATTGGCAAAGATATGGAGAAATTTGAACCCTGGTACATTTATCATGAGAATGTAAAATGGTACAGTCATTTTTGAAACAGAATGGTGACTCATCAAAGAAGTTAAACATAGAATTACCATATGATACATCATTCCACTTCTAGGTGTATATACTAAGAAGAAAGCAGAGACTCAAAGAGTTACTTGCATACAAGTGTTCATAGCAGCTTTATTCACAATAGCCAAAAGGTGGAAATAAACCAAATGTCCATCAATGAATGACTGACTAGATAAACAAAATCAGGTATATACATGATGTACAATGAATATCATTTAGCCTTAAAAATGAATGGAATTCCAGGGGCACCTGGGTGGCTCAGTCTGTTAAGTGACTGCCTTCAGCTCAGGTCCTGATTTCATGGTCCTGGTATTGAGCCCCCGTGTTGGGCTCCCTGCTCAGCAGGGAGTCTGCTTCTTCTCCTTCTGTTGTTCCCCCTGTTTGGGCTTTCTCTCTCAAATGAATAAATAAAATCTTAAAAAAAAAATGACTGAAATTCTGATAGATGCCACAAGATGTTTGAACCTTGAAAACATTGTACTAAGTGAAATAAACCAAACACAAAAGGAAAAATATTTTTTAATTCCACTTAGATATCTAGACTAGGCAAATTCATAGAGACAGTAGACAAAAATGATCAGGAACTTGGAATAGTAGGGAGTGAGTTGTTACCGTTTGATGGATTCAGAGTTTCTGCTTGGGATGACAAAAAAGTTCTGGAAATGGGCAGTGGCAGTGGTTGTACAATATTGTGGGTATATCTAACAGCACTGAATTATGTGCTTCAAATGATTAAAAAGGTAAAATTTATGTTATGTGTGTTTTACCACAATAAAAAGAAGATACTGTATCTAGATTACCACAAAATTAGAATAAGTATCTTTAAAAGCATCAAGTCCAGGAAATTTAAGGGGCTATGTAATTATTTGAGAAAGTAAGAATAGTTGAATCACTTGATCTATGCTATGACTAGATTGCTGGTTTTATTGGTTTCTTATTAACTTTAATTAGAGCACCAGGAATATTGATGGTAGGCATGAGAGATAAAGAGATAGGGAGAGGCGCGCACGCACACACACACACACACACACACACATGCATGCACACACACAATGTTTGTAGATTTCATAGTGGGTTACTTAAAGTAGAATTAACATGTTAATAGAAAATAATCAACATGGTGGTTGTCAGGCAGAAATGCATTAATAAGGGGTCAGTTTGGGACAAAGAATTAATGAGCTATGATTTTTCTCCTTGAGGAATTAGTCTAGAGGAGAAAACACAAAGACAGTATTATTAACGTGTACTAAGTATGGTGATAAAATTTGCATAACAATGATGGGATCATAGCAGAGAGAGGGTTAAGGGTAAAAAGGAAGTAATTAGGAAAGGCTTTCTAGAGGAGATAATACCTGAGGTAAGTTTTGAAATATAAAAGTTATCCAGATGGGGCGCCTGGGTGGCTCAGTGGGTTAAGCCGCTGCCTTCGGCTCAGGTCATGATCTCAGGGTCCTGGGATCGAGTCCCGCATCGGGCTCCCTGCTGAGCAGAGAGCCCGCTTCCCTCTCTCTCTCTCTCTGCCTGCCTCTCCATCTACTTGTGATTTCTCTCTGTCAAATAAATAAAAATAAAATATTAAAAAAAAAAAAAAGTTATCCAGATGAAGTAGAAAAGGTGAAAAGTCGTCTTAAAAGCATTATTTCCTTTCCTTTTTTTTTTTTTTTTTAAAGATTTTATTTATTCACTAGAGAGGGAGAGTGAGTGAGAAAGAGAGAGAGAGCACAAGCAGGAGCCCGGGGGTTGAGAGGTGAGGGGAGAGGCAGAGGGAGCAGCACACTCCTCACTGAGTGGGGAGCCCAAAATGGGGCTCCATCCAGGGATTCCGAGCTCATGACCTGAGCCAAAAGCAGAGGCTTAACCCACTGAGCCACTCATGCACCCCATGATTTTCATTATAACAGTATGATATGTGCAAGGAAACTAAAGCTATTTAGTATTATTGGTAAAGTGCAAGTTCAGAATAAGTAAGCTTGGAGTAAATAATCAGCTTCTGGTAATTAAATATAACATTAGACATCAATGAAAGGGATAAAGTGATTATGATTTTTAGTATTAAGAATATTGAAGGGAATAACAAGCATTTTAGAGAACTGAAACCTTAAGGTGCTCTGTGCAAATTTAGAGCCATAGCTGTTTCAATATCTCTGTTACTTTGTGTATTCTTATCTTGGCTTTACTTTCCATTATGTGGAATTGCCAGACATTATTTGCTGTTGCAAACTTAGAAACAAAAGCTGTCTGATTTTGTTAATCACTTATACTCTAATCATCAAGAGCAGTTTAAATCTGTCTAGGTGCTATTGATACTATTTTAGTATTATTACTGTATATAATGCTTTTAGTGATGCATCAGTATAGTGGCCTCAGTTTCTTTGCAGTTCCATTGAATGAGGATGGTCTAAAATTACAGCCTTAATTTATAGTTAATTGTGGCTTTATTCCTTTTCAGCTTAGTGAATAATATTCTTTTCTTCCTACTTAAAAAGAATTAAAATAATACTATCTGGAAAAATTACTCTTGTCATTTACTTTCTATGTTATAGTAACACAAGAGTAAGATAGAGAGTCAACAACTAAGGCTGGTAATTACCACAAAGTGTTTTATAACTGCCTCATTTCATAGTTCATCATTATTTATTATTATCATTATTAAACATTGCTTGAGTTCCTGCTATATATTACATGATAGGATATTTGACCTCTAAGAGTTCATATTATTGTTGAAAGTGAAAATTGAGAAGTCTTTCCACAGATTTGAACCAAAGAATATCAGGTTAAAAGATGGATATTCGACCTGCTGAACTATCTGGATAGCTCTAACATTCCGTAAACTTGTCACCTACCTGTTCAGAGCAGTTTCACCCTTTGATTTCTATAGCAAGTGGCAGGTTTGGGTATGCTGCTCACTTCCTTGGTTCCTGTAGATGTCCAGTTCTCAAAAAGTAAATGCCTGTGATGACCCCACCCCCACCCCGACCAGGCTTGATTGGAGTAGTTCTCTAAAAATTTGTTTAAATTGATATACCAGGGGCTCTTGGATGACTCAGTTGGTTAAGCAACTGCCTTCAGCTCAGGTCATGATCCTGGAGTCCTGGGATCGAGCCCCACATCGGGCTTCCTACTCAGCTGGGAGTCCACTTCTCCCTCTGACCTCTCCCATCTCATGCTCTCTCTCTGTCTCATTCTCTCTCTTTCTCAAATAAATAAATGAAATCTTAAAAAAAATTGATATACCAGGGTACCTGGCTGGCTCAGTTGGTAGAGCATATGACTCTTGGTTTCAAGGCTGTGAGTTTGAGCCCCCTAAAAGTTTACTTAAAAAAAATTGAAATACCAAAAATCTGCTAGTGTGATGACTAAGTTAAGAGTCATTCTTGTTTTCTACCCCCTCGCAACCCATTTCAGTCCACTAGTAAATCCCCTGACTCAACCTTTGGAATACATACCAATTCTGGATCACATCTTACCATTTCCAAGGCTACAACCCTAACCATTACCTCCATCATTTTAGCCTGGACTACTATAATAGCCCCTAACTTGTTTCTCTGCCTTCTTTTTACCCTCCTACACTTAGTCTTTTCTTGATCCAGTGGGCAGACTGTGATCCTTTTAAACTAGAAATCAGATGTTGGAACTCTGCAGCTGAAAATCTTCCAGTGGCTCCATTACATGTAGAATAGAGTCCAGACTCTTTACCATGCCCTACAAGAACTTCTGTGTCCAGGCCTTTATCAGCTTCTTCATCTTCCTCCATTTTCTTTCACTTGCAAAGTCCCACCGACCTTGATCTTCTGTTTGGTTCTAGATCCAAAAAGCCTTCCTGGGCTTAAATTACTGTTCTACTTGCCCCCCCTCTTTTAAAAAAAATTTTATTTATTTATTTGATAGAGAAATCACAAGTAGGCAAAGAGGCAGGCAGAGAGAGAGGGAAGCAGACTCCCTGTTGAGCAGAGAGCCCAATGCGGGGCTCAATCCCAGGACCCTGAGATCATGACCTGAGCTGAAGGCAGAGGCTTAATCCACTGAGCCGCCCAGGTGCCTCTATTTGGCCCCTTTTAACTACTAACTCTTTTCTTGTTATTTAATTATTAGGAAACCTTGGACGAGTTAGTTAATTTCTTTGCATTTCAGTTCCTTATAAAATGTGGTTAAATATAACATCAACTTCACACTGTGGTTATTAGAATTAAATAAATTAATAAATGTAAAGTGCCTGGAATATTGCCTGGCACATACTTAATGTTCGATATGTTACCTACTCTCAACATAGTTGCCAACATCATTTCCATCCCATCATCATCTTTGCATGGATATCTTTTGAATTCAACTACCAAATGTACATATAGGTCTCAATCAACGAGCTTAACTAAGGAAATCTCCTGGTCATTCTCTATGCAGTCCTGTTCTATTTGTTTAACACTTTCTGTACCTGAAATTATTTTCTTTCTCTTTGTTTGTAATTCTCTAACTTCTTCAATTAGAACAAAGTGACTATATTAAATATTTATTTTTTTCAGTGTGAAAGCTCTGCCCCTATAAAAGGTACATTACTGATATCTTGCTAATATTGATGGAATGCCATGGACTACAACATTTTATATTAGTCTGAATATTTTAGCTGAGCTATAAAAAAATCATTTAATACAAAACGATATTGTCTACCCTTTGTTAATTAAAGCATTGTCCATTGATAGCATACTTGGGAGCTTAATTGAAATATATATTCTTTGGCCTCATCTCAGACTTAGAGTTTCCTGTGTGATTTGTATGCACATTATAATGTTTGAGAATCACAAATGTAGATTAAAGGATTATTTAGAAAGATAAATGGTCGGGGTGCCTGGGTGACTCAGTGGGTTAAGCCTCTGCCTTCCGCTCAAGTTTTGATGTCAGGGTCCTAAGATGGAGGCCCACATGGGGCTCTCTGCTCAGCAGGGAGCCTGCTTCCCTCTCTCTCTCTCTGCCTGCCTCTCTGCCTACTTGTGTGATCTCTGTCAAATAAATAAATAAAATCTTTAAAAAAGTTAATTGGTAACTTCTTTGGACTTTATTTTTTATACTTGATGAAATTTTCCTTATTTGTGTTTTCAAAGGAATAATCACACACTCTTTGGTGTTCTAAATTATACTAAGACTCCTGGAGGAAGTAGAAGGCTTCGTTCTAATATATTAGAACCTCTAGTTGATATTGAAACCATTAACATGAGATTAGATTGTGTTCAAGAACTACTTCAGGATGAGGAACTCTTTTTTGGACTTCAGTCAGGTAAATGAATATCACCTAATTTTATGAATACAAATTATTAAAAAATGCATTGTCTTTTTATAAGAATACTAGTCATATTGGATTAAGTTCAGCCTAATAACATTATTTTAACTTGATTACATCTGCGAAGATCTAATTTCCAAAAAAGATCACGTTTAGATACCAGGACTTAGGACTTCAGAATATCTTTTTGGGGGACACAGCTCAACCCCTATAACATCAGGTAAGAGAATCGCCTTTGGCACCTGGCTATTTGTTCACTTGCATGGCAATACAACTCTCTTCTTAAATATGTAGGTAGAAGGACAGTAGATATGCACCACTCCTAGTTCAATTCCTGGTTCCTAGCAGTTTGATCTATCTTTCATACCTCTACTCTCCCAACCATTCCACCTGGTGTTCTGGTATATGAAAATCTACGAGGCATTGAGCAAGCTACAAAGAGGCCTTTTTTTTTTTTTTTAAAGTTTATTTTCTAGTAATCTCTACACTGAGCATGAGGCTCAAACTCACAACCCTGAAATCAAGAGTTGCATGCACCTCTGGAGGACTAAGCCAGCCAGGTGCCCCACAAAGAAGACATTTTTAACAGTACTCCTTTTCTTGTTCGCAACATCTTTTTGGCTGACCTATACCTGGCATTCCATGTAATACATAGTGCCTAAAATATGAAGTTATTTAATTATGTAATGTCAGTCAAACTCCAACAATAATCAGCTTTTTAAACTTTCTGTGACCAAATATGCAGTTGCCCTTCTCCTGCCTGTAGTTAATTGCTCCACCTATATTCTGGATACTGCCTTTGTACTCATTTGTCTCCTGTATCTTTAATATTTTTCCTCTCTTCCTCCTGTCTTTCCTATCTTTGTAAAACAAACAAACAAACAAACAAACTCACTGGACTTTACCTTCTCCAGCTACCACCTTATTTTTCTGCTCTCCCAATTCATAGGTAAACTTGTCAAAAGACAGATTTTCTGCAGTCACTATCTTCTTTTCACAATATTTCAGTGTACTATTTCTGTGCTCACTATGTGAGATTCCTCTAGTCATGGTTACTGTAGCAAATGTTATTGGTTCTTTGTCAAGATCCTCTTGTCTTTTTACCTTTCTGTGTACCCCTTTTCTTGCTCCGTGTGGCTTTTGCTTCTCCTGGCCCACACTTGGAGTCTCTTTGGAATCCTGCCCCCAGACTATTAGCATTTTGCTTTCAAGAAGCGTGTCAAAAGAGCCTTGCAGCCCTTAAATCCAGAATTCTTCTATAGGATCAGTTGAAGTACCTTCCATAGATCTTTGCCTGAAATTATACTTCTGCTTGACCTTTTTTTCCCTTCCCCATCCTTCTCTCTTCTCCCGATTTTTCTTGGAAGCAAGTTTTTTAAAAAAATTTAAATTTTAGTTAACATACAGTGCAATATTGATTTCAGAAGTAGAATTCAGTGATTCATCACTTACATACAATACCCAGTACTCATACCCATCACCTACCTAGACCATTCCCCGCCCCCCACCTCCCTCTATCAACCTTCAGTTTTTCTCTGTCATTAAGAATCTCTTGGGTGCCTGGGTGGGTCAGTCAGTTAAATGTCTTTCTTGGCTCAAGTCATGATCTCAGAGTCCCAGGATAGAGCCCTGGGTCATGCTCCCTGCTCATCACTCTTTGCTTCTTCCCCTCCCTCTGCTGCTCCCCTCCCCATGCCTATAAGCATGCTCTCTCTTTCTCCCTCTCTCTCTCAGATAAAAAAATAAATAAAATCTTAAAAAGAATCTCTTAGTATTGGTTTCCCTCCCTCTTTTCTCCCCTCTCCCATATGTTCATCTATTTTATTTCTTAAATTTGGAAACACATTCTTTTTTCCCCCTTTTTTTCACTTGAACTTATGACCCTGAGATCCAAGACCTGAGCTGACATTAAGAGTTGGACATTCGGGCGCCTGGGTGGCTCAGTGGGTTAAGCCGCTGCCTTCAGCTCAGGTCATGGTCCCAGGGTCCTGGGATCGAGTCCCATATCTGGCTCTCTGCTCAGCAGGGAGCCTGCTTCCCTCTCTCTCTCTCTCTGCCTGCCTCTCTGTCTACTTGTGATCTCTGTCTGTCAAATAAATAAAATCTTAAAAAAAAAAAAAAAGAGTTGGACATTCAACCAACTGATCCACCCAGATATCCCTGGAAGCACATTCTTGATAAATCAATTGCACATCAGTCCTCATGTCAAGATCTCCTTCTGAAGAACTCAGCCTAAGACAGTCACCTAAAGATTCATTGTTAAATTTAATGGACACATATTAGTTCTCTTATTTGAGCTCCAGCTTACATGATACTGCTAAATATCTCTTTTTATTGAATTACTGCCTTTCTTTGTTTTTGCAATTATACAGTCTCCTGATTTTCTTTCTACTTCTTTGGAGTTTCCTTCTTTTTTAGCTCTGAAACTCATTTTTAAAAAAAAGTTTATATAACAGGAAACAACAAATATTAGTGAGGGTGTGGAAAAAGGGGAACCATCTTACACTCTTAGTGAGAATGCAAGCTGGTACAGCCACTCTGGGAAAACAGTGTGGAGGTTCCTCAAAATGTTAACAATAGAGCTACCATATGACCCAACAAATGCATTACTAGGTATTTACCCCAAAGATACAGATGTAGTGAAAAGAAGGGACACATGCACCTCAGTGTTCACAGCAGCAGTGTCCACAATAGCCTAACTGTGGAAGGAGCCGAGATGTCCTTCAACAGATGAATGAATAAAGATGTGGTTCATATATACAATAGAACATTATTTAGCCATCAGAAAGGATGAATACTTACCATTTACGTTGAAATGGATGGAACTGGAGGATATTATCTCTAAGCAGAGAAAGACAATTATCATATGGTTTTATTCATATGTGGAACATGAAGAATAGCACAGAGGACCATAGGGGAAGGGAGGGAAAACTGAATGGGAAGAAATCAGAGAGGGAGACAAACCATGAAAAACTCTGGACTCTGGGAAACAAACTGAGGATTACAGAAGGGAGGGGGGTTGGAGGAATAGGGTAACAGGATGATGGGTATTAAAGAGGGCACGTGTTGTGATGAGCAGTGGGTGTTATACACAGCTAATGAACTGTTGAACACTACATCAAAAACTAATGAGGTACTATATGTTGGCTAATTGAACATAATAAAAAAAAAGTTTATGTTAATATCCAGTCAGAACCAACTGGTTATTTCCCTCAAACTGTTACCTATAGGGATTTCCAAATAGACCTCAGGACTGAATACTTACTGTCTTGGAACATCCTCAGAAAGCTCTATCATTGATCAGATAACAGAGTAAAAACATCGGAGTCCTTTCTTTCAAATGGAAAAGGGAAAGACTTTTGAGCCTTTTCATTTCCCTCTGCATCTTCTTTATAGATTTCTGTTCCTTTGCTTATTCCCTAAATGCTAAGCCTCTTCAAAGATTCGTCTTAGGTTGTTTTTTTACCCTGTGTATTCAAATATGACTTACCTTCCTGGCTTTATAATTATCACTCACATATTCATGACTTCCTAATCTGTATCTCATACCCACATATCTCTACAGACCTTTAGCCCCATCTGTCTTATTGCCTACTGAGCACTTGTTAGATGTTCCTCTAATATTTTAAATTCAGTGTACCCAAACAGTACTATCTTCCCTTCTGAGTCAGTCTTCCTGATTTCAGTGAAGGGCTCTACATCCAGCCTCTTTATCAAGCCACATACCTGGAAGTCATTTTTTTTTTTTTTAATTTTTTAAAAAAGTTTTATATATTTGACAGAGATAGCACAAGCAGGGGGAGTGGCAGGTGGAAGGAAAGGGAGAAGCAGGCTCCCAGATGAGCAGGGAGCCCAACTCAGAGTTCAATCCTAGGACCCTGAGATTATGACCTGAGCTAAAGGCAGGCACTAAACCAACTGAGCTACCCGCAACCCCCCCTGGAAGTCATTCTTAACACTTCTCTTACCTGAAATCAGTCATCAAATTCTGCAAAGTTCTTTCTGTATATCTTTTTTCCTCCATTTTATTTTATTTCTTTTCAGTGTTCCAGCATCTGTTATTTATGCACCACACCCAGTGCTCCATGCAATACATGCCCTCTTTAATACCCACCACCAGGCTCACCCAACCCACCACCCTCCTCCCCTCCAAAATCCTCAGTTTGTTTCTCAGAGTCCACAGTCTCTCATGGTTTGTCTCCCCCTCCAATTTCCCCCAACTCACTTCTCTGTTCCATCTCCCAATGTCCTCCATGTTATTCCTTATGTTCCACAAGTAAGTGAGATTATATGTATATCTCTTTGAATGCATTGCTTTTATCCCCAGTGCTGCTGGGCTGGGAAAAATTTATCTATGTATTGAATTATTGCAACAACTTCCTATTTGATCTCCCTCCTCCAATCTTTCTTTTTATGGTGTCTTCTCTGTACTGCAGCCTGAATGATCTTTTGAAAATATAATCCTGAGAATATCACTCTGTATTTATTTCTTATTGTTAACATAACAAATTACCAAAAATTTAGTGGTTTAAAACACCATGAATTTATTATCTTAAGTTCTGGATGTCAGAAATCAGTTTTATTGGGAAAAATCAGTATGTTAGCAGTCTACATTCCTTCTGGAGGCTCTATGGACAAATCTATTTCTTGCCTTTTCCAGTTTCTAGAGTCTGTGCAGATCAGTAGATGGCTCATGGGCCTTTTGCCATCTTCAAAGCCAGCAGCATAGTATCTTTTCTACTTTCTGACCTCTGCTTTTATCCTTGTATCCTCTCTTTGTCACTGATCCTCCTACAACTCTCTTCGAAGGACTCTTGTGATTACTTAGGGAACCAAAAATAATCCAGATTAATCTCTCCATTTCAAGATGCTTAACTTAACTCCATCTTCAAAGTTTCTTTTATCAGGTAACGTATTTGCACATTCCAGGAATTAGGACGTAGATGACTTTGGGGGCTACCACATACACACTTGCATAAAATTCTTCAATCTCTTCTCACTTCTTTTAGGATAAAATCCAGACTCTTCTATATGACTCTTTCCTTGTCATCTTTCACAGCATGTCTTGCTACTCCTCACTTTCCATTCTGCCTTTTAATAGAATTAAACTTCTTTCAGGTACTTGAGCAGATTCTCTCATGTTTTTTAGTCTTTGTAGTCTGTACATTTGCCTAGACTCTTTCTTCTTCCTTCCCTGTGACGCCTTCTCCCAAGCACTCCTTAACTAACGACAGTTCATCCTTTACCATTCCAGCTTAGATGTCACTCATGTGACATTTCTGACTCCCTAGGTTTGTGTTAGGTACCTTTTCTACATGCTTCCTGGAGTGCCTTGTTATGCCACTTATCTTACTGGATTGTAAGTGCATGCTTTGTTGGAGGATTCCTGTACTAGGCTAGGATATAACGGGTATTCCTATTTGTTAAACTATTGATTTGTTGTTGAACCTCTTGAAAATTGTATTTTATTGTTCCCAGGGTTATGTTTTAAAGGGTGTGATATTAATGAAAAACTTGAGTTTTCTTTGAAACTTTAATTTTGATATATTTTATAATTTCTTTTAACTGACAGTTTTAAATTTGCATCTACAAATGTTAAAACACTTCTATGTTTTCTATATCTTGACAGTTTATAATTTATCTCAACATGTAATGAAGTAGGGGAACAGGAACAGAGCAAGGTGGGAACGTAATTTTTATAACTTATTAAAATAGGAGAATCCGAATCTCATTAAAACAACAACCTATGAGTTTAGTAGTTTGGGGGTGGAGTCTTTTGGGTTTTCCATATAAAGAATCATGTCATCTGCGAAGAGAGAGAGTTTGACTTCTTCATTACCTATTAGGATACCTTTTATTTCTCTTTGTTGTCTGATTGCTGTTGCTGGGACTTCTAATACTATGTTGAACAAGAGTGGTGAGAGTGGGCAACCTTGTCGTGTTCCTGATCTCAACGGGAAGGATGCAAGCTTTTCCCCATCATTTGAGGATGATATTTGCTGTGGGTCTTTCATAGATAGATTTTATGAAGTTCAGGAATGTTCCCTTTATCCCTATACTTTGAAGCATTTTAATCAGGAACGGATGCTGGATTTTGTCAAATGCTTTTTCTGCATTAATTGAGAGGACCATGTGGTTCTTCTCTCTTCTCTTATTAATTTGTTCTATCACACTGATTGATTTGCAAATGTTGAAACTTGTAGCCCAGGGATGAATCCCACCTGGTCAGGGTGGATAATCTTTTTAATGTGCTGTTGGATCCTGTTTGCTAGGATCTTGTTGAGAATCTTAGCATCCATATTCATCAGTGATATTGGTCTGAAATTCTCCTTTTTGGTAGGGTCTTTGCCTGGTTTGGGGATCAGGGTAATGCTGGGTTCATAGAAAGAGTCAGGAAGTTTTCCTTCTGCTTCAATTTTTTGAAACAGCTTCAGGAGAATAGGTGTTATTTCTTCTTTGAAAATTTGGTAGAATTCCCCAGGGAATCCATCAGGTCCTGGGCTCTTCTTTTTTGGGAGGTTTTTGATCACAGCTTCAATCTCGTTACTAGATATTGGTCTATTCAGGTTGTCAGTTTCTTCCTGGTTCAATTTTGGGAGTTTATAGTTTTCCAGGAATGCATCCATTTCATCTAGGTTGCTTAGCTTATTGGCATATAATTGTTGATAATAACTTCTGATGATCGTTTCTACTTCCTTGGTGTTCGTTGTGATCTCTCCCTTTTCATTCATAATTTTATGTATTTGAGCTTTCTCTCTTTTCTTTTGGATTAGTGTCACCAATGGTTTATCGAGCTTATTGATTCATTAAAAAAACCAGCTTCTAGTTTCATTGATACGTTCTGCTGGTTTCTACCTCATTGATCTCAGCTCTAATCTTGATTATTTCCCTTCTTATGTGTGGAGTTGGTTTGATACAATAATTCAGCAAGGTGGCAGGATACAAAGTCAATGTACAGAAATCAATAGCTTTCTTATACACTAATAATGAAAATACAGAAAGGGAAATTAGAGAATCGATGATTTGAGAATCGATTCCATTTACTATAGCACCAAGAACCATAAGATACCTGGGAATAAACCTAACCAAAGAGATAAATGATCTGTACTCAAGGAACTACAGAACACTCATGAAAGAAATTGAAGAAGACACAAAAAGATGGAAGACCATTCCATGCTCTTGGATAGGAAGAATAAACATTGTTAAAATGTCTATACTGCCTAGAGCAATCTATACTTTTAAGCTATTCTGATCAAAATTCCACCGGTATTCTTCAAAGAGCTGGAGCAAATAATCCTAAAATTTGTATGGAATCAGAAGAGACCCCGAATCGCTAAGGAAATGTTGAAAAACAAAAATAAAATGGGGCCATCACGTTACCTGATTTCAAGCTTTACTACAAAGCTGTGATCACCAAGACAGCATGGTACTGGCATAAAAACAGACACATAGACCAGTGGAACAGAGTAGAGAGCCCAGATATGGACCCTCAACTCTATGGTCAAATAATCTTCGACAAAACAGGAAAAAATATACAGTGGAAAAAAGACGGTCTCTTCAATAAATGGTGCTGGGAAAACTGGGCAGCTATATGTAGAAGAATGAAACTCGACCATTCTCTTACACTGTACACAAAGATAAACTCAAAATGGATAAAAGACCTCAATGTGAGACAGGAATCCATCAGAATCCTAGAGGAGAACATAGGCAGTAATCTCTTCGATATCAGCCACAGCAACTTCTTTCAAGATATGTCTCCAAAGGCAAAGGAAACAAAAGCGAAGATGAACTTTTGGGACGTCATCAAAATCAAAAGCTTCTGCACAGCAAAGGAAACAGTCAGGAAAACAAAGAGGCAACCCACGGAATGGGAGAAGATATTTGCAAATGACAGTACAGACAAAAGGTTGATATCCAGGATCTATAATGAACTCCTCAAACTCAACACACACAAAACAGACAATCATATCAAAAAATGGGCAGAAGATATGGACAGACACTTCTCCGATGAAGACATACAAATGGCTATCAGACACAGGAAAAAATGTTCATCATCACTAGCCATCAGGGAGATTCAAATTAAAACCACATTGAGATATCACCTTACACCAGTTAGAATGGCCCAAATTAGCAAGACAGGAAACAACATGTGTTGGAGGGGATGTGGAGAAAGAGGAACCCTCTTCCACTGTTGGTGGGAAGGCAAGTTGGTGCAGCCTTTTTGGAGAACAGTGTGGAGATTCCTCAAGAAATTAAAAATAGAACTTCCCTATGACCCTGCCATTGCAGTCCTGGGTATTTACCCCAAAGATACAGATGTCGTGAAAAGAAGGGCCATCTGTACCCCAATGTTTATAGCAGCAATGGCCACGGTCGCCAAACTGTGGGAAGAACCCAGATGCCCTTCAACGGATGAATGGATAAGGAAGATGTGGTCCATATACACTATGGAGTATTATGCCTCCATCAGAAAGGACAAATACCCAACTTTTGTAGCAACATGGACGGGACTAGAAGAGATTATGCTGAGTGAATAAGTCAAGCAGAGAGAGTCAATTTTCATATGGTTTCACTTATTTGTGGAGCGTAACAAATAGCATGGAGGACATGGGGAGATAGAGAAGAGAAGGGAGTTGGGGGAAATTGGAAGGGGAGGAGAACCATGAGAGACTATGTACTCTGGAAAACAATCTGAGGTTTTGAAGGGGCGGGGGGTGGGAGGTTGGGGTATCTGGTGGTGGGTATTAGAGAGGGCATGGATTGCATGGAGCACTGGGTGTGATGCAAAAATAATGAATACTGTTATGCTGAAAATAAAAAATAAATTAAAAAAACAAACAAGAAAAACAACCTAGGGGCACCTGGGTGGGTCAGTCAGTTTAAGTGTCTGTCTCTTAGTTTTGTCTCAGGTCATGATCTCATGGGTTGTGAGATGGAGCCCCATGTTGGGCTTGATGCTAGCGGGGAGTCTGCTTCTCTCTCTCACCCTCTCCCTCTGCCTTTCCCCCTGCTTCTATGCATTCTGTCTCTCTGGAATAAATAAATCTTTAACAACAACAACAAAAACCCCTCAACTACCTAGTACTGACTTTATGGTAGGCATCCTATAGGTATTAGTGACAGAAAGATGAGGAAGATAAAGCTATAAGCTTCAGTCCTCAAGGATCTTACAGTCGTGATAGAGAACAGAATTCTAAATAAATAATTATGATACAGTGCTACCAATGCAATAATAATTGAGTATTTTATGGGAACACAAAGAAGTGAACTGGGAATAAGGCAGAATACAGGATCCATAAATAATATTTCAGTTCTTTTTTTTTAATATTTATTTATTATTTATGTAATCTCTACACTCAATGTGGGGTTTGAACTTGTGACCCCAAGATCAAAGAGTACGTGCTCTCCGGACTGAGCCAGCTGTGTGCCCTGATAATATTTCAGTTCTATATTAGGGAATGGGTAGGATTTTGACAATAGGAGAATCCTAGAAATAGTATTCAAAACAAAGGCCTGCCTGTGCAAGGTATGCTGATGCATATAGGACAACAACAATGTTTTTTTGGATGTAGTGGCTGGGATAAATATCTTGATATGGTGCCATTGGCTGTGATCTTGAGCAGTCATTACTTTCTAGGAACATTTTTTTTCTGGGAAGGTGGGGGAAGATAGACTTAATATAAGCTTCTGCCATTGTACTTAATATTGATATGAAAGAGCTTGTTGTATTCAAGTCATGGCCAGTAGTTTCTTATGACTTGAAGCCTGGCAGAAAATGAGGATTGGGGCTAGCTTGCAAAAGGCTTTTATATAATGGTAAGAAATTTGGGAATTTATCCTGTATGGAATAGGGAGCTGATGATATTAAATCAGGAGAAAAATATGATCAAATCCTTATTTTAGAAACATTATTCTGGTTGTTATGATAGACTTAGGGAAGTGAAGAAGAACAGACCAAAAAAGAGAGAGGCCAATCTATACGAGGGCTTAAGAGAGTCTGGTTAGTGGAATCACATGTAAAATGTCATAATAGTATTATGTCCTACTGAACAGTATAATATTAGTATACTCAGTCTATTTACTGTGATTTTTTAAACATTCTTTTAACATAGCTAATTACTGTAGAAGCAGCAACTTAGAAAAGGACAAAATTCTAGAGGTAGGCAAACTGAAAAATACCACAAGGTACTTTGCATTTGAACAGGAAGAAAGTGACATAAAATTTTTGTCTTTTTGGATTTTTTAAGAGTAACAGGTTGAAAAACAAAAAACAAACAAACAAAAAATGTAGGTGATTGGATCCATTTTGTGAAGTATCAGTTAAGTCTATACAAAACTGAGGTCATACATTTCAGTGATGATAATAGTAATGAGTTATTAAGAGAAAATTAGTAAAGCTTACTGTGTTTTAAGTATGAGGAAATGAGTTCATCCTTAAAAGTTCTGTTAAATGGCAAGATTAGAAAAAAGTGTAGATATTTAAAAGGGGTGGATTACAGTTATCTATGAATTTGTTTTTTAGAGAATACTTTAAGCTAGAAAATGAGTTGAGAAGAACAATAGAACAGTTTTGAGCTCTAGTGTGTGCCAGGTACTTTACACATATTATCCAACTTATTCCTCACAACAACCCTGGGAGGTAGATGTTACTATCTACATTTCAAAAATGAACACAGCCAAAGTTCAGAGAAGATAGGTAAATTCTGTAGGTTACATGGTTAGTGGTTGAACTGGGTTTTTAAACTAATCTTAAGTATCATGAAGAAAAGTTACAAATCAAAAACGTGGGAAGAAAATTATAATAACATCTAAAGGCCAGACAAGTATAGTTTTTAGAAGGAAAGGATGATCAATAGTGTCAGATATTTGAAGACAGCTTATAACTAATAAAATTAAGGAAAGGCCATTATAATTTATTGTTTTATTCCTGACATATGTAAGATAGATAAAGACTATTAAAACGGATAAAAGTTTGTAGGTAGAACTGTTCTGTTTTTATTTGAGGATAATATTTTACATAGTTTATATTTTGAACTGTAACACAATGTTTAAATGCACATGTTTTTTATTTGTTTCAGTTATATCAAGATTTCTTGATACAGAGCAACTTCTTTCTGTTTTAGTCCAAATTCCAAAGCAGGACACAGTATGTATATATGTATTATGTTATTATAATTTATATGATATAATTTGTCTTAATTTGATATAACATTTGGAATATATAAAAATATTTTGGAAGAGTATTTCATTATTAATATCTGGAGCATTTTTATGCCTTTTAAAGGAAATTTTTTTTCCTGAATTTCCTATTCTTCCTAGGGGGGAAAAAAAAGTTTCCTAGTTGAGGAATTAGCATATTTTCATTAATCAAATATTTACTTAAAAAGTATGTAATCTTTTTAAAACTTAGACTATAGTATTTGCTTCATAAATAAATAGATAAAAATTATGTTAAATCCAAAGATTATGGGTGCTTCTTAAAGTGAATATTATGTGAAGTTAGATTAGTCTTCAAATATGGTTAAACTTTAAGATGAAACAATGTCTTTGGATATTTTTCAAAATTAAATAGTGGTTATGGGCACATCCTATGAAGAAAGTGATAGGTGGTTTTCATTCTTCTCTTTAAGGTGAATTGAAAAATATTTACTTTAATGAAATACATGCATATTTTTGCTCATATGCTAAAAAGGAAAAGAGTTTTATACATAAGTAGAGTTTGATTTGAAATTTGTTTACTCTGGAAATCCATTGGAATCTAACTTATCTGTTTCAGAAGTGTTTCCTTATCGTAGAGATAACACTCTTGAAGTTCATTTATAATAAAAACACCATCCAATGGATGGAAAAGCTTTGGCTGTTGGATAGGCATAGAACTAGAAGTTTTCTTAAATAATTGAAATACCTTATATACCTGTACGAAGTAGCAAAAATGTACATGTAAGAAGTGTGTGTGTGTGTATACACAATTCAATATATATATGTAAGAAGAAGCCAAAAACAACTGATGTCTGGAACAAAATTAGTTATGTTTGTATCATGAGTTTCAAAGTATTCTCTCCTCTTTAACTTCCTACTACAGTTTGTGTGGAACTGGTATTATTTTTACCTTAAATGTTTGGTAAAATTCACAAATGAAGCCATTACAACTTGAGATTTTCTTTCTAGGAAGGTTTTTGACTATAAATTCAATTTATTAACAGATATGATACTATTCAGATTACCTGTTTCTTGTTGAATGAGCTTTAGTTTGGTAGGTGTCTTTCAAAGAATTTGTCACTTCACCCAACTTGTGGGATTTATTGACATTACATTTTTCTTAATGATCTCTTTACTATCCTTTTATATTTGTACAGTCTGCAGTGATATACTTCTCTTATTCTTGATGTTGGTAATTGAATGTTCTCTCTTTTTTTTTCTTAGTCATTCTGGCTAGAGGTTATCAATTTTTTTGGTGTTTTCAAGAGACCAATTTTTGAGGGGTGCCTGGGTGGTTCAGTGGGTTAAGCCTCTGCCTTAAGCTCGGGTCATGAACTCAGGATCCTGAGTTCGAGCCCATCAGGCTCTCTGCTCAGCGGAGAGCCTGCTTCCTCCTCCTCTCTCTCTTCCTGCCTCTCTGCCTACTTGTGATCTCCCTCTCTCTCTGTCAAATAGATAAATAAGATCTTTAAAAAAACAAAAAAAAGAGGGGTGCCTGGGTGGCTAAGTGGGTTAAAGCCTCTGCTTTCGGCTCAGGTCATGATCCCAGTATCCTGGGATCGAGCCCTGGGATCAAGCCCCATATCGGGTTCTCTGCTCCGCTGTGAGCCTGCTTCCTCCTCTCTCTCTGCCTGCCTTTCTGCCTACTTGTGATCTCTGTCTGTCCAATAAATTAAAAAAAAAAAAGAAAGAAAAAATATTTAAAAAAAAGAAAAAAAGAAACCAATTTTTGATTTAATTGATTTTTGTCTTTTTTCCTTTTTCTCCATTTCATGGATTTCTGCTTTTATCAGTCTTTTTTTTTTTTTGAGCTAGTATTTATTTGTTTGCTTGTTTTCTTCCAAGTTTTTATTTCAATTCCAGTTGTTAATGTACAGTGTAATATTAGTTTCAGATGTGCAATCTAATGATTTAGCACTTCTATTCAACACCTGGTGCTCATCACAAGTGCATTCCTTAATCCCCATCACCATTTAACCCATCCCCCATCAACCTCCCCTACAGTAATCCTCAGTAATCCTCAGTTCTCTATAGTTAAGAGTCTGTTTTATGCTGTTTTATGGTTTATTTTTCTTTCTCTTTTTCTGTCTTCTGCTTACTCTGTGCTCAATTTTCTCTTCTTTCTCAGGGTTCTGAAGGTAGAAGCTGAGATGGTCAATTTGAGACCTTTTTTCTTTCCTAATATGGTTATTTAGTGTGATAAATTTCCCTCTGAGTAATGCTTTAGCTATATTTCACAATTTTTTTTTTTTTTTTTTTTTAAGAGAGCCAGGCAGAGAGAGAGGGGGAAGCAAGCTTATTGCTGAGCAGTGCACCTGATTCGGGTCTCGATCTTAGGACCTGGAGATGATGACCTGAGCTGAAGGCAGAGGCTTAACCCACTGAGCCACCCAGGTGCCCCTATATTTCACAATTTTTAAAAAAAGATTTTATTTATTTGAGAGGGACTGAGAAAGTGAAAGAGAGCACAAACAGGGGGAGAGGAAGAAGCAGACTCCCTACTGAGCAGGGAGTTTGATGTGGGACTATCCCAGAACCCTGGGATCATGACCTGATCTTCACCTTGAGGTGAAGGCAGACGCTTAACTGACAGAGCCACCCAGGTGCCCCTATATTTCACAGTTTTTGATATGTTGTGTTTTTTATTAAAAAAAGTTAAAATACCTTCTAATTTCCTTTTTAATTTCTTCTTTGACATGGGTTATTTAGAAGTGTGTTATTTAGTCTCCAATATTTGGAAATTTTCCAGATGTAATTCTGTTACAGATCTCTAATTTAATTCCATTTTGGTCAAGGATGTATGTTAGTCTGATATGGATCCTTTGCAGTCTATTGACTCTTGTTTTTATGGCCCAGAATATGATCCTTCTTGGAAATATTCCATGTATGCTTGACAACAATGTATACTTTACTGTTTTTGGGTGGAGTTTTCCGTGAATGTCAGTCAGTTCAAGTTGATTGAAATATTGAGTCCTTTTAGTTCCTTTAAGATTTATTTATTTGTTTAATTTTTTTAAAAAGATTTGTTTATTTAGTTTAGAGAGGGAAGTAGAGAAGAGAGTGCATGAGTTGGAAAGGGAGAGAAGCAGACTCCCTACTGAGCACAGAGCCCTATGAGGGACTCAATCCCACGACCCCAAGACCATGACCTGAGCTGAAAATCAAGAGTTGTTCACTTAACCAACTGAGCCATCCAGGAGCTCATCTATTTATTTTAGAGAGAGACAGTAAGAGAGTATGAATGGGGGGAGGGGCAGAAGGACAGTGAGAGAGAAGCTCAAGCAGACTTCCTGCTGAGCTCAGAACCCACTGTGGGGCTCAATTTGATGACCCTGAAATCATGACTTAGAGCCAAAATCAAGTCAGACATTTAACTGACTGAGCCATCCGGTCTCCCCTCTTTAAGTCTTCTATATTTTTATTGTATTTTTTGTCTATTTGTTCTATTAGTTATTGAAGGAGGTTGCTGACAACTCCAGCTATAAATGTGGATGTGTCTATTTCTCTTAGAAGTTCTTTTTTGTTTTGTTTTGTTTTTTTAGTGGACACTCTGTATGTACTATTAATTTGCTTACATAAAGTTCAAAACCATTTCCTCCTCTGTCATTCATAATTTTTCTTTTTCAAGTTTTAT
Organism: Mustela nigripes; assembly: GCF_022355385.1. Lineage (NCBI taxonomy): Eukaryota > Metazoa > Chordata > Mammalia > Carnivora > Mustelidae > Mustela > Mustela nigripes. Next base: position 62,919,273 of record NC_081570.1, read on the forward strand.
TTAAATTCCAGTTAGTTAGCTTAGTCATTAAACATCTGCCTTCAGCTCTGGTCATGATCCCAGGGTTTTGGGATGGAGCCACACATCGGGCTCCCTGCTCAGCCGGGAGCCTGCTTCTCCCTCTCCCACTCCCCCTGCTTGTGTTCCCTCTCTCGCTGTGTCCCTCTCTGTCAAATTAAAAAAAAAATACCAAATAAAAAATAAATAAATTCCACTTAGCATACAGTGCAATTTTGTTTCAGGTGTAGAATTTAATGATCCATCGTTTACATACAATACCTAGTGCTTATCACAAGTGCCTTCCCTAATAACCACCACCCATTTAACTCATCCCCCTGCCCACCTCCCCTCCAATAACTCTAAACTTGTTCTCTATAGTTAAGAGTCTGTTTTATGGTTTGCCTCTTTTTTTTCACCCTCTAGGTTCATCTGTTTTGTTACATTTCACATAAGACTAAAATCATATGGAATTTGTCTTTCTCTGACTGTTTCACATAGCATAATACTCTCTAGCTCCAACTACGTTATTGAAAATGGCAAGATTTCATTCTTTTTTTGTGGCTGAGTAATATTATATTTTGTGGGTATATATACACGTGTATATACACCAACTCTTCTTTTTCCATTCTTCAGGTGATGGACATTTGGGCTCTTTCCATAATTTGGCTATTGTTGATAATGCTGCCATAAACATTGGGGTACATGTACCCCTTTGAATCAGTATCTTCATATACTTTGGGTAAATACCTAGCAGTTTAATTGCTGGGGCATAGGATAACTCTATTTTTAACTTTTTGAGGAACCTCCATACTGTTCTCCAGAGTGGCTGCACCAATTTGCATTCCTACCAATAGTGAAAGAGATTATCACTTCTTCCATATCCTCAGCAACACTTACTGCTTCTTTTTTTTTTTTTTTTTAAAGATTTTATTTATTTATTTGACAGAGAGAAATCACAAGTAGATGGAGAGGCAGGCAGAGAGAGAGAGGGAAGCAGGCTCCCTGCTGAGCAGAGAGCCCGATGCGGGACTCGATCCCAGGACCCTGAGATCATGACCTGAGCCGAAGGCAGCGGCTTAACCCACTGAGCCACCCAGGCACCCCACTTACTGCTTCTTGTGTGTTAACTTTAGCTGTTCTAACTGGTATGAAGTGATACCTCATTTCGTTTTATTTTGTCTTTCTATGATGAAAACTTATCTTGAGAATCTTTCCATGTGTTTTTTAGCCATTTGTCTGTCTTCTTTGGAAGAATGTTTATTCATGTCTTCTGCCCATTTCTTTTCTGGATTATTTGGTTTTTGGTTGCTGAGTTTGGTAAGTTCTTTATAGGTTTTGGATACTAAGCCTTTATCAGATATGTCATTTGCAAATATCTTCTTCCATTCTGAAAGTTACCTTTTAGTTTTGTTGATTGTTTCTTTTGCTGTGCAGAGCCTTATCTTGATGAGGTTCCAGTAGTTTATTTCTGCTTTTGTTTCCCTTGCTTCAGGAGATAAGTCTAGCAAGAAGTTGCTACTGCGGAGGTGAAAGAGACTGCTGTCTGTGTTTTCCTCTAGGATTTTGATGGATTCCTGTCTCACATTTAGGTCTTTCATCCATTTTGAGTCTATTTTTATGTTTGGTGTAAGGAAGTGATTCAGTTTCATTCTTCTGCATGTGGCTGTCCAATTTTGCTAACACCATTTATTGAAGAGACTATCCTTTTTCCATTGGATATTCTTTCCTACTTTGTTGAAGATTAGTTGATCATAGGGTTCAGGGTCCGTTTCTGGATTTTCTCTTCTGTTCCATTGATCTATGTGTTTGTTTTTGTGCCAGTTTCATACCATCTTAATCATTACAGCTTTGTAATATAACTTGAAGTCCAGATTGTGATGCCTCTAGCTTTTTCTTTTTCAAGATTGCTTTGGCTATTTGGGATTTTTTGTAGTTCCCTACAAATTTTAGAATTATTTGTTCCAACTCTGGAAAAATGTTGGCAGTATTTTGATAGGAATTGCATTAAATGTGTAGATTGCTTTGGGTAGTATAGAGATCTTAATAGTATTTATTCTTCCAATCCATGAGCTGGCAAATGTTTTTCCAATTCTGTTTTGTTTTGTTTTTCCAATTCTTTATGTCTTCCTCAACATCTTTTATCAGTGTTTTATAGTTTTCAGAGTACAGATCCTTACCTCTTTTGTTAGGTTTATTCCCAGGTATCTTATGGTTTTTGGTGCAGTTGTAAATGGGATCAGTTCCTTGATTTCCCTTTCTTCTGTCTCATTGTTCGTATATAGAAATGCAGCTGACTTCTGTGCATTGATTTTATGTCCTTCCATGTTGTTGAATTCCTTTATGAGTTCTATCAGTTTTTGGGTAGAGTCTTGGGTTTTCTATGCAGAAAGGTTTTTCTATGCATCTGTGAAGTGGGACAGTTAGTCTTATTTGCGGATTTGGATGCTTTTTATTTCATTTAGTTGTACGATTGCTGAGGCTAGGACTTCTAGTACTATGTTGAATAACAGTGGTGAGAGTGGACATCACTGTCTTGTTCTTGATTGTCAAGGAAAATCTCTTAGTTTTCCCCCATTGAGGATATTAGCTGTGGGTTTTTTGTATATGGCCTTTATTATGTTGAGGTATATTCCCTCTATTCCTACTTTGTTAAGAGTTCTTATCATGAATGGATGTTGTTCTTTGTCAGATGCTTTTTCTGCATCAATTGAGAGGATCATATAGTTCTTATCCTTTCTTTTATTAATATGGTGTGTCATGTTGATTGATTTGTGAATATTGAACTACCCTTGCAGGCTAGGAGTAAATCCCATTTGATAGTAGTAAGTGATTCTTTTAATGTACTATTTTACTTGGTTTGGGAGTATTTTGTTGATGATTTTTGCATCTCTGTTTATCAGGCATATTGGCATTTAGTTCTCCTTTTTAGTGGAGACTTTGTCTGGTTTTGGAATCAAGGTGATGCTGGCCTCAAAATAAGTTTGGAATTTTTCCTTCCATTTCTATTTTTTGGAATTGTCTTCTTTAAGTGTTTGGTAGAATTCCTCTGTGAAGCCGTCTGGCTCTAGACTTTTGTTTGTTGGGAAATTTTTTATTGCTGACTCAGTTTCTTTGCTGGTTATTAGTCTGTTGAAGTTTTCTATTTGTTCCTGTTTCAGTTTTTGTAGTTTATACATTTCTAGGAATTTATCCATTTCTTCCAGATTGTCTGATTTGTTGGCTTATGATTTTTTATAATTTTTAAAAATATTATAATTTCTGTGGTGTTAGTTGTGATCTCTCTTCATTCATTTGTGATTTTATTTGGGTCTTTCTCTCTTCTTTTTGTATAACTTTTGTATACAACTTTTGTATACTTTTTGTATACAACTTTTGTATACAAAGTTTGTTTGTTTGTATACAAACAAAAAGTTTTGTAACTTTTGTATAACTCTTTTCTTTTTGTATAACTTTCTTTTTGATAACTCTGGCTAAGTTTTTATCAATTTTATTAATTCATTCAAAGAACTAGCTCTTAGCTTCATTGATCTGTTCTACTAGTTTTTTCTATATCATTTACTTCTGCTCTAATCTTTATTATTTCCCTTCTTCTGTTGGCTTTAGGCTTCATTTGTTGATCTTTGTTAACCTCCTTTAGGTATAAGTTTGGGTTTTATTTGAAATTTTGCTTGCTTCTTGAGGTAGGCCTATTAATTGTTTTATATATTTGGGTGCTCCCAATTTGAGGGCATAAATATTTACAATTATCAGATATTCTTGTTGGATAGACTCCTTTACTATGATATAGTGTCCTTCTTCATCTCTTGTTACAGTTTTTGGTTTAAAATGTAGTTTGCCTGAGGGACGCCTGGGTGGCTCAGTGGGTTAAAGCCTCTGCCTTCGGCTCAGGGTCTCAGAGTCCTGAGGTCTCAGAGATCTCATGATCTCAGGGTCCTGGAATTGAGCCGCGAGTCCAGCTCTCTGCTCAGCAGAGCCTGCTTCTCTTCCTCTCTCTGCCTGCCTCTCTGCTTACTTGTGATCTCTGTCTGTCAAATGAATAAATAAAATCTTTTAAAAAAATCTAGTTTGTCTGATAGAAGTATGGCTACTCTAGCTTTCTTTTGATGTCTATTTGCATGGTAAATATTTCTCCATCCCCTCACTTTCAATGTGCAGTTGTTTTTAGACTTAAATGAGTCTCTTACAGGCAACATGTAGGAGGATTTTTTTAATCCATTCTGACACGCTCTGTCTTCTGATTGGAGCATTTAGTCCATTTGCATTCAGAGTCATTATTGACAGATACGTATTTAGTACCATTTTATTGTTTGTTCTATTGTTGTTCCTGAAGATCTTCTCTGTTCCTTTCTAGTCTTTGTTGCTTTTCGCCTTTCCTTCCCACTCAGAGACCCATTTAATATATTTTATGAGGCTAGTTTAGTGGTAATGAACTCCTTCAGTTTTTATTTGGGAAACCATCTATCCTTCTATTCTGAATGATAGACTTGTGAGATAGAGTATTCTTGGCTACATATTTTTCCCATTGAGCACATTGAATATATCGTGCTATTTTATGTGAAAGATCTGCTGCTAACCTTATTGGTCTTCCCTTGTAAGTTAGGGACTTCATTTCTTATGTCTTGCTGCTTTTAGGATTTTTTTTTTTCTTAATTAGTATGTTTTGCAAATTTAACTACAGTGTGTCTTGGTGTTGACCTGCTTTTGTTGATTTTGATAGAAATCTCTGTGCCTCATGGATTTGGATGTCTGTTTCCTTCCCCAGATTAGGGAAAATTACAGCTATAATTTCCTCCAATAAACCTTCTGCTCCCTTCCCTCTCTCTTCTTCTTCTGGGACTCCTATGATAAGAATGTTATTATGTTTGATGGAGTCACTGAGTTTCCTATATCTGCTTCCAAGATCCAAAATTTTTCTTTCTCTTTTGTTCAGCTTCATTATTTTACATAATTTTATGTCATATTCTATTTCCTCTAGTACTAAAGCTTTGTAGAACCTTGTAGTCAATAGACACAGTGTGTGTGGAGGTTTGTGTTGGTCTTCTGGAGGAGGGTTGTTAGGCACACTTGCCAGAGAAAGGCAGTCCCAGCAGAGTGCAGGATGGTAGGACTTGGGATAAGCAGGGTAGGCAGCCATTGTTGGTGCTATGCTGTTTACTGAAGTTTGTTTATGGTGAGGGGTGAGGGGTGGAAAATAGTGTCAGTCTGCCTCTTTGTCCCTGGAGAGGGGAGTCTACGCTTACTACTTTCAGAGGAGTGAGTAATTTCCTCTTGTGTGTCACAGATATTTTTCAGAGCACTGATTTCACACTGTCTGTCTTTGGGTCTCTTGCCTGCTTAGAGCAGCACAACACACCTCGGGCTCCACCATAGCCAGGTCAGCTGAGTTTTAAAATTCCAAACTTTAGGGATATGGTGTGGCAGACATCTGCTCTTTTCCTGTGGGAAAAGGTCTCACCAAGCTAGGACTGATGCAGGTTTGATCCTGAAGAGCCATTGTCCAGAGTGCAGGACTGTGGATTTTGGAGTAAAGCACAGTGAAGTCCCAATATCCAGGTTAGCCACCCTCAGAAGGTGTCTCTGCACCTATGCTGAAGGGTGAGAGAGGAAGATGGTCCCTGCTTGTTCTTTTGTCCCTTGGGAGGCAATGCTGCCTCTCACAGATGCTCTCCAAAAAGTACAGTCTTTCCCCATGGCCCTTAGGCATTCCTCAGATCATGCAGTTTGCCCCGGGGTTGTTTGCCTGCCTCCTCTCCAGGAGAAGTACAGCTTCCTCGGGTCTCTATCCCACACCTCTAAAACTGAAGTCTTTGAACCCTGCTAGGTGTAAAAATTTAGGAAATTCAGCCCCTTTGATTTTTCCAGCCAATGGCTTTGGGGAAGTGTTCTCTTTGTGTTTATCCCTATGCACTCCACTCTCTCTTGATTTTCTCTGTGACAAGGGCTCCCTCCCCTTCACAACACCTGCAATCATTTTCTCTCCCAAACCATGGCTCCATACTTGCTATCTTCCTCAAAGGGGCTTCTTCTCTCCCTCATTGTGCAGTATATTCTATCAGTCCTCAGATCAATTTCTTGAGTATTCAGAAATTGTCAATATTCAGACACTTATGTATCTGTCTTCAAAGGACAGGGCAATCCTAGGGTCCTCCTACTACACTGCCGTCTTAACTCATTATCCCTTCTCTTTGAAATTATACCAGTTTTTATCTAAAGTGTTTTAGACTCACCCAGATACTAGCTAATAGGATCCAGCAGCACATTAAAGGGATTCTTCAGCACAACCAAGTGGGATTTATTCCTGGGATGCAAGGGTGGCTCCATATCCCCAAATCAATCAACGTGATACACCACATCAATAAAAGAAAGGACAATAGCCATATGATCCTCTCAATTGACATAGAAAAAGCATTTAAAAAGTATAGCATCTTGGGTGCCTGGGTGGCTCAGTGGGTTAAGTCACTGCCTTCAGCTCAGGTCATGATCTCAGGGTCCTGGGATCGAGTCCTCCATTGGGCTCTCTGTTCAGCGGGGAGCCTGCTTCCCTCTCTCTCTCTCTCTGCCTGCCTCTCTGTCTACTTGTGATTTCTCTCTGTCAAATAAATAAATAAAATCTTAAAAAAAAAAAGTACAGCATCTTTTCTTGATTAAAACTCTCCACAGTGTAGGGATGAAGAGAAAACATACCTCAATATCATAAAAACCATATGTGAAAAGCCCACAGCAAATATCATTCTCAGTGGGGAAAAACTGAGAGCTTTCCCTCTAAGATCAGGAACACGACACAGATGTCCACTCTCACCACTGTTCAACATAGTACTAGAAGTCTTAGCCTCAGCAATGAGACAAGAAGAAGAAATAAAAGACATTCAGACTGCCAGAGAAGAAATCAAACTTACTCTTTGCAGATGACAAGATTCTATATGCAGAAAAACCAAAAGACTCCACCTAGAAATTGCTAGAACTCATATAGGAATTCAGCAATGTAGTGGGATATAAAATCAATACACAGAAGTCAAAGCATCTCTATGCACTAACAGTGAGACAGAAGAAAGAATAATTAAGGAATTGATCCCCTTTATAACTGCGCCAAAAACCATAGGATAGCTAGGAATAAACCTAACCAAAATGGTAAAGATCTGTACTCTAAAAACTATAGAACACTTGTGAAAGAAATTGAGGAAGACACAAAGAAATGGAAAACATTCCATGCTCATGGATTGAAAGAATAAATATTGTTAAAATGGCTATGCTACCTAGAGGAATCTACACATTCAAGGGAATCCCTATCAAAATGCCATTGACATTTTTCACAGAGGTGGAACAGATAATCCTAATATTTGTATGCAATCACAAAAGATCCCAAATAGCCAAAGCAATCTTGAAAAAAAGAACCAAAGCTGGTGGCATCACAGTGCTGGACTTCAAGCTATATTACAAAGCTGTAATCATCAAGACAGCATGGTACTGGCAGGAAAACAGATACATAGATCAGTGAAACAGAATAGAGAAGCCAGAAGTGGGCCGTGAACAATATGGTCAACTAATCTTTGACAAAGCAGGAAATGATATTCAACGGAAAGAAGGTCTCTTCAAATGGTGTTGGGAAAATTGGACAGCCACATGCAAAAGAATGAAACTGGGCCACTTTCTTACATCATACACAAGATTAAACTCAAAATGGATGAAAGACCTAAATGTGAGACAGAGATCCATCAAAATCCTAGAGGAGAACACAGGCAGCAACCTCTTTGACCTCGGCCACAGCAACTTATTGCTAAATATATCTCTTGAGGCAAGGGAAACAAAGCAAAAATCAAGTTTTGGGATTTAGTCAAAATATGAAGCAAAGGAAACATTCAATAAAACTAATAGGCAACCTATGGAGTAGGAGAGGATATTTGCAAATGACATATCAGATAAAGGGCTAGTATCCAAGATCTACAAAGAACTTAATCAAACTCAACACCCAAAACCCAAAAAAATCCAGTCAAGAAATGGGCAGAAGGCATGATCAGACATTTCTCCAAAGAAGACATCCAAACGGACAACAGACATTTGAAAAGATGCTGAGTTTCACTCATCATCAGGGGAATACAAATCAAAATAACGATGAGACAACACTTCACACCAGTCAGAATGGCTAAAATCAACAAGTCAGGAAGCAACAGATGTTGGCAAGAATGCAGAGAAAGGGAAACCCTCTTACTGTTGGTGGGAATGCAAGCTGGTGCAGCCACTCTGGAAAACAGTATGAAGGCTCCTCAGAAAGTTAAAAATAGAGCTACCCTATGACCCAGCAATTGCACTACTAGGTGTTTACCCCAAAGATACAGGTGTAGTAATCTGAAGGGGCACATGTACCCCATGTTCATAGTAGCAGTTTTTACAATAATCAAACTATGGAAAGATCCCAGATGTCCATCAACAGATGAATGGATAAAGAAGATGTAGTATATATATACAATGGAATATTACTTAGTGATCAGAAAGGATGAATACTTCCATTTACAGCAATATGGATGGAACTGGAGGGTATTATGCTGAGTAAAATAAGTCAGAGAAAGACAATTTATGGTTTCACTCATATGTGGATTATAACAAACAGTGCAGAGGATCATATGGGGATGGAAGGAAGACTGAATGGGAAGTCATCAGAGAAGGAGAAAAAATCACGAGACTCTTAACTATAGGAAACACTGAGGTTTGCTGGAGGGTTGCTAATGGGGGTAGGATAATTAAACATTAAGGAGGCAGGTGATGTGATGACCACTGGGTATTATATGCAACTGATGAATTATTGAACTACATCTGAAACTAATGATATACTACTATTGTTGACTAATTGAATTTAAATTAAAAAAATAGTGTTTTGGAGCTCTGTTATTAAGTGTATAAACATTTAAGGTTACTGTGTTTTCTGCTTTATCATTATAAAATGACCCTTTTTCCCTAGTAATATTTTTTTTGCTATGAAATCTACTGTGTTTAATATTAATATATCCACTCCAGCTTTCTTTTGATGTGCTGGCACGATACAACTTTTACTTTTTTTTTTTTTTTACTTATTTGTGTCTTTATATTTAAAGTGGGTTTCTTATATTTGGAATATTTCTTATATTTGGATATATATTTTCTTATATTTGGAATATTCCAAATAGTTCAAATATTTGGATCTTGTTTTTTGTATACAATCAGAAGATATCTTATTTGTAATTGGGGTGTTCATTTCATTTACACTTAATGAGATTTTTGGTATGTTTTGATAAAATCTGCTATCATATTACTCCTTTTTCTATTTATTTCATCTATTCCCCTTTTTCTTTTCTCTTGCCTTCTTTTGGATTGAGTATTTTTTATGACCCTATTTTGTATCTTTTATTGATTTATTAGAACTCCTTATTTTGATATTTTAGTGGTTGCTTTAGGAAGTATACATCTTTAGCTGAATTCAGTACCCCTTCAAGTAATATAACATCACTTCACATATGGTATAAGAACCATACTCTATTGGTAGCAAAAGCAAAAATAAACTAAAAATCTTTTTCACAGCAAAAGAAATGATCAACAAAATGAAAAGGCAACTACAGAATTGGAGAAAATAATTGCAACTCATATATCTGCTAAGGAGATAATATTAAAAATATGTAAAGTACTCCTACAACTCAATTGCAAAAAAAAAAAAATTTTTGATTTTAAAATGGGCAGAAACACTGACAAAGCAGACATTCAAATGGCCTATAGGTATATGAAAATGTGCCCAACATCAGTAATCATCAGGAAAATGCAGAAGTGTTCTGGTGGAATTATCACCTCATACTTGTTGGAATGGCTCTCATCAAAAAGACAAAAGATAACAAGTGTTGATGAGGATGCAAGGAAAAGGGAAACCTTGTTCACTCTTGGTAGGAATGTAGATTGGTATAGTCAACATGGAAAACAATATGGAGGTTCTTCAAAAAATTAAAAATAGCACTATCATATGATCCAGCTGTCCCACTTCTAGGTATATACCTAGAGAAAGTGAAAATAGGACCTCAAGAAGATAATTCCCATGTTCATTGCAGTGTTATTCACAGTAACCAAGATACAGAAACTATCCAAGTGTTCACTGATGTATGAATGGATAGAGAAAATGTAATACACACACACATACACGCAAATACACGCCTACACATACAGATAATGGAATATTATGCAACTATTAGAAAGGAAATCCATCAGCAGCATGTATAGACTTTGAGGGCATTATGCCAATTGAAATAAGCCAGATAGAAAAAGATAAATAGGGACGCCTGGGTGGCTCAGTTGGTTAAGCAGCTGCCTTCGGCTCAGGTCATGATCCCAGCATCCTGGGATCGAGTCCCACATCGGGCTCCTTGCTTGGCAGGGAGCCTGCTTCTCCCTCTGCCTCTGCCTGCCATTCTGTCTGCCTGTGCTCGCTGTCTCTCCCTCTCTCTGACAAATAAATAAAATCTTAAAAAAAAAAGATAAAAATAAATACTGTATATTATCAATTATATGTGAAATTTAAATGCATGATGTCAGTTACATATGAAATCTGAGTAAGTCTATACATATGTGCATACATATGTACATACATACATACATACATGTGGACTGCACAAACACACAAAGACCAAAGTCATAGAGGCTAGAAAGGTGATTGCCAGGGAGGCAATGAGGTGTGGGGGAAATAGAAGTTGGTAAAAGGTTTAACTTTCAACTGTAAACTGAATAAGTTCTGAGAATCTAAGGTAATACATGGTGACTATAGTTGGTAATACTATCTTGTATAATTGATATTTTCTAAGAGAGTAGAACCTAAAAGTTCTTACTCCCCTCCAAATTGAGGAGCTGGATATGTTAAGTAACTAATTGTGGGAATCCTTGCAATGTATGTATCAAATCACCACAACGTATCCTTTAAATATGTTATCATTTTATATGGAAATTGTTCCTCAATAAAGCTGAAATAAAAAGAAAAGAACTTTACAATAGTATGCAGCCATTCCCCATTCCTTCTCATTGGGCTATTGTCATATATTTTACTTCTGCAAATATTGCATATAAATCCATTATTTTTAAAAAATATAACAGCTTTATTAAGATAGAATTCACAAATATTTCACCCATTTAAAGCTTAACATTTGGTAATTTTTAGTGTGTTCACAGAGTTGTATCACAATTAGTACAGTTAATTTTAGAACATCTTCATCACCCTAAAATAGCAACACATTAACAGTTACTTCCCGTCCTCTCAGACTTCTTCCCTGCCTTGTTCTTGGCTTTTACTAATCTGTCCCTATAGATTTGTTCATGCTGGATGTTTCATATAAATGGAATCCTACAATATGTAGTATTTTGTGACTGTCTATTTAATTTAGCATAATGTTTTTAGGGTAATTCATATTGTAACATATATTAATCTTGATTATTTTTATTGACAGATAATATTCCATTGTATAGATATAGCACATTTCTTTTATTCGCCAGTTGAACATTTGAGTTTCTACTTTTGATTATCATGAATACATTTTTATGAATATTTATGTACAAGCTTCTGTTTGGATGTAAGTTTTCATTTATTGTGGGTATATACATAGGAGTGGAATTGCTGATATGATCATTCTATGTTTAATTGTTTGACCAACTGCCAGACTGTTTTCTAAAATGACTGATTTTGCAGTCCCACCAGCAGTCTGTGAGGTTTCTGATGTCTCCACATCCTTGTCCATACTTGTTATTATCTCACTTTTTGATTCCTAGGCATCCTAGTGTGTGTGAAGTAATATCTCTCATTTAAAAGTTTCATTTCGGGGCACCTGGGTGGCTCAGTGGGTTAAGCCGCTGCCTTTGGCTCAGGTCATGATCTCAGGGTCCTGGGATCGAGTCCCACATCGGGCTCTCTGCTCAGCAGGGAGCCTGCTTCCTCCTCTCCTCTCTCTGCCTGCCTCTCTGCCTACTTGTGATTTCTCTCTGTCAAATAAATAAATAAATAATCTTTAAAAAATAAAAAAATAAAAAATAAATAAATAAAAGTTTCATTTCTATGATGATTAATGATGTTGAGCCTCTTTCTGTGTGCTTGTTGGCTATTTGTGTATATTCTTTGGAGAACTGTTTATTCATATGCTTTTTCAGTTTTAAAAAAGATTTTATTAAAAAAATAAAAAAGATTTTATTTAATTATCTATTTTATTTATTTATTTAGAAAGAGAGTACAGGGAGGGGCAGGGGGAGAAAGAGAATTTCTCCAGGCTCTGTGTCAAGCCTGGAGCCAGATTTGGGGCTCCATTTCATGACTCTGAGATCATGACCTGAGCCAAGATCATGACCTAAGCTGAAATCAAGAATTGGATGCTCAGCTGGATGAGCTATGCCAACACCCCACATTTTCCAAATTTTAATTGGGTTGTCTTTTTAGTATTGAGTTTTAAGAGTTCTTTATATATTATAGATATAAGTTCCTTATTTTGGATATATGATTTGCAAATATTTTCTGTTGTTCCTTAGGGTTTTTTTGTTTTTACTTTCTTGATGATATCTTTTGACATTCTGTGCTAATTACTTGGCAGGAGGATGAATATTTAGCTCTCTTTCTTCTCTTCTCCCCTAAACATGGACATTTCCTTACCTCTCCTTACCCTGTAGGGTTACAACATAATTTTAGTTCGATCAAAATTATTATGATTATCCATTCTATGCAGAGTTGAGCTTCCATAACTTTTTGTGTTTTTTTCTCCAGAATAAATAACTGTTCTTATATTCGTATGGTTTACTGTGTGCTTTCACTAATTCAGGCATAGATATTTCCACCAGTTATCTAAATACCCTCTCAGTATTATGCTCTCGGTATATTTATTCACTGTAGAAAATCAAATTCAACTTCTTGAAGATGCCTCCTCCATAAGCTTATGAACTGTTCCAATCTGTACTGGTTGCCCCTCTTTGTTTAGTATACAGCTGTGACCCCAAATTTCTTTTCAGCATTTTTCCTGACTTTCTTATGTTGGATCTCTTATTTTTTGTGTCCCTTCTAATCTTCTGTTTTGGCTTACTCTCTCCTTCTTGTGGAACACATTCTCTACTAACTTTCTGAGCAATAGTAAGACTGCATTGGGGTGCCTGGGTGGCTCAGTGGGTTAAAGCCTCTGCCTTCGGCTCAGTTGGTGATCCCAGAGTCCTGGGATTGAGCCCTACATGGGGCTCTCTGCTCAGCAGGGAGCCTGCTTCCTTTCCTCTCTCTCTGCCTGCCTCTCTGCCTACCTGTGATCTCTCTCTGTCAAATAAATAAATAAAATCTTGAAAAAAAAAAGTAAGACTGCATTTCTGAAATGTTTTATTATTCTCTCATAAGTTATTGATAGCTTACCTGAAAATAGAATTCTAGTCAGGAAAGAATTTTCCTTCAGAATTTGGGAGACACTTTTCCACTGTCTTGTAACTTATAATGTTCCTATTGAGAAGTTGAAACCATTGAGGTTTTCTGAATTTTAGATTAGACTGACATTCCTCACCTCCCGCCCCCCCACCATTCTCTGGAAACATGTAAGATTTTTTGGTTTCAACCTTTTTAAAAAGTGAAAATAAAATTTAAATAAAATCTCAAACCTTCAGAAAATTTGCAAGTATATTACAAATAACTTATTTTTTTTTGTAAGAGTAAGTTGCCAACATGATGCCCTATCACTCCCAAATAAATGAGGATTTCTTAGAAACAGGATATTCTTCTATTCAACCATAATAAACCTTGAAAGTAAGGAAATTAACAATGATAATACCATTTAATCCTCGGATCCCATTCAAGTTTTGCCAGTTGTGCCAATAGTCCTTTATAGAAAAGGATTCAGTTTAGAATCAATTATTACCTTTAGTTTTTTGTCTATTTAGTCTTCAGTCATGATCTTGACATTTGAAAAGTATGGCTCTGTGTTGTTTTCTTTCAGTATGGGTTTATCTGATGTTTTTCCTCATTGTTATATTCTGGTAATATATCTTTGGTAGGAATACCACAGAAATGGGCAGTGTTTTTATTATATCTTATCAGATGGCTCATGATTTTGATTTGTCCCACTATGATGTTAACTTTGTGCACTTGATTAAAGTGGGGTCCTCTAGCCTTCTGCACTATAAAATTACCATTTTCCTTATATAATTTTAAGTATTCTCTGAGGAGGTTATTTGAGACTCTGTAAATACACTGGTTCTTATCAAATTTTCATTTTATTTAATCTCTATGGACTCCTGGTTTCATATTTTATTCAATTGGTTATAGTCCTTTACTACCAACATTTATTTTGATTCTCAAATTGTTTAGATTTGACCAACACAAGCCCTTTTTAATTGGTCTTTCAGTACTTTAGAAATACGCCCATCATTTCTTGAGAGCTTTATCACTTTTGGCTCAGAAAAATGAACCAGGCTTTCCTTTTACTTTCTCTGCCCAGCCTTTTAGTCAGCCATTTCTCCCAGGAGCCTTGGTTTGTTTCAAAGGCATACGGTATTTAGAAATCAAGATCTGGGCACTGGGCACACTCTTTGCTGTTGTCAGTGCTCCCAAACCTTCTCATGGCTAAGGAATAAGTGTGTATCTATTAGTAAATGGATAAATATATACATATTTATCTCCATATTAAATTTAATTATTTATGTATATATATATCCATCTGTGCAGTTGAAAACTGAGTCCACACCAGTACCTTCTATTTCAATTCAACATCCCAAGATTCATTTTAGTCTTCTAACCTTCAATATTAGTATCTCCACTCTCTGACAATGAGAAACCTGGCTTATTTTTACTAACCTGAATGTCTTTTCTTTCTGTATAATATTTATAACCTTACTTTTAATATACTACATTAAGAATGCTTATATTTTCTATTACAAACATTCAAAATACTTCCTTCAACATTATGAAATTTTTCATATTAAACAGGTTTTTCTGGGGCATCTAGCTGGTTCAGTCAGAGCATACTACTCTTGATCTCGAGGTTATAAGTTCAAGCCCCACACTGGGTATAGAGTTCACATACATATATATATGTATATATATGTATACATATATACATATATATGTATATATATATACATATATACATATATATGTATATATGTATATATATATACATATATATATGTATGTATAAAAATACATATAATGTATTTTTATCCTCAGGGTACAGGTCTGTGAATCGCCAGGTTATAGTCTTTTTTGATTTGTAAAGCTTTTTTGGCTCCTTTTTTGATTTGTAGAGCTTTTTATGACTCCTTTATGGTTCTCTGTGTTGCACATATCTTTTCCCACATTGTAGTTGGATTTTTTACTCAGTAATGTGGACTAGATGCTTTTGCTGTGCCACCCACATCCCTTGGCATTCACTTTTGTACAGAGAAGTTTTACTGTAAGCAGCTGAAATTCTCTACCTGAGGACTTTATCTAGCCACATGAGAAACTGGAGGGAATTCAGGAAGTGACTGCCCAGTATTGCTGTGCATTACTGAACTGGAGTTGGTTAATAAATGCACCATTTCCTTACCTCTGGAGATAGCTTCTGAAGCTTACTCTACACCATCTCTGAGAGGTCTCCAGCAGGAATGAGCCACAGTCCAAGTAGCGATATCTGGATCATTAGTGTATCTTTTTATTTTCATCTTTATTTTTTTATTTTTTATTTTTTTAATAAACATATAATGTATTTTTATCCTCAGGGTACAGGTCTGTGAATCGCCAGGTTTACACACTTCACAGCACTCACCATAGCACATACCCTCCCCAATGTCCATAACCCCACCCCCCTCTCCGGACCCCCCTGTCCCTGGCAACCCTCAGTTTGTTTTGTGAGATTAAGAGGCACTTATGTTTTCTCTCCCTCCCGATCCCATTTTGTTTCATTTATTCTTCTTCCACCCCCCAACCCCCCAAGTTGCATCTCCACTCCCTCATATCAGGGAGATCGTATGATAGTTGTCTCTCTCTGATTGACTTATCTCACTAAGCATGATACCCTCTGGTTCCATCCACGTTGCAAATGGCAAGATTTCATTTCTTTTCTTTTAATTTCATTTCTTTTGAGGGCTGCATAGTATTCCATTATATATGTGTATATATACATAGTATATATGTATATATATACTATATGTACAATAGTATTCCATTATGGAATACTATGCAGGAATATATGCAGATATATATATATATATATATACCACATCTTCTTTATCCATTCATCTGTTGATGGACATCTAGGTTCTTTCCAAAGTTTGGCTATTGTAGACATTGCTGCTATAAACATTTGGGTGCACGTGCCCCTTCGGATCACTACGTTTGTATCTTTAGGGTAAATACCCAGTAGTGCAATTGCTGGGTTATATGGTAGTTCTATTTTCAACTTTTTGAGGAACCTCCATGCTATTTTCTGGAGTGGTTGCACCAGCTTGCATTCCCACCGACAGTGCAGGAGGGTTCCCCTTTCTCCACATCCTCGCCAGCATCTGTCATTTCCTGACTTGTCAATTTTAGCCATTCTGACTGGTGTGAGGTGGTATCTCATTGTGGTTTTTATTTGATGCCGAGTGATGTGGAGCACTTTTTCATGTGTCTGTTGGCCATCTGGATGTCTTCTTTGCAAAAATGCCTGTTCATGTCTTCTGCCCATTTCTTGATTGGATTATTTGTTCTTTGGATGTTGAGTTTGCTAAGTTCTTTATAGATTTTGGACACTATCCCTTTATCTGATATGTCGTTTGCAAATATCTTCTTCCATTCTTTCAGTTGTCTGTTGGTTTTGTTAATTGTTTCCTTTGCTGTGCAAAAGTTTTGATCTTGATGAAATCCCAATAGTTCATTTTTGCCCTTGCTTCCATTGCCTTTGGCGATGTTCCTAGGAAGAAGTTGCTGCAGCTGAGGTTGAAGAGGTTGCTGCCTGTGTTTTCGTCAAGGATTTTGATGGGTTCCTTTCTTACATTGAGGTCCTTCATCCATTTTGAGTCTATTTTCGTGTGTGGTGTAAGGAAATGGGCCAATTTCATTTTTCTGCATGTGGCCATCGAATTTTCCCAACACCATTTATTGAGAGGCTGTCTTTTTTCCATTGGACAGTCTTTCCTGCTTTGTTGAAGATTAGTTGACCATAGAGTTGAGGGTCTATTTCTGGGCTCTCTATTCTGTTCCATTGATCTATGTGTCTGTTTTTGTGCCAGTACCTTGCTGTCTTGATGATGACAGCTTTGTAATAGAGCTTGAAGTCTGGAATTGTGATGTCCCCTGAACGCTTCCATAGAGTTCCAGAGGATGGAGGATGGAGGAGCCGTCCTCCCACCCGGAGGAGCCGAGAGCTCGGGGCCACACCCCTCAGTGTGCCCTCAGAGAAAAGGGCCCAATCACTCCTGTCTCCCTGGCCTCTGGCCACATGCCGAGCTCACCCAGCCTGGGACTGGTTCAAGGTAACCATGAGCTGAGAGCTCACTCCTCGTTCTATCTCTGTCGCTGGCTTCCCCGGTCTAATACCTGTGAGCTCTGCAACACTAAGACACCCCAAATCCTTCTGTGACTCTGTGGGACCTAGGGCCATGCTGGCCCTGCATGGGCTTCACCCCGGTTTAGCCTCTGGAATGATGTCTTTCAGGGGAGCAGACTTTATTTATTTATTTATTTATTTATTTTTAATTTATTTTCAGCATAACAGTATTCATTATTTTTGCACCGCACCCAGTGCTCCATGCAGTCCGTGCCCTCTCTAATACCCACCACCTGGTACCCCAGCCTCCCACCCCCACCCCTTCAAAACCCTCAGATTGTTTTTCAGAGTTCATAGTTTCTCATGGTTCACCTCCCCTTCCAATTTCCCCCAACTCCCTTCTCCTCTCTAACTCCCCATGTCCTTCATGCTATTTGTTATGCTCCACAAATAAGTGAAACCATATGATAATTGACTCTCTCTGCTTGACTTATTTCACTCAGCATAATCTCTTCCAGTCCCATCCATGTTGCTACAAAAGTTGGGTATTCGTCCTTTCTGATGGAGGCATAATACTCCATAGTGTATATGGACCACATCTTCCTTATCCATTCATCTGTTGAAGGGCATCTGGGTTCTTTCCACAGTTTGGCGACCATGGCCATTGCTGCTATAAACATTGGGGTACAGATGGCCCTCTTTTCACTACATCTGTATCTTTGGGGTAAATACCCAGGACTGCAATGGCAGGGTCATAGGGAAGTTCTATTTTTAATTTCTTGAGGAATCTCCACACTGTTCTCCAAAAAGGCTGCACCAACTTGCCTTCCCACCAACAGTGGAAGAGGGTTCCTCTTTCTCCACATCCCCTCCAACACATGTTGTTTCCTGTCTTGCTAATTTGGGCCATTCTAACTGGTGTAAGGTGATATCTCAATGTGGTTTTAATTTGAATCTCCCTGATGGCTAGTGATGATGAACATTTTTTCCTGTGTCTGATAGCCATTTGTATGTCTTCATTGGAGAAGTGTCTGCTCATATCTTCTGCCCATTTTTTGATATGATTGTCTGTTTTGTGTGTGTTGAGTTTGAGGAGTTCATTATAGATCCTGGATATCAACCTTTTGTCTGTACTGTCATTTGCAAATATCTTCTCCCATTCCATGGGTTGCCTCTCTGTTTTCCTGACTGTTTCCTTTGCTGTGCAGAAGCTTTTGATTTTGATGAAGTCCCAAAAGTTCATCTTCGCTTTTGTTTCCTTTGCCTTTGGAGACATATCTTGAAAGAAGTTGCTGTGGCTGATATCGAAGAGATTACTGCCCATGTTCTCCTTTAGGATTCTTATGGATTCCTGTCTCACGTTGAGGTCTTTTATCCATTTTGAGTTTATCTTTGTGTATGGTGTAAGAGAATGGTCGAGTTTCATTCTTCTACACAGCTGTCCAGTTTTCCCACCACCATTTATTTATTTTATTTATTTTTTAAAAGATTTTATTTATTCATTAGACACAGAAAGAGAGATCACAAGTGGACAGAGAGGGGGGAAGCAGGCCCCCTGCTGAGCAGAGAGCCCAATGCGGGACCCAATCCCAGGACCTGAGATCATGACCTGAGCAGAAGGCAGAGGCTTAACCCACTGAGCCACCCAGGCGCCCCTTCCCAGCACCATTTACTGAAGAGACTGTCTTTTTTAGTGGAGCAGACTTTTAAAAGTCCTGATTTTGTGCTCCCATGGTTTGCCGTTTGCTGGAGCTGGCCCCTCCCCCCATGGTCTATCTTCCCGTTGATTTGGATTCAGTTCTCCGGTCCTACCTTTCAGAAAGTGGTCAATTTTCTGTTTCTAGAATTGCTGTTCTTCTTCTCTTTAATCTCCCTTTGGATTTGTAGGTGTTTGCAATGGTTTGATAAGCTATCCAGCTGATCTCCTGCTACCTGATGTAGGCTCAGCCTGCTACTTCTCCACCATCTTGACTCCTCCTCATCAGTGTATCTTGTATTGCTGCCCTGTCCTATTCTCTTGCCTGTACTTACTGGAATTACTTTTCAAATAAATAATTTGTCCTCAAATTCTAATTTCTCTGAGTTGGCTTTTGGAGAACCTATCCTAGATCAATGGTGCCTTTTGATAAATAGAAGTTCCTTTTTTTTTTTTTGGAAAGATTTTATTTATTTATTTGACAGACAGAGATCACAAGTACGCAGAGAGGCAGACAGAGAGAGAGAGAGGGAAGCAGGCCCCTGCTGAGCAGAGAGCCCAATGTGGGCTTGATCCCAGGATCCTGGGATCATGACCTGAGCTGAAGGCAGTGGCTTTAACCCACTGAGCCACCCAGGCACCCCAGAAGTTCTTTTTTTTTTTTTTTTAATGATTTGTTATTTGTATGTATTGTAAAATGATTGCCACATTAAATCTACTTAACACCCATCCCCATATATGCTTAATTTTTTTTTTTTTTTTTTTTTTGGTGAGGACTTTTAAGATCTATTCTCTCAGCAACTTTCAAATATGCAATATAGTATTATTAACTCTAGTCACCATGCTGTCTATTAAATCCTCATTAGTTATTTATTTTATAACTGGAGGTTTGACCCACCCCCTACTGCCTACTTCTGGCAGCCCCCATTGTGTTCTCTGCATTATGAGCTTGTTTTGTTGTTTTTAGATTCTACATATAAGTAAGATCCTCATTGTCTTTCTCTGCCTTATTAGAAGTTCTTAATCTAAATGTAGGCTAGTGTATGTTTTTTCTTTTATTGTGGTGGTTTTTATCCTGCATAAGAAGTCTTTACCTACCCCAGTGGCTTGATTGTGCCCAGAGGATTTTAAGTTATGGAAATGACTAAGTGATGACATAGAGAGGCTGAGGCCATTAAAAGATTTTTATTACTTATAATTTTGAGAGGAGAAATCATGCCACATAGGGTCACATTGTCAGAAGTCAGAAGGAGTGAGGGGAAAACATTACTACAGTAGTCGGTAGTTATTAGGCGGGAATGTCCCCTAGTGAGTAAGAAGCAAAACACAGACATTGGAGTTTGTGATTGCAGGGTTTGTAATATGATAATCTGTGCATTGGCAAAAGCCAGACAATAGGAGAGATATAAATAACTTTGGCTCTTAGTTTGGCCCTGTAATTCATTAGTTATCAAATTTATTAAAGTTGGTAAGAACACCCAGGATAGTGAAGATACTCTTGTTTGTTATATTCTAGATGTTTTATTGTTTTACCTCTTGTATTTAGACCATATGGAATTGGTATTTTGATTTGTATGAGGAAGGGACCACATTTCCTTTTTTTCCATACAGATTCATAATCTAACTGGCACCATTTGTCAAAAGAACTGTCCTTTCTCCATTACTCTTTAGTCAACCGTTGTTATAAATGAAATGTTTGGCTGAAATCATATGTTTGAGTCTGTTTCTAGATTCCTTATTCTATTGCATTGATTGTTCTGCTTGTCCTTATGCTGATACTACCATTTCTTAATTGGTCTAACTTTATTATAGGCTGATATTTATTAGAGTTAGTCCTTCTGTCTTGTTCTTCTTCAAAGGTAAAATGATATTTTTGTAAGATATTCTCCTTTGGTAACAGGAGTGACATTTGTCTTCTGTTTGGTGAATATTATTTATTTTTAATCTTCCAGTTTCAGAGATCCATTGTAAGAAAGTCTGCAGTAACTTGTTTTGGGGCTAGCAACATTCATTTTGGCATTTCTTCTAAATTGGTTGATGTAGTCACCAAACAGTCTAGGTATTGTGCAATAGGGATATAGGTCAGGAGACTGCAAAAAGAAAGAACACTATATCAAATACATTATTATATCATAATGTAATATCCTAAAACTCCTTGTCAGTATTGGTAGATTTGTCCATTCACAAAATATTCTTCATTTTCCAAGGTTTAATACCACTCTTTTGTTCTAGAGATACTACAATTTAATTTTTAAAAATTTATTTATTAAATTTTAAAAATGTTGATGTTGCTTTATTTTGAAAACCTAATTAATTTGGACAACTGGAACTCTGAAAATTGTTTTACTCATGCAAACAGGAACCAGTGAGGGAGCTTTGTGTTGTTCTGTAACTGCCTGGGAGTTTCAGATTAAGCTTTTCAAATATCATCTTTCACAAATACCCTTTGTGCCTTCTTCAATTAACGTTAGTCTTTAGTACTGCTCAGGATTGAACTCTATCTCCTATCACCACTGTAGGTTAAGCTGGACCCGAGGGGCTGAAGTAGAAATGGAAGTTGAATACAATGAGGTGAACTCTTCTCATTGTCAGACTTCCAGGAAAATAGTGCACTAGGCTTATTGTGATGTATCAGTAACTGTAACTACTGTTTATGCTGGCGTACTGGGTATGTTGATAAATAAAAATGTATGAGTATGGTAAGTGTAGAATGTTCAAGAGAAAATCCATTCTTGTATATTTATGGTGTCCACATTTGTATCTTTATTTTAATAGGTTAATGCAGCGGAATCAAAGATAACAAATCTAATATACCTAAAACATACCTTGGAACTTGTGGATCCTTTAAAGGTAATTTATATGGTATATTGTACAAAACATTGGTAGCCTTAATTTTTTAAAAAAACTTTTTATTTCAAAAAACTTCAAATTTAGATAAAGTTACAATAGAATAATGAATTCCCCAATTCTTTCCATATACACACAGCACTCACTACATATTATATTCTTATTATTACTCTTATTCAACCATTTGAAAATTGCAGTACCTAAATACTAACATGTGTATATCCTAAGATCAAAGGTGTTCTCTTACATAACCACAATATAATTTAAAAATTTAGGATATTTAAAATTGATTCAATATTATTATATATAGTCCATACTCAAAATTTCTAATTGTTTTACTAATTCTTTTAATAGATTTTTTTTCTTGATACAGGGTCCAGTCCAGGACCATACATTGTATTTAATGTCATTTTTTTAAACATCTTAATTTAATTTTATTTTTTTCAGTGTTCTGAGATTCATTGTTTATACACCACACCTAGTGCTCCAGGTAGTACGTGCCCTCCTTAATACCCACCACCAGGCTCAACCATTCCCCCCCTTCCAAAACCCTCAGTTTGTTTCTCAGAGTCCACAGTCTCTCATGCTTTGTCTCCCTCTCCAGTTTCTCCCAATTTACTTTTCCTTTCTTTCTCCTAATGTCCTCCATGTTAGTCCTTATGCACCACAAGTAAGTGAAACCATATGATAATTGACTCTCTCTGTTTGACTTATTTCACTCAGCATAATCTCCTCCAGTCCCGTCCATGTTGATAGAAAAGTTGGGTATTCATCCTTTTTGATGGCTGCATCATATCCCATTGTATATATGGACTACATCTTTATCCACTTGTCTGTTGAAGGGCATCTTGGTTCTTTCCACAGTTTGGCAATTGTAGACATTGCTGTTTTGAATACATATGGCCCTTCTTTTCACTACATCTGTATCTTTGGGGGTAAATACCCAGTAGTGCAATTGCAGAGTCACAGGGTAACTCTATTTTTAATTTCTTGAGGAATCTCCACACTATTTTCCAAATTGGCTGCACCAAATTGCATTCCTATCAACAGTGTAAGAGGGTGCCCCTTTCTCCACATCCTCTCCAACACTTGTTGTTTCCAGTCCTATTGATTTTAGCCATTCTAAATGGTGTAAGGTTATATTGCAATGTGGTTTTGATTTGAATTTCCCTGATGGCTAATAAACTTTTGGGACTTCATCAAGATAAAAAGCTTCTGTACACCAAAGGAAACAGTCAACAAAACAAAGAGGCAACCCATGAAATGGGAGAAGATATTCGCAAATGACACTACAGACAAAGATCTATCCAAGATCTATAAAGAACTCCTCAAACTCAATACCCAAAAAACACATAATCGTGTCAAAAAATGGGCAGAAGACATGAACAGACACTTCTCCAAAGAAGACATACAAATGGCCAAAAGGCAAATGAAAAAATATTCATTATCACTACTTATCAGGGAAATTTAATGTCATTTAAAAAAAAGATTTTATTTATTTATTGAGGGAGAGTGAGTGAGCAGGAGAGAGCATGAGCAAGGGGAGGGGCAGAGAGAGAAGAAGAAGCAGACTCCCTGTTGAGCCGGAAGCCTGATGTGGGTCTAATCCCAGGATCCTGGGATTGTGACTTAATTGGAAGGCAGATGCTTAACTGACTGAGCCACCCTGGAGCCCCTAATGTCATGTTTCTTTATACTTCTTTTCAGCTTAAAGTTTCTCATCCTTTCTTTGTCTTTCATTATATTAACATCTTGAAAAGTATCTGTTATTTTATAGAATATTCCTCAATTTGTGTGGTTATTTTCTCACGATTAAATTCAGCTTATTATATTTAGCAGTAATACTCTATGAGCAATGTTGTATTTTTCTTAGTACCTCACATCAGGATACACATGATGTCATTCCCCATTCTGGTGATATTAACTTTGATCCATTTCTTCACTATAAAGTTATTAAGTAATCTGTGGAGAGATACTTTGAGACTATGTAAATATCCTGTTCCTCATTAAACTTTAACTCAGTGATTTCATTCATTGATTACTCTTACCTGAAATATTTCTGATGTGATTTCCTAATGTGTTTTTAAATATTCTACTGTGCAAAACTTTTTAAAAACATTTATTTATTTAAATAATCTCTTTACCTATCATGGGTCTATAACTCACAGCCCTGAGATCAAGAGTCCCTTGCTTTGCTGACTGAGCCAGCCAGGAACCCCTGTGCAAAACATTTTTTAAAACTTAAGGTGACAAGGAAGAACTGCTTTTTTAAAAGAAAAAATAATGAAAAATCTGGAAGAATTTGTTGTAGATTTCATTCTAAAAAATATATAATGAAAGCAATTTGACAAAAGATGTAAAAAAATGTCATCTTCCTTAGAATGAGAGAGGTATAATAAATCATCCCCCCAAACTGATAGATTCAATAAAACACAAATTTGAAGTTTTAAAAAAAAAGATTTTATTTATTTATTTGACAGACAGATCACAAGTAGGCAGAGAGGCAGGCAGAGAGAGAGGAGGAAGCAGGCTCCCTGCTGAGCAGGGAGACTAATGTGCCCCGAGCCAAAGGCAGAGGATTAACCCACTGAGCCACCCAGGTGCCCCAAATTTGAAGAAGCTTTGATACGTGAAAGGAAAATAAAGGCCAAAGAAAGGAAAAATTTGTAGCATTTGACAGATAAAATATTAATTTCTGTCATAAAACTCATGTAATTTCATAAGAGAATACTGGAATACCAATAGAAATACAGAAAATGCCCCCAAAATGAAAATCAAAGAGGTTAATAAATAGTACCAAACATGTTCAACCTTACTATTAGTTAAAGAAATACAAATTAAAGTCATTAATATGCAAAAGAAGCAAAGTTTTAGGTTTTTTTGTTTGTTTGTTTTTCTCCTTAATGGATACAATTTACTGCTACTCAGAGAACAGTGAGACAGACTTCATAGACAGCTGGTAGGAGTACAAATTGTACATACTTCACAGGGAAGTTTTACAACATCTGTTTTTTGACAGTGTTACAATACTAGAAATCTGTCCAAAAGAACTCAAGAAATACTGACCACATTTTATGTTCAGTTATGGTCTTTGCAACATGATTTATATTAGAAATTCTAAGTAGTATAGACCTCTAATAATGAGGGGAAGAGACTGTTTTCTAAAGGGTAAAATATTATGATTTATTAAAATCTATGCTATTAAAAGTTTCTAATACTTGTGATATAGTATTAACTAGGGGAGAAAAGCAATGTGCAATGACAAACTTTTTTTATTTGAGGTAATGACAGGAAATATACCATAATATTTAAGTAATTTATTTGGAAGGGTGGTAGAATTATAAGCAATTTAAATATTTTTCTTTATGCTTTTATGAATTTTATAGCTTTCATTAGTATTTAAATATTTCCTGTTCATAAGCAAAAGAAAATTATTATTGCCATTGTCTAAAATAGCAGGTAAAAGGTTAATTGACTCTGGAAAACAGTATGGAGGGTCCTCAAAAGTTGAAAATAGAGCTACTCTATGACCTAGCCATTGCACTATTTTAATGTAGTTTTGTTTTGTTTTTACTACTGTAAAAACAATTGCACTATTTTACTTTGAAAGATACAAATGTAATGAGCCAAAGTGGCACTTGCACCCCAATGCTTATAGCAGTGTCCACAATAGCCAAACTATGAAAAGAGGATAAATATCCATCAACAGATGAATGGATAAAGAAAATGCAGTACACACACACACACACACGATGGAATATTGCGCAGCCATCAAAAATGAAATCTTGCCATTTGCAAGACGTGGATGGAACTAGAGCTAAGTGAAATAAGCCAATCAGAGAAAGACAATTATTATATGATCTCACTGACATGATGAATTTGGGAAATAAGACAGGATCATAGGGGAAGTGAGGGAAAAATGAAACAAGATAAAGCCAGAGAGGGAGACAAACCATAAGAGATTCTTAATTTCAGGGAAAAACCTGAGGGTTGCTGGAGTGGATGGGGTTGGTGGAGGGATGGGGTGACTGGGCGATGGATATTGGGAAGAGTATGTGCTATGGTGAGTGCTGTGAACTGTGTAAGACTGATGAATCACAGATCTGTGCCCCTGAAACAAATAATATGTTAATTACATGTTAATTAAAAATGCCAGGTTAACTATATATGAAAAACTCACAGTGAATATCATTCTCAGCAGGAAAAACCTGAGAGCTTTTCCCCTAAGGTCAGCAACATGACAGGGATGTCCTGTCCAGTAACTCTCATTACTGTTATTCAGCATTGTACTGGAAGTCCTAGCCTGAGCTAGGACAACAAAAAGAAGTAAAAAGTATCCAAATCAGCAAAGGAGAAGTCAAACTTTCACTCTTTGTAGATGACATGATACTCTGTTGAAAACCCAAAGACCACCTAAAAATTACTAGAACTCATATAGGAATTCAGCAACATGGTAGGATATAAAATCAATGCACAGAAGTCAGCTGCATTTCTATACACTAACAATGAGAAAGAAGAAAGAGAAATCAAGGAGCTGATTGCATTTACAATTGCACCAAAAACCGTAAGATAATTTAGGAATAAACCTAACCAAAGAGGTAAAGAATCTGTACTCTGAGAACTATAGAATGCTTATGAAAGAAATTGAAGAAGATACAAAGAAATGGAAAACCTCCCATGCTCATGGATTGGAAGAATAAATATTGTTAAAATGTCTATGCTACCCAAAGTAATCTACACATTCAATGCAATCCCTACAAAAATATTATCAATATTTTTCACAGAGCTGGAACAATTAATCTTAAAATTTGTATGGAACCAAAAAGGCCCCAAATAGCCAAAGCATTCTTGAAAGAGAAAACCACAGCTGGTGTCATCACAGTGCTGGACTTCAAGCTGTATTACAAAGCTGTAGTGATCAAGATGGTATGGTACTGGCAGAAGAACATACACATAGATCAATGAAACAGAAAAGAAAACCCAGGAGTGGACTGTGAACTTTATGGTCAACTAATCTTCAACAAAGCAGGAAAGAATGTCCAATGGAAAAAGACAGTCTCTTTAACAAATGGTGTTGGGAAAATTGGACAGCCACATGCAAAAGAATGAAACTCAGCAACTTTTTTATGCCTTACACAAAAATAAGCTCAAAATGGATGAAGTACATAGGAATCCATCAAAATCCTAGATGAGAACATAGGCAGCAGTCTCTTTGACCTCGGTTGCAGGAACTTCTTGCTAGACATGTCTTAAAGACAAGGAAAACAAAGGCAAAAATGAATTATTGGGACTTCAAGACAAAAAGCTACTGCACACCAAAGGAAGCAGTCAACAAAACTAAAAGACAGCCTATGGAATGGAAGAAAATACTTGCAAATGACAAATCAGATAAAGGGCTAGTAACCAAGGCCTATAAATCCAAGAACTTATCAAACGCAACACCCATAAACCAAAAAATCCAGTCAAGAAGTGGGCAGAAGACATGAATAGGCATTTCTCCAAGAAGACTTCCAAATGGCCAACGGACATAGGAAAAGATGTTCAGCATCACTCATCATCAGGGAAATACAAATCAAAACCACAATGAGATACCACCTCATACCAGTCAGGATGACTAAAATTAACAAGTGAGGAAACAACAAATGGTGGTGAGAATGCAGAGAAAGGGGAATCTTCTTAAACTGATGGTAGGAATGCAAGCTGGTGCAGCCACTCTGGAAAATAGTATGGAGGTTCCTCAAAAAGTTAAAAATAGAGCTACCCTATTACCCAGCAATTGTACTACTAGGTATTTTTCCAGAGGATACAAACAGTGATTCAAAAGGATACATGAACCCTGATGTTTATAGCAGTAATGTCCACAATAGCCAAACTATGAAAGGAACCCAGATACCCACCGACAAATGAATGGATAAAGAAGATGCAGCGTATATATACAATGAAATTTACTCAGCCATCAGAAACAATTAAATCTTGTCATTTGCAACCATGTAGATGGAATTAGAGGTTATTACCCTGAATGAAATAAGTCAGTCAGAGAAGGACAAATATCATATAATTTCATTCGTGTGGAATTTATAAAACAAAACAGATGAACCTAGGGGAAGGGAAGGAAAAGTAAAATAAGATGAAAAAGGAGAGCGAAGCAAACCATAAGAGACTCTTAACTACAGGGAACAAACTGGGGGTTACCGGAGTGGAGTGGATGGGGGGAAGGGATAATTGGGTGGTCATTAAGGAGGACACTTGATGTAATGAGCACTGGGTGTTACATGCCAACTGATGAATCATGAAACTCTACCTCTGAAGCTAATAATACACTGTATATTAATTAATTGACTTTAAATACATGAAAAAAAAATTTAAGTTAAAAAATGTTAACTGTTTTCCTCTTGTTTCTAGTTATTTAAATAGTGACCACTTATAGTTTCCATTAAGCAAAATTAAACTTCTACTTTTGCCATATAAGAATGGAGAAATTGCTCTATTTATAAATATGCAAAGCACTTTTTCAGTTTAATGCATATTTAAAACCCGCATTTTGGAATGATATGCAGAGTACTCTAAATGTACAATGATAGCTGTTTAAATTCCTAACTTTAAAAAGTAGTTGAATGCTAAAAATTAGTTGAAAGACAAGAAAAACTAGTCATAAGAGTAAAGCACTGGATGCCCTTTATTAGTCAGGTGCTCTTTATCTGGAAAATGGGAAAGGTACCATCTGTCCTCACCTACATACCTAAAATATCTTTTATGAGTATACAAATGAGATGAAGCAAGAAAACTCTTGGTAAGCTGCAAGTATTAAATGTAAAATCTTATGTTTGAATAGTGTTATAATTTATTATTTTTAACCAATTTTTTTTTTTTATTTTTTAACAGATTGCTTTGAGGAACTGTAGCACACCTTTATTAAGAGCTTATTGTGGTTCCTTGGAAGATAAGAGGTCTTTGTCACTCAACTGTTAATTAAATATCCATGCTAATTATTCCTTTCTTCCAGATCATGAATGATTTTAAGGACTCTAACTGTAATCAATAGAACAATTACTTGAACTCTGGTTAACAATCTTTAAACTATTCATCAAAGTCCTAATTATACATTACATCTTATAAGTATCCATAAATAGGGTAACAGCACATTGAGTTTTTGTGTTAATAGGCAATTAGAATAATAATAAAAATTGAAATCATACACAGTTTTGATATTTCTTCTTTGAGCCATTCCCCATGGAAAGACTTGCAAATATGAAAGTACATATTTCTCTTGTAAATCATAAAGGGCTTGATGTAACCAAAAAATAGTAGGTATAAATATTGAATAAGAGATCTAAATACAGTTTAATATTGTTTTTAGCAATGACATCTAGCTTCTTGACCAAAAAGACATGTGATGCTTAAGAACTGCTATTTTACCGATTCAGGATTCACATCTTTTATGAGCCACAAACTGAGTTTAATAATAAAACAGGATTACAAATAACATACAGAACAGGATAAAACAGAAGGTTAGGAAAATAGGTGTTACCAGAGTTTTGGTTTGCATGATCCCTGTACTTAATTACTGATTATTGTGAGGTTTCTCTTACACTGTCTTACAATATGTGTTTAGTTTGTCTGGCCCCACCTGAAGGCAAGAACCAAACACTTAATTCTTCTTTGGATCTGTGCACCAAACACAGTGATCATACATGCTATAAGTAAATGTTGACTGAGTTAATGAACACAAAGCCAGAATTTTTATAACAGTTCTTCAGGGATATATTTTATACTCATAGGGACATTCAGGGGTTTAATTTGGGAGATTTAAAAAAAAAAAGATTTTATTTATTTGTCAGAGAAAGAGAAAGGGAGAGAGCACCAGCAAGGGGAGCAGCAGGCAGAGGGAGAAGCAGGATCCCTGCTGAACAAGGAGCCTAATGCTAGACTTGATTCCAGGACTCTGGGATCATGACCTGAGCCAAAGGCAGACGCTTAACTGACTGGGCCACCCAGGCATCCTTGGGAGAGCTTTTTATTAGCAGTTATAGAATTGTTCCTGGTGACTTCATGTTACTTTAAGAGACTAGTCCTGATTGACAGGATATTTTAAAATTTTTATAGTCACGGTTCTAGTTTATGTAATGTAATATACATATATTGTTAAATTATTTAATAATTTTCAATAGATTTCAAGAAAGAGTTGTTATATTTAAAATTGTTTATTCCAAGAAAATATGTCATTAACTCTGACTCAAATTACGAATTAAAATAATCATTTGCCTTATTGCCTATAATGTTCTTTTTTAGGTTTGGAATCATACTTGAAAAAATTAAAACCATAATTAATGATGATGCAAGATACATGAAAGGATGCCTGAACATGAGGACTCAGAAGTGCTACGCAGTGAGATCCAACATAAATGAATTTCTTGACATAGCTAGAAGAACATATACAGAGATTGTAGATGACATAGCAGGTAATTTAATTACTTCACTGTATTTTTCTGTTTTTTCTTAAATTAAACCTTTTTAGAACATGTGCTTTTCTGCTGGTGATAACAGGCCATGCATATTTTTAAAATTTTGTTACCAAAAGAGATAAGGTTAACACTGTCATTTAAAATATATTAAAATACGATTTTGAAAGATTTTGAAAATAAGTATCTCTAAGTGTTAGAATGTGTCTATTTTTTTCACCAAACTTAAATATAGAGTTTCTTCAAACTTAGAATTACCTGAAGACCAGGACATGTTTGTCTACCTTCATATAACATTGTATACAAATTATATGAAAAATGCAGGCTGTCAGTACTAAGTGATTTCAGAGGAAGAGATGTATTTGTCTAGAAGAGGTACCATTTGAGCAACTATCACTGTATTTAATTTCTAGTTAAGTACTACTTCATTTAACAAATTTATGGAATTTCTTGTAAATATAGACACTGTTTTGGGTACTAGGACTATATTGTGAACAGGATAAAGTCCCTGTCCTCATGGAATTTTTGTTATAGTAGGGAAGACAGACAAGAAAGAAATGCCTGTGTGTGGAATGTATGTGTGTGAGTGTGTGTGCATGTGTATGTGTGTGTTCGTATGTATAGATAGGTAGATAGATCAGTATATCAGTCACATAGATCATATACTATAAATGGGTATAAATATATGATGAAAAATATAGCAGGTTATAGGGGTCCGAGATTGATTGGGTGTGGAAGCATAGAGGATGGGAATGTTTTTAGTAGACTATGCCTAGAAAGGAAACCCATATACTGGCAATGGTATAAACCAAAGCACAAAGGTTAATGAAACCTCAGTGGATGAGAAAAGAAATTGGTTAGGATGGAATGGGGTATTCCCTGATAGAACTTGCAAGAGATAAGATTAGAAATGTAGGCTGGGGACCAGAATTTGTCTTTGAAGGCTGGGCATTTGGGGTTTTTTTCTTCCCCTTAGAGAATGCAGAGGCACTGAGACATTTTTTCTCTGTAGAGTGAAATTAATCAAGAAGATTGGTTGAATGGGGCACCTGGGTGGCTCAGTGGGTTAAAGCCTCTGCCTTTGGCTAAGGTCGTGATCTCAGGGTCCTGGGATCGAGTCCCGCATCGGGCTCTCTGCTCAGCAGGGAGCCTGCCTCCTCCTCCTCTCTCTCTCTCTGCCTGCCTCTCTGCCTACTTGTGATCTGTCTGTCAAATAAATAAATAAATAAAAATCTTTAAAAAAAAAAAAAGAAGATTGGTTGAATGAATTTGAGTAGAACAATGGAGACAGGGAAACCATTTTAAACTATTACAAGCTAAAACATTTGAGTGATAGCAGTGTATATGAGAGAAATGCAAATGTTGAAATGAGTTAATAATTGAGTAGTTATGGGCATAGTAAAGGGAAATGTAGCTATTGGTGCTAATTGAAATTTCTAACCTGAAAGTAGTGGTATCACTGAGAGAAGCAGAAAATTGTTGGAAGAACTATTTTGAGGAATAAAAATGTTAATTTTCGCAAGTAATGTTCCAAGCATTAATGATCATCAAGTTAAAAATAAAAATTTACGGGGCACCTGGGTGGCTCAGTGGGTTAAAGCCTCTGCCTTTGGTTCAGGTTGTGCTCCAAGGGTCCTGCGATCGAGCCCTGCATCAGGCTCTCTGCGCGGCGGGGAGCCTGCTTCCTCCTCTCTCTCTGCCTGCTTCTCTGCCTACTTGTGATCTCCATCTCTCAAATAAATAAATAAAATCTTTAAAATAAATAAATAAATAAAAATTTAGAACTCTGTGGTAAGTTTGAAGTTGATAGGAAAATTTGGAGTATTTGTTGTACCACCATTTCCTTTTTGGAATATTTTGTTTTACAAAATATGTTTTGTAGAGAGAATTTCTTATTCTGAACTAATGATTATAATAATTTACATGACTATTCACTTTTTAAAAAGTTAAATGAAAACATATTCTAATAGAGTATGAAATAGTCTTAGTTTAATTTTTAACAGTTTTTCTTTTTACTTTCAAACTACCTACCTATAAAATGACTATCTTTGTACTACCAATTTTTTTCTTAAAAGAGTACTTGACCACCATATGTATTAGACATTAAAAATCTTTATAGTGGATAAAGAAGATATGGTCCATATATACAACGGAGTATTATGCCTCCATCAGGAAGGATATATACCCAACTTTTGTATCAACATGGACAGGACTGGAAGAGATTATGCTGAGTGAAATAAGTCAAGCAGAGAGAGTCAATTATCATAATGGCTTCACTTACTTGTGGAGCATAAGGAATAACACAGAGGACATTGAGAGAAGGAGAGGAGAAGGGAGTGGGGGGAAATTGGAGGGGGAGATGAACCATGAGAGACTGTGGACTCTGAGAAACAAACTGAGAGTTTTAGAAGGGAGGAGGGTGCGCGGTTAGGTGAGCCTGGTTGTGGGTATTAAGGAGGGCACATATTGCATGGAGCAGTGGGTGTGGTGCATAAACAATGAATACTGGAATGCTAAAAAAAAGAAAATAAAGTTAAAAATGTGTAAATAAAGAAAAAAAACTTTACAGTTTAAAAGAGTAGCAAGACCTTCCTATTTACATATAAAAAAAACAAAAAAAGTGATTTTTTAAAACCAGTAATATTCTCATTAAAATTCTTTCTGTTTTTCTTGTTTCTGGTCACTAGGAATGATATCGCAGCTTGCAGAAAAATATAGTCTTCCTTTAAGGACAAGTTTTAGCTCTGCTCGAGGATTTTTCATACAGATGACTACCGACTATATAGCTCTACCCAATAATCGACTTCCTTCAGAATTTATTAAGGTTCATTTTAGAGTTTTGGTTTGGGAATTATTTTTTCTGAAATACATTTTACATATTTTCAGACATTCCTTGAATTTTACATGCTAAATATTTCAAATGTTCTGTATATTGCTTTCCTATTCCTGTAAATCTAACAGTTATACTAATGTAAGAGTTGAGTTAGAAACTTCTAATTTTCTTATTTTGGGGGAGAAACACCAAACAGTGCATCCCACAGTTCTGGAAGCTTGGTATGTATAAAAAAAAAAAAAAGGAAATTTAAAAAGTCCAAAAGATAATTTGATCAAAGGAATTTGGAAAATATTGTACCATCTCCTGTCTTAGGTAGTTCTCAATGCACATTTGCCTATTAAAGGTTTAAAAATCCTGAAATAAAGAAATCTGCTAACTTTTAAAAATCTAATATTGCCATACCTTTGAACCAGGGAAATATTTATTCTTAAATACATACTCACATCTTCATGATATACCAGTTTGGGAAAAGTCTAACCTACTCTAATTTTGTTTTCTGTGCTCTCAGGGGGTACCTTTTTTTTTTTTTTTTTTTTTTTTTGACAAAAACAAACCATTTAACACATTGTATTAACAGGTAATGGTGGATAGAAAAAGCAAAGAATTGGTTGAGATATGGTAATAGGATTAGAAATTGAGTGAGGTTCAGATATGGGGCAAGGGCTAAGATGGGTCAGAGTTGGAGTGAAAATTACTGATATCTGTCATGCATATTACTGGGTAATAAGATGTACTGTCTGACATTTCTGCAGAGCTATTTTAAGATCTGTTCAAATAGTTGTGCCAAAATAATGTAGGTTAACTTTAAGGGCTTTAACTTTGAAAGTGTTCTTTTCTTTTTTGAAGACATTATTTGAGACATTATTTGTGATGCTTTATCTCCAAAATTAATTAACCTAAATATCTATACTGTTTAAAATGTGTATGTTTTATTTTATAGGAGTGTACACACATCTTGATAGTTTTTTAATTTTGTTTTTTAATTTCCTAGCAGATATCTAAAGTGAAAAGTTCTTATACCTTTACATCAGCAGACTTAATTAAAATGAATGAAAGATGTCAAGAATCTTTGAGAGAAATCTATCATATGACTTATATGTAAGCCCATTTGAAATTTTTGAATATTAAATTGGTTCAACTTGAAACATTATAATAAATTTTCATTAATTGACTTTTTGTTTGATAGTAGAAAATTATAAAATTATGATTGTTAACAAAGAAAGAACATTTCCTGGAAGAACAGTTAAAACTTTTAAAGTCTGTCATTGTGATTGGGATTGCTCAGCCTTACAGAAGATTTAGGGCAAATCTATTGCAAAAACAAAACAAAAAATAACATTATACTTAATACTTCCATAGTACGCATTCTACCATGATGCAGAATTTGACACATGATGGGCTTATCTTGGGCTTCATTCCGTTATTCATTTCCTATGGTATGCAAGCCCTGAACTTCATTTATATATAAAATTACAATAGTGCCAGTTTTTTGCTGATCATGAAACAGTAGCAGTACAGCTAGAAATAAGAATAGATCATTCATGGGTGGGGTGAGGGAGGGCCTAGCAAAATAAAAAATGATCATTCATAATCAATGAGCTAAGTTGATAAAGACAAATGTTGGACTTTCAAAACAATTTCAAGGCATAGACCACAGAGATTATGAGATCTAATAGGTTTGGGGAACATATTTCTCCTCATAAGGGAAAAACCAAGACCTTGAGCTAGTATCAAGAGTCAGATGCTTAACCAGCTGAGCCACCCAGGCACCCCTTAAGATTTGTTTGTTTGTTTGTTTGTTTTAAGTAATCTCTACACTCTTTCTCTTGAACTCATAACCAGACCAAGAGTCACATATTCTACCAACAGGGCCAGTCAGGTGCTCCAAGGAAAACCTTTTATATTATGTCACAGTGTAACACCTCTGCTACATAAAAGCTTAAATAATTACGTTGTTAGGGTGTGTGTGTGTGTATGTGTGTTATGAAAGAGAGAGAATATAGTAATTTTTATGTTGAATTTAACATTTAAAAAAAACACAAAATAATTAGCAGGTGGGGTCTGTTGAAGTATATTAAGGTCTTGTTTGACCTATAAAATAATTTTATTAATGAAAATTAATTTTATTAGTATTTAATAACAGCAGTCATTTCTAAAACATGATGTTAACATACCAGAAGATGCATTCTTGCTACAAATTCCTTGAACTCAAGGAACTTCAATTTCCTAATCTCTAAAATGAGGCAAAAGAACAATAGATTTACCTATGGAATACAACTGAACTCTGAATGGTATTTTACCTTAGGCAATACATGTGATATTATTTTATAATTATATTGTATGTCTCTCTTTAAAATCAATACCTGACTTCCAAATGTATACTTTCAGGATAGTGTGCAAACTGCTTAGTGAGATTTATGAACATATTCATTGCTTATATAAACTATCTGATACTGTGTCAATGCTGGATATGCTACTGTCATTTGCTCATGCCTGCACTCTTTCTGACTATGGTAAGTTACTTTCTTTGGAATAAATATGTTGTGTACTGGGGTGCCTGGGTGGCTCAGTGGGTTAAGCCTCTGCCTTCAGCTCAGGTCATGGTCCCAGGGTCCCATGGTCCTGGGATCAAGCCCTGCATGGGGCTCTCTGCTCAGCAGGGAGCATGCTTCCCCATCTCTCTCTGCCTGCCTCTTGGCCTACTTGTGATCTCTCTCTATCAAATAAATAAACAAAATCTTTTAAATAAATAAATAAATAAATAAATAATTATGTTGTGTACTGAAATTTGTATTCCATCCAAGTAATATAACAATTATGAATGCTTTATTTTTTTTTTTTACCTGAAATATAGCCTCTTGCCTATGGTCTTAGACTAAGACTTAAAGTAGAGGAAGTAAAATTACTCTTAAAATTTATTTTTAAAAGTAAGAAAATTGTTTACTGAGAAATTGACAAGTGAGAAAGAAAATACTGCAAGAAACTTTAAAAAGTTTCCCCAAATAGGAAAGATTGAAAAACTTCCTCCTTGGTGAAAATAACAGTGATCCAAAATGATAAAGTTCAAGTCTGAGTGAGACTCCTGAGAAGCAGTGTGACAGAAGCGGATGAGAGAAATGAATCTCCAAGTGAACATTTTCTAAACTAGCTCTTTAGATGTGAGCATCTTAAGATCAGGGATTATATCATATATTTTTAATAGTTTTCTTAGCTATTAAGATATTTGATGTTGCTCCATTTTAATTTGAGAGGGATCATCCTGAAACTCCAAACTTATAAATAATAACTTCTGGTGTTAAAAATTATTTTCTAACCAACCTCTCTCTCTTATAATGAATGCTTTTGAGTTTATCCATGTGTTTCCTGTAGAAGCATATAGGATTTTTTTTTAGAAGCATATAGGATTTTAGTGTTTCCTTGTCCCCATGTCCTATCTTCCTCCCTTTACCTTAGAAGGTATTCATAGAAACCTGATCTTTATATATTTCTATAAATTAATATATTTTGTGTCTGTTTTGCCTATCATCTGGGTATTCTTTTTAGACAAAATTTGTCTAAGTTTCTGGACATAAAATTATATTTACAGTTGGTTCTACTTTATATCCATACATCACTTGAAAAGCTAAGTATGCCAGATTTGAAAAAGAGCCTAAGATGGGATTAAGTAAATGTGCAATTTTGTAGTACTGGTAATTAATTGTTATTTTAAAAGTATTATCAGGATGCTTGGGTGGTTCAGTTGTTAAGCGTCTGACTCTTGATTTCAGCTCAGACCATGATCCTATGGTCATAAGATTGAGTCCCATGTTGGGTTCCACAATCAGTGGGGAGTCTGCTTGAGATTCTCCTTCTGCCCACCCCCCAGCTCACACTCTCATTCTTTCTCTCAAAAAAAAAAAAAAAAAAAAGAAAGAAAAAAAGAAAAGTATTATCTATCAGGGTGCCTGGGTGGCTCAGTCAGTTAAATGGCTGCCTTCAGCTCAGGTCTTTCATCCCAGAGTCCTGGGATCAAGCCCCACATTGGGCTCCCTGTTTGGAAGGAAGCCTGCTTCTCCCTCTTCTGCTCCTCCTGCTTATGCCCACTCTTTCTTTCTCTCTCTCTCTCTATGTCAAATAAATAAATAAAACCTTTTAAAAAAGGTATTATCAATGGCTAGTTGACTCTTTTTAATCTATATAAATCTGGAAATGTTACACAGACTATTTTGGAGCTCAGGACAATGACAAAGAACTAAATCCTAGGGTTCCCTGGAAGTGAATAAAAGTTGTGATGGTGATTAGAGTGCGTCAGTTACAATCTAAAGGAATTTTGGTAGAGATTTAAGATAAAAAAGTACCTTAATGCTTTGTCCCAAAGTAAAATGCTTTGTCCCTAGTAAAATCACACATACACACCGTACAGAACATTAAACATAAATATTTTAATCTTATGAAACCGTTCTTTTTCTTTCTTTTTAGTTCGGCCAGAATTTACTGATACTTTAGCAATCAAACAGGGATGGCATCCCATTCTTGAAAAAATATCTGTGGAAAAACCTATTGCCAACAATACTTATATAACAGAAGGAAGTAATTTTTTGATCATAACTGGACCTAACATGAGCGGGAAATCCACATATTTAAAACAGATTGCCCTTTGTCAGATTATGGCCCAGATTGGTAAGTTATGGTTTTACTTCATACTTAGCAATTCTGTTTCCCATTTGAAATGCTTTGTGCCTAATATTTTAGATCCAGGTGCCTTAATTAGTTTGGAGTAGATTTTCTTACCTAAAAATATAATAGTGCCTATTACGTAGATCATAACTTTTACTATTTGGTATATTAAGCTCCATCCAATTTGGATTGCATTGTACTAAAAATTTTATAGGATGTAACAGAAGTAAAAACTACCTTACTATAACTGTTAATATTGTATCAGTTATTACTAAGCTGAATCATATCTTTATTTCCGATTCAAAACCAAACTTTGTTGTGAGAAAAAGTAAAATAAGTAGAATAAGCTGTTGCCTTTAATAACTCATTTAAGATTTTTCCAAATTATAATATTGGGGAAAGAAACTTAATTTAAGGGATACCAGTAACTTGGGCACAGCACTTGATACACATTATGTGTGCATACGTACACAATGAATTAGCTGTCATTGGTGCCACAATGTCATATATTATCTTGGTGTAGGGATATAACTTAGCTCTGAAAACAAGGTTTCCTTGAGAACTCTATGAATCAGAAATGAGATGATTTGTTCTAATGCAGTGGTTCTCAACCAGGGATGATTTTGTTTCCTCCCCCACTGCACTCCTAGGCCCCAAACTTGGCAGTGTCTGGAGACATTTTTCTTTCTTAACGCTGAGGGAAGTATAGAGTCCAGAGATGTTGCTGAACATCCTACAATGCACAAGACATTACTCCTCCCTCTGACATATGTAAGAAAGATTATCTAGCCCAAGTTGTTAGTAGTGTGGTGGTTGAGAAACCCTGGCCTAATGTAATAAATTGTAAGTGGAATACAACAGTAATAATATTGGTGATACAGTGCAGATTTGCCCTTACTACTGGGAAAGAAAATCAGAGGTAAATGGGTGAAGAGTAACTATTTTATTGGGTTTATAGTTGTATTGGAATGAAAAGGACATTTAATTTCCCTCCCCTTATAAAGAAACTGATTCATATGTGATAGTAATCTTATTTTAATAGTTATAAGGAGCTCTGTCCTTTAAAAAAAAAACAAGCTATGCAATTGTTGACATCTGTAATTGTTAGAGCATTCATTATACTGACTTGAAATCTGACCTTCTATAACTTCTGCTC
This sequence comes from Mustela nigripes, assembly GCF_022355385.1. Taxonomy (NCBI): domain Eukaryota; kingdom Metazoa; phylum Chordata; class Mammalia; order Carnivora; family Mustelidae; genus Mustela; species Mustela nigripes. Next base: position 62,958,379 of record NC_081570.1, read on the forward strand.
AATAGTCCTAATTTTTATCTTCTATGCATCACAGAATAACCCAATCTCTTTTGATAATAGCCCCTCAAATATTCAAAGAAAATTATTCTACTTCTCTTGTCACTCATTTTAAACTTTTAAAATACCTACAAGTATATACAGTATCCCATATAATGTGATCATAAAGGAAACAGTAGAATTTGAAGGCATGGAAATTAAGACCATAGGCTTTGGAGCTAGATCTTGTTTGTCTAGTTACTAGCTCTGTGATCTAAGGCAAATAACTTAACTTCCTTGGTATTCTTATCTGTAAATGAAAATTATAATAGTACCCAATTCTAAGAATTGTTGTAAAGACAATGAGATAAGGTGACCTTTGCCTCAGGTCATGATCCCAGGATCCTGGGATCAAGCCCCCCCATCAAGCTGCATCTGGCTCCCTGCTCAGCAGGAAGCCTGCTTCTCCCTCTCCCACTCCCCCCTGCCTGTGTTCCTCTCTTGCTGTCTCTCTCTCTCTCTGTCAAATAAATAAATAAATAAAATCTTTTAAAAAAAATGATTAAGTGAGATAATTATATAAAATACTATGAATGTAGGGAAGGGTATAGGAAAGAAGGAGATTTTCCAGGCAGAGGTAAGAACATACTCTTTTTTAAAAAATAATTTTTAAAAATTTTTTATAAACATATAATGTATTATTAGCCCCAGGGGTACAGGTCTGTGAATCACCATGTTTACACACTTCACAGCACTCACCATAGCACATACCGTCCCCAATGTCCATAACCTCACCACCCTCTCCCTCCCCACCTCACCCTCAGTTTGCTTTGTGACATTAAGAGTTTGTAAGAACAGGGGCGCCTGGGTGGCTCAGTGGGTTAAACCTCTGCCTTCAGCTCAGGTCATGATCTCAGTCCTGGGACCGAGCCCCACATCGAGCCCCACATCGGGCTCTCTGCTCAGCAGGGAGCCCACTTCCCCTTCTCTCTCTGCCTGCCTCTCTGTCTACTTGTGATCTCTCTCTCTGTCAAATAAATAAATAAAATCTTTAATAAAAAAAAAAGAGTCTGTAAGAACATATTCTAAAGCAAAAACAAACAAAGACAAACCAAAAAAACCCCAGTGTGATGTGCCCACAGAAGTACAAGAAGTCCAGATTCCTTTGTAGAGCAAACAGTGTCTGAAGCCAGGGACGTGGGCAAAAGCCAGATCATGAAGGGCCTTAGGTACTTCACTGAAGAGATATAAACTTTATCCAAAAATCTGTAGGGAGCTGTTAAAATTTAAGTAAGAGAATAACATGATTGTATTTGCCTTTCACATAGATCATTCTGGCTGATATATTGTTAGAGGAGAGCCAGACCAGAAGCAAAATATCAGTGTGTGTGTGTGGCAGGGGTTGGGGGGGTACTTCTGCAATAATTTTTAGATTTAAAAATGTCAGAGGGCCTTTTTGGTGGCAGTAAATACAAATGAACTCAAGAAAATGTACGAACATCTACTATACATGCTATATCCTTTCCTTGGTACTTTCACATTTATTTTCCCATTTAATCCTTCCAGAAATCCTGTGAGAAAGTTGTATTTAAGAGATCTGCTTGTGAGGTTACTATTGCTATTATTGTTACTTTTATTTTTGTTAACATTATCCTGACTTTTGCTTTCTTTTCCTGCTATTTCCTTAGATGTTGATGCTACTCTTCATCCTTATCTTGGTTTTAAATTCTGGAATAATCAGGGGTTTGTTTCCTTTATTCCCATTATTTCACCATTTTGTTCTATATGATTGATAATTTTCCCATTCAACTATTTGTATATTTTTATCCTTATGATTTTAGAATGCCTTTTATGTCCCATTCAATATAGAGATAGTTGTATTAATCAGATTGATTTGCTTTCAAAAGGTGAATGTTTTAGATTATTTAGTATGATAACTTCTCAAGCAGAAAAATCCTGAGAGGGCGCCTGGGTGGCTCAGTGGGTTAAGCCGCTGCCTTCGGCTCAGGTCATGATCTCAGGGTCCTGGGATCGAGTCCCACATCGGGCTCTCTGCTTGGCAGGGAGCCTGTTTCCTCCTCCTCTCTCTCTCTGCCTGCCTTTCTACCTACTTGTGATCTCTCTCTGTCAAATAAATAAATAAAATCTTTAAAAAAAAAAAAAAAAAAAGAAAAATCCTGAGAGATGAAAACTCACCTTTTAAAGAAATTCAGTGTTTCACTTTCATTCTAATTCTGAGTATTTCTGCACATTTCTTTTTTTTTAATAATTAAAAAAAAATTTTATAAACATATAATGTATTATTAGCCCCAGGAGTACAGGTCTGTGAATCATCATCTTTACACACTTCACAGTACTCACCATAGCACATTTTCTACACATTTCTAATAGATATTTCCTAATACATCATTCTGTAACTGTTTTATCAACTTGAGCTTCATAAGCATTTCCTTCAAATTTTCCTATTTTGAGTTTTTTATCTAACTATATTATTTAACATTTTTGTGACATTTATAGTAAATCTTTCTAACGTACTTGGATTATACTGTCTTTCTTGAACTTCCAGATAACTTTGTACAATAGTAAAGTCAAGTATTTCCATTTATATGTGAGAAAGACGAGACTGGGAGAATCTAATTACCGCCCAAGGATATATGATAAGTGACAGAGCTGGCGCCATGTTGTCTGACTGTATATCCAGTGATCTTTCCACTATGTAATCCTTAGCAAGGCTAATACAAAATCTAAGTTGGTGAAAAGTACAAAATATTAGTACTTATATTTTATAAAAGCATTTCAGTTTACATTGACCTTATATTTTACAGGATCATATGTTCCAGCAGAATATTCTTCCTTTAGAATTGCTGAACAGATTTTTACAAGAATCAGTACTGATGATGAAATTGAAACAAATTCATCAACATTCATGAAGGAAATGAAAGAGGTACCCAAACTAAACTTTTCCTTATGTAAAATACACATTAAATTCCTCCACTAATGGTCAATTATTACGTAAGAAAGTATCCTTATATTAAAACATGCAGACGTGCTTATGTTCCTCTACAAGAGCCAGAGGGCAGTCAAAGACAGCTTCTAATTTCTTTCTTATGTGGAAATGGAAGAGATGGTTTTATTGAAAAATACAGTTTTAAGGAAAAAGCTAGTATTACTGAACAAAAAACCATGATTTCATGTTTTTGTATGGGATATATAAAAGACTTTCAGAAAACAACGACCTGTTCAGGACCATTGCATTGTATCTATTGTTCCTGTTAGATTTGATTTTAAAATAATAGATCACTGTGTTAGAATGCTTTTAAAAATCACCCTCTTGTGTGCCCCTTTAGAATCTTCACTTTGTATAACAAGGCATGTGTCATCACCTTTTTCTGATCTGAGCAAATATCAAATAGACTTGAAGGACTAAATGTATTGGGCTGTCTTCAGTAGGTAGGAATTAATGGATCACTGTGACGTTGGATAACTTTTTGTAGAAGGGCAAGAATAGTTATTATTTGTGCTACCATATGTGGCTTTTACATTATTATTTAGTATGTATTGCAGATTTTGGCTCTCTGAGGTGTACTGGGGTAGCTGTGGGAGAATATAGCAATGTACTAGGTGCTCAAGGTATATTTTTAAATGGTCCTAGATCTCAGGAAGCTTAGTCATATAGAAAGGTAAAAAGCCATGAAATTTACTATTGTGTCAGTACATAATGGGTGTAATTATAATTTTTGAGAAAGAAGTTAATACTCTTCAGTGGAGAAGGAACATTTCTGTCAATTAAAGTCTTTGTCTTTGTTGAGTATGGATTTATATTTACTTGTTTAAATAGGAATCAATGGACTTGGATACTTTTTCCTCAATTTTTCTTTCTTTACTGGCTATCGAGATATTAAAATAAACTCGAGTAAAAGTTTTGAGTATAATATGACAATTGATAAGTCATTTGTGAAGAAGAAAATGACAATCTTTGTACATTATTTAAACATTTAATTCATTGCTTAGTTTTATTTCACTATATCTAAAACATTAATATTTTAGATAATGGTTATTTACTCTTTGTTGTCTCGTATGCATATGCATATGTATGTGTTACATACATATCAGCTGTTCTATTGAAATTATTACTCATGAGATTTTTTAAAAGAAAAGCAATGTGCTAGTTTCTACCTAGCTGGATAGCTTTATGAAAATAAGTTTCAGGTGAAGTAATTAAGAGACTGGATTTTTCCTCATTTTTTAAGTTGGTAGTGACAGCTGTTTGCTTACAATGAATAATATTAAAATTATATTTTTCAGATAGCTTACATTCTACATAATGCTAATAACAAATCACTCATATTAATTGATGAACTTGGCAGAGGTACTAATACAGAAGAAGGTATTGGCATTTGTTATGCTGTCTGTGAATATCTGCTGAGCTTAAAGGTATTCTTCTTTGTTTCTTTAAAGTGTATTAATTTTGAGCACTTTTTAAAAAAAGATTTATTTATTTGAGAGAGAGAGAGCAAGAGAGAGCTCACACATCCCTGAGCAGGAGGAAGGGCAGAGGGAAAGGGAAAGGAGAGAGAAATTTCCTGCAGACTCCCCACTGAGCACAGAACTTATATATGGGGCTTGATTTCACAACTGTGAGATCATGACCTAAGTGGAAACCAAGAGTCTAGTGCTCAACTAACTGAGCTACGCAAGCGCCCCCTTCACGTATCCTTTATGTATTTATCATGATTGGATTTTATTGGCACCTACAAATAGTTCTTTAAACAATTTTAGGTAATAAAAGTATACCACAGTATTTATATTTTCTTAGCTGCAAGAACAGCTAGTATGATAGCTATGTAGACAGCTGAAGGAGGAAATCAAGAAATACAAATAATATCAAGACTAGTCACTTGGCTTTAATTCAATCAAATTAAAAGGCAAAACATGAAAGCACTTCAATAATTGTCTCCGTGGATAATAACATTGACTATGATTTTACAACATGAAGTGAAAAACTAGGCATCTGAGGTCACTTTGTGGAAAATTATTTTACCCACCTAAGATTCATTCCTTTAAAGAAAACAGGTTTCCACAAGTCAAGTAAAAGAGACTATGATTTTTGCTGTTTTATTAAGCTGATTTGTAAAATATCTTTTTAGATAATCTCTCAGAATATATGCAGGTGTGAAAAAACTTAAAATTTTTTTCCATATTTAAAGAACTTTGAGATAGGGTCCTGGGATTGAGCCCCACATTGGGCTGTCTGCTCAGCAGGGAGCCTGCTTCCCCACTCTCTCTCTGCCTGCCTCTCTCCCTACTTGTGATCTCTGTCAAATAAATAAATAAAATCTTTAAAAAAAAAAAGTACCTTGAAATATCCCTAAGATGATCTTCTTTACCTTGAGTGACAGTCTATAATGATTTATTATAAAGAATGAGAAAAATTTTATTTTTGTGATAGATATGTGATAAATCAAAAGTAATATTAAGAGATAACATTAGTCTTTGTAATAGTGAATCTACGTCAGTTGATCTGTGTCAGTTGATCAAAATTTCTCATAAAAACAAGATATATGTATTAAGTGTTAGGATTAAAATCGAATTAGTGTCTGTGATGGTTAATTTTGTATGTCAGCCTGACTGTACTACAGAATACTGGATATTTTGTCAAGTAAGATTTTGGATGTATCTATCAGGGTTTCTGAATGAGATTTGTATTTGAACTGGTAGACCCTCCCTAGAGTGAGTGGGTCCCATCCAGTCAGGATTTTTGTATGTTTTTTGTTTGCTTTTTTTCATGGGCTTGGTAAATATCAGTTCTTTTTATTTCCTCTGTTCCATTCCACCTCTAACATAAGGAGGGTTAAGAGTAGTTAATCCTATAAATCATCATTTAAATTAGAGTGCAAAGGAGATACTGCAAAAGAAAATGTTCCAGGAGCAGAAACACAACATATGAGAACTGGGGTCTACACTTGGACGAGAGAAGTCTGTATCACAGGGGCAAAAGCTTAGTGCTCTGTTTTTTTGCACAAGACTTTAGTTTAAGTGGCTCAGTGCGTTAAGTCTCTGCCTTCGGCTCAGGTCATGATCCCAGGGTCCTGGGATCCAGCCCTGCATCGGACTCTCTGCTCAGCAGGGAGCCTCCTTCCCCCTCTCTCTCTGCCTGCCTCTCTGCCTACTTGTGGTCTCTCTCTGTCAAATAAATAAATAAAAATCTTTATTAAAAAAAAAAAAGAGTTTAGTGTAAAAGGGGCGGTGGGTATTGAGTTGGCAAAGGGATGGATAGAGTGAGCTAGAATGTCCGTCATTGCACAGAACCACTCCTTCCCTTTGAGGTCTCCTTGGCACTATTCTCTGACAGCAGAGAAGCCAGAAACACATATGGTGAATGGCCTTCCTTGGAGAGCTGTGGGCTAGAACCTGCCAGGGAGGTTTGGAAGGTGGAGAAGGGGCTGTAATTCACTGTGTGCAGCCTAGCGCATACACAGACCTGGGGTGCAGGACAGCGGCAGAGGGGTTCCTGAGAGCTTCTGGCTATGCTGCTGCCCCTGAGAGAGATGTCAGGGGCTTTCCAGCTGTTCCAGACAATTGCAGTAGCCCAGTGAGCTCTTGAGAATTGCAGATTTTGGTTCTCTGGGGTGTACTGGGGTAGCTGCAACCCTGACCCTTGCTCTGCTCACTTTCCCTGCTCCTTTAACAAAACCCTCCATACCCAGACACATGCCAGGGCTCCTGTTTTCCTGGCTACAAACGGACCAGCAAACCTGCTGCCTGGTACCACATCTGACCACCATACCTTCCAGGAGCTGTTCCTCTTCTGCTCTGTCCTATGGGATTTGGATCTTCTAACCTTATTCTCAGCTCCAGGGATGAGGCCAGACTGACTCAAGCTTTTTCTCCGTACCTCAGTGATGGCTCAGGAGTGGATGCCTACCCAGCCTGGCCAGTGAGTATAGGAGGAGGGTCCTGGCCACAGTGACAGTTTCCAAGAGATTTCTGGGTGACATCTCGGTAAAAAGTTCCCCCTCCTCTGGACACTGTGTCATGGTGGAGGGACCAAGCTGCTGTGGCCACTTGGTTCCAGGACAGCATGCAACCGGAGGTTCACACAAACTCAGGAACAGCAAATGAGAAGGCAATAGAGAAAGAGAACTTGATCCTTAGTCAAACAGACCTTGCAATCCACCCTACCACTGGATTTTCAATTTCCATGTTGGTAAAGCCTGTTCAGCCTGGGTTTTTTGATGTAGCCAAAAACGTTTTTGACTTATTATTTTCAGAAGACACCTTTACTTGTGGATTTCTTGGCTAAATGTATTTGTTTCTTCTCACTAAAGGTCAAATTTTCAACAGGGCCGTCCAATTAAGATTGATAGTTTTGTTCCATTTGTTCTTCTGTTGGCTGGTGTAAGCCACCAGGTTCTCCATGTGCTGCAAGAACAGCTTTAAGAACTTTAGATACTCTTAAGAATTTTTTCCATGAACCATATGAAGTTGCAATCAGCAATAAAATTGGGCAAAGCACAGGATACAGAAGCTTCATATTACTTCTTTTGCCTGGAGCACAACCTTCTTTCTACCCACTGCTGATGTCTCAATTCCGTGGAGGCAGTAACTTGACATGGTGTGCAGTGTGTGCTGATGTTTCAAAGCATGATGAGCACTTCTAGAATGGTTCTAGAACTGTAAAGAGTTAGAATGGGGATGCCACAGAGTTCACAGATTACTTGGGCCACTTCTCAGCAGGAAGACTATCCAAGTCACCAACAGCACAGTGATTCTCAGACATGTGGTAATGCAACTTGTATATGATTTTTGTATTTAAAGAGCTGTAGGCATTTGTTTCAGAATTCCTTCTAATCTGGCTGCCTCCCAAGTTCTTCAGGCAAAGGCAAGAAAGGCCAAATACTTATGATGCTCTTCTCACAGCTTAGCACATTTTTTTTTAAAAGATTTTATTTATTTGACAGACAGAGATCACAAGTAGGCAGAGAGGCAGGCGGGGGGAGAGAGAGAGAGATTGGGAAGCAGGCTCCCTGCTGAGCAGAGAGCCCGATGCGGGGCTCGATCCCAGGACCATGAGATCATGACCTGAGCCGAAGGCAGCGGCTTAACCCACTGAGCCACCCAGGCGCCCCAGCTTAGCACATTTTTTAAAAAAGACTTTATTTATTTATTTGACAGACAGAGATCACAAGTAGGCAGAGAGAGAGAGGAGGAAGCAGGTTCCCCACTGAGCAGAGAGCCGGATGCGGGGCTCCATCCCAGGACCCCGGGATCATGACCTGAGCTGAAGGCAGAGGCTTTAACCCACTGAGCCACCCAGGTGCCCCAGCACATTTTTTTTTTTAAGCTGAGAAACTGGACGGAAGGAAACACTCTAGCCTGCAAGGCCAACTAATGATTTTATTACTGCTTTTTCCTTAAACCTTGGTAGTGGATCTTCATCAATGAAGATGAATGAATGAGTAAAAGTACAATAGAAGATGCAAGCAATTGATTTGTTGCTTCTTTTGGAAATTTGGATAAGTTGATGTCCCCATGGCTTAAATGGCCTCTTCTATGGAGACTCTCCCGATGGATCAGGAAATCCCAAAGAAATTCTGTTGTAGGAATTTGACTTTTACCATCATTCAAGTGTTTTGCCAGTGTTTCCTCACAGGTGGTATAAAAAGCTGTTGACTCAGCAGTGAGAAGTCTTTGCAGACATTTGTTAATGGCAAAACTCTCCTAAGTCTTATCTCTAGCTGTGTCAATAACAACATGGGCACAGTTGGCAAAGCTGTGTAGCTTGAACTTGTTTCATGTATAATCAGTATAGGAAGAGGACTTTTAATATAACAATGTATTTCTTCATCACTTCTGCTATTACTGAAAGTACCTCAGAAGTAGCAGCAGAAAAAACAGCCAAATTCTCCAGGTTTATAAGAGCTAGAAAAGGTCAGTGTGCCAGTGCAAGTTTAGTTGGTTGCAGGTAACTCTTCAGCAGCTGACCCAGTTCTGCTGTCAACAGTGTCATTACTGAACAGTAGTTTGGAGGGATTTCTTGAGGGGACACAAACCCATGCCACAAGATGTTATGTAGGAGATCTAATGAAGACTCTTAGTATATCTGCTATGTATTAGCACGTGGAGATCCAATGAAGACTCTTAGTATATCTGCTATGTATTAGCAAGCTCCTCAGATGCAAGCAGATCTCTTAAAAGGGTTTTCTTGGGGTACCTGTTTCATTGAGCATCTGACTTGATTTTGGCTCAGGTCATGATCTTAAGGTCTGGGATAAAGCCCTGCATGGGGCTCTGCACCCAGCGCAGAGTCTGCTTGGAATTCTCTCCCTCTCCCCCCTTCACCACACCCTGCTGCATGCCCTTTCTCTCTTAAAGGGGGGACATTCCTTCCTGTTCAGTAAAAATATATCACCTGAAGCCTGTTGTGGACATGCTGTCAGTTTCATTAAGCTAAAAGAATTAGCAGGAGATTCAAAGCTTTCCAAAGCATCAGATATTTCAGGAAATAACTCTACAAAGGCTGTCCACCTCAACTATGGTGAATATTGAATTTCAAACTGTCCCTTGGTCAGAGATAACAAATATGAGTGGACAGCCTCACACAGGGCCCAGCAGCCTCACACTTCCCCAGTAATCCAGAATCTGGGCTGATTCTCTGTAAACCACATAGTCTGTGATTGTCTTCTAACATACTTCACCTCTATTACAGTGCCATTCATAATCACAGTTTTCTCTGACTTCAAACCTGAGTTTACAGATCATATCATAGGACTGAGGGAGAAAAAGTGGTAATAGGATCCTCTGTTAGCATACTATATGTTTGGGAATTACAACCTGGAACCTGGGAGGTAAGGGAACTGGCCCCTGAACAATCTGGGGGTAGGTACAGCACCAAGGAGAGGGAGGGCAAGGGATATGCCTTTGGGGTCAGGGTCAGGTGCCTTCTTTAGTTGCCCACTAGGGGGGTGGTAGGCCTACCTGCTTCTGGACTGATGCAGTCATAGTGGAGGTCCGGGAGTGGTGGCCTAGAGCCCGAATCAGGGCCTGCCTTCCAGCTCAGTGCCATGGCCATCCTGCTAGAAGGGTGTGGCCAATGCTGCACCTCCTCCTGCCCTTACCGTACTGGGCCTGAACATACCAGGTGAGTGCTCCTGTGTGCATAGGTACCCTGGCTCCCATCTGCTCTACCTCTGTAACTTCTAGCTCCTCCCATCCAATCAGTTATGCGTGGATCCCAGTTGAATACCTGAATAAAACAAAAAGGCTGACCTTTCTGGGAATGAGAGGGTTACTTCCTATCTGACTGCCTTCAATCTAGAGTCATTTTTCCTGCCTTTGGAATAGAATTGAAACATCAACTTTTTCTGGATCTTGAGCCTGCCAGCATTTGGACTGGAACTATACCATTTGCTCTCCAGTTCTCAGGTCTTAAAGACTCAGACTGGAATTATAGCATCAGTTCTCCTGGGTCTCCAGCTTGCTGATTGCAGATCTGGAGATTCGTAAGTCTCCATAATCATATGAACCAATTCCTAATAGTTAAGCTCTCTCTCTTTCTCTCTCTCTACACACACACACACACACACACACACACACACACAGAGTATTCTATTTCTCTGGAGAAGACTGACTATTACAGATTTTGGAATTGAAAGTAGTTCTAGAGCAACAGAATTTTTTTTAATAATTAAAAAAAATTTAATAAACATATAATGTAATATTAGCCCCAGGGGTACAGGTCTGTGAATCGCCAGGTTTACACACTTCACAGCACTCACCATAGCACATACCCTCCCCAGTGTCCTTAACCCCACCACCCTCTCCCTACCCGCCCCCCCGACCCAGCAACCCTCAATTTGTTTTGTGAGATTAAAAGTCTCTTATGGTTTGTCTCCCTCCTGATCCCATCTTGTTTCATTTATTCTTTTCCTACCCTCCAAACCCCCCATGTTGCATCTCCACTTCCTCATACCAGGGAGATCATATGATAGTTGTCTTTCTCCGATTGACTTATTTTGTTAAGCATAATACCCTCTAGTTTCATCCATGTCATCGCAAATGGCAAGATTTCATTTATTTATTTATCTATTTATTTATTTATTTTCAGCATAACAGTATTCGCACCACACCCAGTGCTCCATGCAATCCGTGCCCTCTCTAATACCCACCACCTGGTTCCCCCAACCTCGCACCCTCCACCCCTTCAAACCTCTCAGATTGTTTTTCAGAGTCCATAGTCTCTCATGGTTCACCTCCCCTTCCAATTTCTCCCAAGATTTCATTTCTTTTGATGGCTGCATTATATATATATATATATATATGCCACATCTTCTTTATCCATTCATTTGTTGATGGACATATAGGTTCTTTCCATAGTTTGGCTATTGTGGACATTGCTGCTATAAACATTCGGGTGCACGTGCTCCTTCAGATCACTCCATTTGCATCTTTAGGGTAAATACCCAATAGTGTAATTGTTGGGTCATAGGATAGCTCTATTTTCAACATTTTGAGGAACCTCCATGCTGTTTTCTGGAGTGGTTGCACTAGCTTGCATTCCCACCAACAGTGCAGGAGAGTTCCCCTTTCTCCACATCCTTGCCAGCATCTGTCACTTCCTAACTTATTAATTTTAGCCATTCTGACTGGTGTGAGGTGGTATCTCATTGTGGTTTTTATTTGTATTTCCCTGATGCCAAGTGATGTGGAGCACTTTTTCATGTGTCTGTTGGCCATCTGGATGTCTTCTTTGCAGAATGTCTGTTCATGTCCTCTGCCCATTTCTTGATTGGATTATTTATTCTTTGGTTGTAGAGTTTGATAAGTTTTTAATAGATTTTGGATACTAGCCCTTTATCTGATATATCATTTGCAAATATCTTCTCCCATTCTGTCATTCGTCTTTTGGTTTTGTTAACTCTCTCCTTTGCTGTGCAAAAGCTTTTGATCTTGATGAAGTCCCAATAGTTCATTTTTGCCCTGCTTCCCTTGCCTTTGATGGCATTCCTAGGAAGAAGTTGCTGCGACTGGGTTTGAAGAGGTTGCTGCCCTTGTTTTCCTCAAGAATTTTAATGGATTCCTTTCTCACATTGAGGTCCTTCATCCATTTTGAGTCTGTTCCCATGTGTGGTGTAAAGAAATGGTCCAATTTCATTTTTCTGCATGTGGCTATCCATAGAGCAACAGAATTTTAACGATTAGTTTTCTGAATTAGTTCTGGAGTTTCTGGAATTGACTCTTTAGTCTGATTAGATTTACATTATTTTATTTTTATTATTTAACTCAAAGACTTGTTTTATTATAGTACATGGGTTGGGACAAATGGGAAGGGTTAGATAAGTGGGCAACTATGGCCCTAATTAGTATTGGTGCCCATCCTGATGGCCGTGAATGTGCTGAAGATGCCACCACTCTGCATTATGGTTTTCCTGATGCCACCCATCAGCTCCCAACTCCACATTCCAACCCTGAGCGAAAAAAAAGTACCCAAGAGCACCCCAGCTGCCATGCCCATTGCATAGCCCATCATAAAACCCATCTATACGTGGCTGAAGCAGCTTAGCTTGGTGTGTCTGTAGGGCCCTATAGTCACTGGCATCCTCTTAGTGTTCAGGTCCCTGTACCATAAAGATACTAATGACTCTATTTCTAGTAGTAGAGTGTAGTAGTTTTTTTTGATACATAAATTTCGAGGACATTAATGTTATTATGAACATAGTCCTTACTAGTTTACTGAATTTCTGAATTTTTTCTGTTGCTTTATAAATTTGGTTTTATACCCCTTTTGATTTATTAAGTAGTTGAATCTTTTCATTTTTCTGTCCTGTACCTCTTGCCACACCCCCTTAATAACTGATGCCATTTGCCAGCCCAAATATTTTCCTTTTAATGTCTTAAGACTTTCTTTTTCCACCAATTGCATCTTTATAGTTTTTTTTTTTTTTCTGGTAATATCTTAAAACATAACCAATTATGCAAATCTCTAGTTTAGTAACTCAAGACTGGAAACCATGTGTGCTGGTCATCTCATTTGAACCATCTGCATCAATACCTAAAATACTTCTGGAAAATGGAGTTTTCTGGGATCCCACATTACAATAAGTGATAATTTGCATCTTTAACAAGCTCCCCAGGGGATTACTGAAGTTTGAGAATCATTGTCCTAAGCATTATTCTCCACCTTTTCTTTCTTTTAAGTACCTAACCTAAACAGAATGCAAATCTAAAACCTAAAAATCTTTGTGATTTTGAATACCTAAGACAAACCATTGATTCCACTTTCCAAAAAATAGTTATATGGAGGAAAGCTACTTTTAAAGTAAAGTTTTTTTAAAAGTTGAGTGAAATTTTATGATTTTATTTGTAGAATACTTTTCTAATAAATGATTACCTCACTTAGCAGCTTTATTTCTGGTAAATCTCATCTTTTGAATATATTCAGATTTTATTTTTAGGATTTTATTTTTAAATTTGTTCTCTTTTTTGTAATATATGTGTGATGTGTAAACATAATAAAATGTCTCTTTCATTGAATATAAATTTGCAAAATATTTTGAATTGAGTTGACCAGTATTAGTTTCATTCCTATACTTTTCCCAAACTACCTGGAAAATCAAACTAATTCTTTTTCTAGTTCATTTTAAAAATACATTTATTGTTATATATTCTAGGCATTTACACTGTTTGCTACGCATTTCCTGGAACTATGTCATATAGAGGTCCTGTATCCTAATGTAGAAAACATGCATTTTGAAGTTCAGCATGTGAAGAACACTTCAAGGGATAAAGAAGCAATCCTGTATACCTACAAACTTTGTAAGGGACTCACAGAAGAAAAAAATTATGGTATTGCATATGGAAATTATATCTATATAATATCTATTGAAACACTACATATTCTCATAATTCTTTTCCCCTTTACTTGGCTCTTAATCTAAGCAAATTTTCCTGTCATTCTTTTGAGTGTTTATGCTCTAAGACTGTATTTTCTATATCAAGCTTATATTTTATGTATATTAAGTTTATATTTAAATTTATATTAATCAGTACTTATGTAGAATTACAACACATTAAATTTCCAGAAGTATTAGTTTCTATTCTGAGGAAAGTATAATTTAGCTTGTATTTGCAAGTTATAAATGAATTGAAAATTGTATATTTCTTATACACTTTTTCAGTAACATCTGTTTTCCTCAGATGTTGGGAACTTGATCATCTAAAGTCTTAAAAGGGAATGTATTACCAAACCATATGATGCTTGTAAACTTGATTAGATATTTTCTACCTAAATCATTATATGATGTGTAAAATCTCATGGATTCAGAAATTTTTAAATTGATCCATAAATATAAATTTCCTAAAATAATTTTAGCTATGAATATGACCCTCTGTGGGGTGGGAAGCATCTTTGTTTTGCTATTTGAAATGAGAAATCAACTGCATAACTTAATTTGTGTCAGATACTCTATTTTTATAAGCTTTAATTTCATCTATTACATGGGGATAATTTTCCATGTATGTAGGGCTTATGAAGATTAAATGAATTATCAAACATCTGTTTAATATAGTACCTAGCAATTAGTAACTTCTCAGTAAATGTGCTAGCGTTGTTTCTATTGCCTCTAAAGAAGTACATACAATTAACTGTTAACACACAGTAGAAAGCCTTTGTGGCATTTATACAACAAAATTAGGCTCAGGGAACATGAGAATACTAGGTAGTACTTTGAATTGCATGAAGAATAGTCATCTATAGTTATATCTTGTGAGAAATCCCCCTCTCAGTGATCTGCTAGACAGATGAATATTCAGCTTTAGTGTTATCTCTGTGACTAGGGTTATCTCTCCTCCCTTGCAAAGCACATATTCTTTGACCTTCTGTTAACCAACTGCATTTGTAGTTGGAATTTCATTGTTATTATTCAGTTTTCTAGTTACCCCTTTTCTTTTCCCTATTATGTTTTCCTGTCTCAGATATATGTTGAGAGGTAATTGATATTCTAACTTGTCATACATCTTGGACAAACTAATTAAATCTTATGATTGGCAAATTGTCATTTAGAACTTTGGAAAACTTAATTTTGAGAATGGCTAAGTTCTTCATAAATCCCTGTAGGATGGAAGTTTAAATCTGTGAAGAAAAGATTATTACTGCTTAAAATAAACGTAATACCTGCCATAACAACAACAACATATAGCCCATTGTCTATAATTTTAGGATTAAAAGCTGCAGAGGTGTCATCACTCCCATCATCAATTGTCTTGGATGCCAAAGAAATCACAACTCAAATTACGAGACAAACTTTGGTAAGAAACTTTTTAGCAATAAGAATTGGTTTTCCAATTCAGGAAAATACTTTTAGTGTACATTATTATAATGGTGTTGTACCTAAGTATATGATAATATTAATGATTAAAGCATTTAAAATAAAACCTAATTTTTTTAAAAAAAGATTTTATTTATTTATTTGACAGAGATAGCATAAGTAGGCAGAGAGCAGCGGGCAGGGAGAGACAGAGAAGCAGGGTCTCCACTGAGCAGGGATCCCGATGTGGGGCTCAATCATGGGACTTTGGGATCATGACCTGAGTCAAAGGCAGCCACTTAACTGACTGAGCCACCCAAGCCCCTAAAAACCTAATTCTAAATAAGGCAAATCTTTTTTTACTTCTCACAATTTTTTTGGTTTGGTCTATTTCAACCTTTCCCAACAAATCAACCAGTAAGTTAGTAGACAAAAGTTAAAACA
Source organism: Mustela nigripes (assembly GCF_022355385.1). NCBI lineage: Eukaryota > Metazoa > Chordata > Mammalia > Carnivora > Mustelidae > Mustela > Mustela nigripes. The sequence continues at coordinate 62,974,104 of NC_081570.1, forward strand.
GTTTGGTTCCGGGACGCCTGGGTGGCTCAGTTGGTTAAGCAGCTGCCTTCGGCTCAGGTCATGATCCCAGCGTCCTGGGATCGAGTCCCGCATCAGGCTCCTTGCTCGGCAGGGAGCCTGCTTCTCCCTCTGCCTCTGCCTGCCATTCTGTCTGCCTGTGCTTGCTCTCGTCCTCTCTCTCTCTGATAAATAAATAAAAAATCTAAAAAAAAAAAAAAAAAAACAGTTTGGTTCCTATAATACTTACTGCTACACTAACTTTATGATGAAAAAATAAGTCTATATAAAGTAAGCATTAAAAATAAAAATCACTCTGATGAATCACAGACCTGTACCCCTGAAACAAATAATACATTATATGTTAATAAAAAATAAAAGAAAAAAATAAAAATCACAGGTTGCCTGGGTGGCTCAGTCAGTTAAGTATCTGACTCTTGATCGGCTCATGTCATGATCTCAGGGTTGTGAGATTAAGCCCCAAGTTGGCCTCTGCGCTGGGTGTAGAGCCTGCTTAAGATTCTCTCTCTCCCTCTCTCCAACCCCCACTCATATTTGTTCTCTCTAAAAAATAAATAAAAATTAAAAATAAAAATTACTATGCATCATACTTTAGCATCTTTTTTTTTTTTTTAAGATTTTATTTATTTGACAGACAGAGATCACAAGCAGATCACAAGAGATCCCTCTGCCTGCCTCTCTTGGGAGGCAGGCAGAGGGAGAGGGAGAAGCAGGCTCCCTGCTGAGCAGAGAGTCTGACGTGGGGCTTGATTTCAGGACTCTGGGGTCATGACCTGAGCCAAAGGCAGAGGCTTTAACCCACTGAGCCACCCAGGCGCCCCACTTTAGCATCTTTTAAAATAGTATTTAAGACTCTTATCCATTATCATATATAAGCCTCCTGACCCTTCATGAAGGTTAAGTCTTTCTAGTATAAGATTAATAAGCTGTTACTTTTACTCATTTTTTTGCAACTGAGATTCACAGAGGTTAAGTGTTTTGCTATTGAACTCACATCTATTACCTCAAAATTTGGATATCTTTTTTTTAATATCAGCTTGCTTTATGTTTTAAGAATACATTGTGTTCAGTAAACTATGTGCATTATGAAATTTTCTTCAGTAGTAATGGTTTCCTTTGTCTTTCTCTCTTAACCTGCTTTTAATTTTTATTGTATCCCTTTAGTCTCTTGAGTTTCTAGACTATCTTCATGACTTTACTTACCTAATCCTCCATTTGAATCTCTTCAACAATTTTGGCAGTGTTGGCTTCTGAAGAATCTCTCATTATCTAGTTCCTTAGTCTTCATCTTGCAAGATTCCGCCTTCTTGAGTTGCCTTCTAGGCTTTGGCTTTCCTGATAATGATTCTCAAAATATATTCTAGACAAACTAATCTTGTGCGCATTGATATATTCTACAGCAAATTGATATATTCTACCTTTAGTCAAATATTTTATTAGATAGTTTTTTCCCCTTTTATTGTTCTGTATAGTTTCTTTAACTCTCAAAACATTTCTCCTCTTCCCAAACTTTACCCTCAATGTCCTCACTCTACAGAAAATTCACTTCCTATATTTTTTGAGAGACTTGCAGTTATCTTGATGAATCCTTGAACTTCTTGAAAACTCTAATTTGGAATATCTGTTTTTCACCCAGTTCTCTTCTTTTCTATCTCAGAGAAAAAGATTATCTTTCAATTTATTCAAGGCTAACTTTTCCACCCTTTTCCCATATCCAGTAAGATAAAACTTCATCAGATTCCTTTCTTCTCGCTCTCTTTTTAAAGATTTTATTTTTAAATAATTTCTATACCCAACATGGGGCTCGAACTCACAATCCTGAGAGCAATAGTCACGTGTTCTACTGACTGAGCCAGTGAGGTGCCACATTTTTTAAAAAAGATTTTTTAAAAGTCATTTCTGTACCAAATATGGGGCTTGAGCTTATAATCCTGAGATCAAGAGCCATATGTTCTCCCAACTGAGCCAGCCAGGTATCCTTTGTTCCCCTTCTCTTTGCATCCTTAGTATTTGTTCACTGGCTTTTCCTTTTCCTATGAATATGCTTAGGTAGGTTTTTCCTAAGAAATCCTTCTTTATTACCTTACTTCTCAAGATATTTCTCTCTTTTTTTTTTTTAACTGCCAACTTCTTAAGAGATTATAATAATGATTTACTTCCGTTTTCCACTTGCAAACTAGATCTTGTCATCATGCCACTGAAACTTTCTTTGTGAAATACCAACTAATGATTAATGATTAACTCTTATGGCATTTTTTTTTTCCACTTCTCATCTTCCCTGGTCTCTCTATGGTGTTTGATACTACCCTTCTTTCCCTTTTCATAATTCTTTTCTGTCTTGGCTACTGTGAAATGGTCTTCTCCTGGATGTCTTCATTTTCCTACCTCTGATTACCCCTTTTTTTCTTTTTTCACCAGTGCTTTTTTTTTTGTTCAATTTTTATTTAAATTCTAGTTAATTATACAGCGCAATATTGGTTTCAGGAGTAGAATTCAGTGATTCACCACTTACTTACAATATCCAGTGCTCATCACAACAAACACCCTCCTAATACCCATCACCTATCTAGCCCACCCTCCCTACCTCCTTCTATCAACTGTCAGTTTTTACTCTTTTGTGAAGAGTCCCTTATCGTTTGTTTCCTTCTCTCTTTTTTTCCCTCCCTCCTATATATTCATCTGCTTTCTTTCTTAAATTCCACAAATGAGTAAAATCATATCGTATTTGTCTTTCTCTGACTGATTTATTTTGCTTTAGCATAATATACTCTAGCTCCATCCATCCATCTGTCTTGCAAATGGCAAGATTTCATTTTTGACTGAGTAAAATATATATATATATATATATATATATATATATATATATATATATATATATATACCACCTCATCTTTATCTGTTCATCTGTTGATAGACATCTGGGCTCTTTCCATAGTTGGCTATTGTTGATAATGCACATAGCCCTTCAAGTCTGTATTTTTGTATCCTTTGGGTAAATACCTACTAGTGTAATTCCTGGGTCATCAGGTAGTTCTATTTTTAACTTTTTGAGGACTCTCCATACCGTTTTCTAGAGTTACTGCATCAGTTTGCATTCCCACCAACAGTGCAAGAGGGTTCCCCTTTCTCTTCATCCTCACTAACATCTGTTGTTTCCTGTGTTGTTAATTTTATCCTTTCTGACAAGTGTGAGGTGGTATCTCGTGGTTTTGACTTGTATTTCCCTAATAATGAGTCTTTTTACGTGTCTGTTAGCCCTCTGGATGTCGTCTTTGGAGAAATGTCTATCTCATGTCTTCTGCCCATTTCTTAACTGTATTACTTGTTTTTTATGTGTTGAGTTTAATAATTCTTTATAGATTTTGGATACTAATCCATTATCAGATATGTTATTAGCAGATATCTTCTCCCATTCTGTAGGCTGCCTTTTAGTTTTGTTGTTTCCTTTGCTGTGCAGAAGCTTTTTATCTTAATAAAGTCCCAATAGCTCATTTTTGCCTTTGTTTTCCTTGCCTTTGAAAACATATCTAGCAAGAAGTTGCTGCAGCTGAGGTCAAAGAGACTGCTGCCCGTGTTCTTCTCTGGGATTTTGATAGTTTTTCTGTCTCACATTTAGGTCTTTCATCCATTTTGATTTTATTTTTGTGTATTTTACCAGTACTTTTTATCATTCTACTTATTAAATGGAAGTTTCCCTAAGATTTTGCCCTTCCTTCTGTGTTTGAAACTATATTCTTGGCGAGCTCATCCATTTCTCAGCTTTCATTTTCACTTCTTTTTTACTTTGAATCCATATATTTTTCTTTGTATTTCTTCTTGAAATCTCAGTTTATGTTTTCATTCTTTAATAGGACCAAAATTAAATTTGTAATATGAAAAAAATCTCATTTTTTTGCTCCTAAATTTCTGTGACCCATTATAATCATCTTTGAATCCTTCTTAATCACCTCTCATTAACACTATGCAGTAGATTCTCTTTTTCAATCCAGCATGTGTACATATACCAGATTATCTCCTAAGCATGACTTTTATCATGTTTTCCTGTTCAGAAACTTTTGGTTGTTTCTTATGAAATTAAAGTGAAACTCCTTAGCCAGGGACTATCCTAAATTTTTGAGGATTTCCTGTGGCTTAGGAATTTACACTTTTAACCAGTCTTTAGATGATTCTTAAACACACTAAGGTTTGTTAACTACAAACTTTTTTAAGCTTTATGATCTCCCTTTGTTTACTACCCCAACCTTAGATAACATTTCTCAATTTAACTAAAACCTACATTTCTGCCACATTGAATTACTGGTCATTTCATCATTTTGACCTGTGTACCAGGATTTCTAATGTGTCTGCTCTCGCTGTTTCCTCCACCTAGAATGCCCTTACTTCTCTGTTCTTCTGTCCATCAAGAGTCATTCCAAATATTCCATCCTACTTAAACTTTTCTTGACCTGAGCTGGGAATGAGTTCTCCTTCCTCTAAACTTTGAATCTCTCTCCTGAGACTTATCATAATTACCTAAATCAACTGCATATGAATATGTCTCTTTCACTATAATAATATGTCTCTTCTTTGAGCCTCTTAAGTTCCAGTGGCATGTCAGACAGACATTTTTGTATCCCCAGTAGACATAAAAACAAGGTTGGGGGCCTGGAATATAGATGATAATAGATATTCAGTAAATGTGTATTATTTAGATAATAAACTGATAGTTGATCATTCAATGTATCAGATAGATGGGTGAATATATGATAATCTTATTTTACTTCATGGAATTGGATTCATTTTACTTACAGTGAGAGAAGAAAAATATCTTGAATTGCTTTCTATTGAGAAGAGTTTTTGAGAAGAGGGATTTTATTTTCCATAGTAAAAGGAAACCAACTAACTTTACATTAACAGTTAAGACTGAAATAATTCTTCTATCTAGCTCAGGAAACAAGGTGGATGAAGAATTTTCCAGCTGTACTCCTATCCCTTTGAATAGTAATTCAAAGAATTACTATTCCCCTTATAAACAGTATTTCTTGGGCATCCAAACTATAGATTGTTAAGAATTGGCATAATTTCAAGTAGCTATTTATAGCACTTATTTTCAAAATGTAATCTATTCCTCAGGCAATATATTTTCTTAGACTCTAGCAGTTTCTATACATTAAATCTCTCAGAGGGACAAGCAACTTACTGTTGACCCATTCTGTCTACCAGTTTTATCTATTGGGGAATTAAAGTAGGAGATAGCAGAGTAGTACTTTAGACATTTAAAATGAATACTGAATAGCAATGAGCAATTATATTGAGTGAGAAATTTGACCTATTTAGCAGATCTTTTTTCATTGAAAAGTGATTTTCAAAAATATAGGAATCTATGATAAAGTAAATACTCATGAAAAATTTTATTCTTTCAAAACAATATTTCTTCATTTTTTCTGGTATGTTCTTTGCTAGTTGAATGGAATTGATGTATCCAAAGAAATTAGTTACCTTTGAGTTCTGCATTTCTATGAAAGGAAAGAGAAAATTGCCAAAATTTTAAAACAAAGTCATACTAATCATATTTTAATTTTTATCTATATTTTTTCAATAACAGCAAAACCAAAGGAGTACCCCTGAGATGGAAAGACAGAGAGCTGTGTACCATCTAGCTACTAGGCTTGTTCAAACTGCTCGAAACTCTCAGTTGGATCCAGACAGTTTACGAATGTATTTAAGTAATCTCAAAAAGAAGTATGAAATAGATTTTTCCAGGGCTGAACAAGTTTCAGGAAAGACTGAAGAATAGTAACAATTTATATCATGTACAAATCAAATAGTATATGTTAATATAGGGAAACTAGGATTCATTTTTCCTAAGAGCAAAAGAAAATATTTGCTTAATTTTATATCTTAATGGAAAACTACATTACATTATACTAACCTCGGAATTATCATCTATCTATTGTATATAAAAAATTTGTTATAACTTGAAATATGAAAACCATTGAAAGGATTTTTTATGTTAGAAAAATGTCAGTATAACATTACAGTTTTTCTCATTTATGAAAATTCATGTTATTAATTCTTAAGTGTATTTATACCAAGTTATGGTTTAAAATGTTATTGTAAATGCCTTAGTTTTTGGAAAAGAAAAAACCACCTTTTTCTTTTTTCTAGTCTGGAAACTTAGATGAGTTATTTTACACTCTCTTTTGAAGTAATAAGACCCTATGGCTCAATAATTGCTTAATTAGTACCCCCAAATTCCAACACTGGATACTTACGGGGTTTGTTAAAATGATATTGGAAGTTTTAAAGTTTTTTTTTTTTTGACATTGAGTATAGTTCTAAAGGGTGAAAATAAACAAATAGATATTTTGTAATGCAGAGAATGTTTTTGGAAGGGGGAGTTGCCATCACTCACCCTTTCAGTTTTCCAAATATAAGGCATTGCATTTTCTACTCACCAACCTCTTTTCCAAGTTTCAGTTTTGGCCATCTTCATTAGGTGAGTAACCAAAGCAGCAAAAAGGTAATATTGATTCATTTGCCTCAAGGAGCATTTTATAGAACTGTTTTTCCATAGGCATGTGGCTTACACCATCATTTCAGAGCTTACCTGAAGGTCATTCTTGTTTCATAAAATAACTGTAAGAGCAGGGCTATTGTCTTCTCAAATACCTTATTTCTACAATTCCATCGCATTAGATGACTTATTTATATAATCTTAGCACAAAGGCCCAAAGTAGGGAAGTTATTCTTTTCTTGGACAATTAAGTATCTGGAACTCAGGGCATACATTCAATAAGCTGCAGATTTCTTACTAATTTGGCAAAAAAAATATATTCACATACTGGTTAGGGCCCTATTTTTTTGTTAATGTATTTGTATTTTATAAAATCTAATATTTTTTACTTTATTAAATTCTAATTAGATATATTGAAAAAGTTTTATTTAAATGACATATGTTTTGAAATGTGAATGTAAATTGGTGTTCATATATTAATTTGATACTTGTTAAACATCCCATTAGACTACTTATATTCCCTATTGTCATGTTTTAGAGAGTACCACAATATCTGAATTTGACCATTAACCATGTTTTAATTCAGTCTTTTTTTTTTTAATGATTTTATTTATTTATTTAAGAGACAGAGAGAGAGCAAGCACGAGAGGAGAGAGATCAGCGGGAGATGCAGACTCCCTGCTAAGCAGGGAGTCTGATGTGGGACTTGATCCCAGGGCTCCAGGATCATGACCTGAGCCCAAGGCAGTCGCTTAACTAACTGAGCCACCCAGGCGCCCCTTAATTCACAGTCTTTAAAATGAATTATATTGTATGTAGTCATTCCTAAAAGCAGTTTGATGACTTAGGTTTGCCCCAAATTTTTAAAAGGGACTGAGGATGAAAAGGGCGTGGCAGATTAGGAAGAAAAGGGAAGAAGCAATAAAAGGCAGAAGGGGAGTATGCAGTGGGAGAAAAACAGGCAAGCAGAGATAAGAGCAAAGTATTAAATATGCAGAATATCATTTCCTTAAATATATTAATTTCCCTTTAGGTTTAGACCTAATATTAGATTCTACCAGACTTTTAAGAAATTTTTCATGATTTAGAACTTTTGATGCAGAAACTGTAGCCAACTGATTAATTCCTTTTGTTTTAGTTTAGAATACTGAAATAAAAATAGGTTTATATCTTCTTAAAATTAAATTTTTTTCTTCAGTTGTTTTGTGTGTAGCCAAAACACAAAAAAGCAAATTAAATGAAGATATAATTATTATGCTATGGCACTATAGAATAGAAATGAATACTAGAGAGATAATCCATTCTTTAATTTTAAGATCTACTTGGTCTCCTCTTCAGTACCTTTTTGCTTTGCTTTTCTCTAAAATCATAGATCATTATCTCATAATCCAGCCTTTTAAGATAAATGTTCATTATGCTATAAAAAACTCCTTTAATTTCCACCTCAAAGCCATTTTTTTAATCTGTTCCATCTTTCTCTTCACATAAAGTAGTATTTTTCAAGTCTAGGGTTAAGGTATGTGGGAATAGAAGAAAAAGGCAGCTTATACTCATGCTTAGGAAGTAGTGCATTTGTTTGTTTTAAAATTTGCATATAATACAATTAACTCTTTTTTGATGTAAAATTTTATGAATTTAGCACATTTTTGGATTCAGGGAACCACTAGGACAATCAGTTTGTTCACCCAACAGTTCCTTCCCCTTCACATCATTCCCTTAGTACTGTCCCTTTGTTGTGAAATCCATCCCTGACCCCTAACTTTAACCCAGGAATCACTGGAAATTAAGCATTCCATCCCTATAGTTTTGTTTTTTTCCATAATGTTCAATAAAAGGTATCATATAGCATGGGATCTTTTGAAACTGGCTTCTTTTACTCAGCGTAATACTTTGTAGAATTTGTCCATGTTGTTGTGTCCTTTTATTGCTGACTGTTTGATTGTTTGTATGTGCCTTAGTTTACCCATACACTCTTTGAAAGACAATTGGGGTTCCATTTTTGGTGATTAAGAATGGAGCTGCTATAAACATTCTTGTATAGATTTTTGCATATTAAGTTTTAATTTACCTAGGTTAAATAGGAGTAGAATGGCTTTGTCATCTTGTAAGTAAGTGTTTAACTTCATAAGAATTTGCCAAACTGTTTTCTAAAGTGGTTCTTAAATTTTGCATTCCCATCAGCCATGGCTGAGAATGTTCCACATGTTCTCTAACACTTGGTATTATCAGTTTGTTTTTTTTTAATTTTAGCCATTCCTTTTATTATATGTATATAGTGAGTAATGCATTTTTTAATTTTAAAGCTGTTCTGCTAATTTTTTAGCAAACAAAAACTATTCTGACTTTTTAAAAAAGACTTTTATTTAATTATTTGACAGAGACATAGCAAGAGAGGGAACACAAACGGGGAGTGGGAGAGGGAGAACAGGCTTCCCACGGAGCAGGGAGCTCAATTCCAGGACCCTGGGATTGTGACCTGAGCCAAAGGCAGACACTTAATGACTGAGCCACCCAGGCATCCCATCATTCTGACCTTTTTAAGCAAATTATATCACTATCTTATATGCTAGTGTTAAAAAATATTCAAATGTCAATAAATTGTGTGTAGTATGGACTTCCTACATGCTTATTTATGAGCTTAAAATATGCTCAATTGTAATTAAATATACTTTAGTTAAATATATGAATTCAATTCTATAATGCATTTCTACCTCACAGGAGTGAAAATGGAAGGAAAGGAAAAGTAAATGATCTAGTTATATTGCTGCTTTGCTATTTCCATCCTATTATTTAGAAATTTAAATCACACAATTGTTTATCTTAATATAGGACCAGAATGAAAACCCATTTCGTATAAATTGTCAAAGTTTTGAATAGTCCCCAGAATGCAAGTAGAGAGTGAAAATGGCTACTAAGTGCCATAATCTACCAAAATTGATCCTAGAATAGACAGCAATGGGTGAGAAACAGATTTTATTGTCAAGAACTGTGAAGGTGGAACTATGTATGGTGATGAATTTTAACTAGACTTATTGTGGTGATCATTTTGCAATACATGCAAATGTTGAATAACTATGTTGTATACCTGAAACTAAAATAATGTATGTCAGTTATACCTCAATTAAAAGGAAAAAAAAAAAAAAAACCTGTGAAGGGTCTGGGATTTTTACCTTACTTGCAAACTAGCAGTTTAGCATACCACAGTTCAATGTGTGCTGTCAGAAGACAGAAGATTCTTGGGTCAGAAACAAAAGACTTTCTTACTAATGGCACATCATGCAGTGTGAGTTTCATGTTTGTGTTGATTTCAGATATCCCCATCCTCTAAGACATGGAGTGGTCCAGTTAGATATGTACGCAGTGGATTTACACTATAGCTGAGGAACCCAAAGCTAGGGGAACCCTTTTATTATAATGAGCTTATAGCAAACCTGCTTGACTTTTCTTTCAGAGGAAGACATAAGCTTTATTATATTGGGCCCTGAAGAAACTTGCCACTGCTCAAAGGGAGACACTATCTCTGTCTTGCAAGGCTGTTCATTATACAAACATCCTTAAAAAGGTAGTCAAATATAAGACAGTGCCTCTACTCAAAAGACAGACAGAAAAGTGAGACACCTGTGGAAAATTGTGGAAAATTTTGGGTATTGCTTGACCACCTTGTTATGTAGAGAAGTCTAGTACCCTACAACTCGAAAAGAGCTAAAAGATTGCAGTAGAATAAATTTTATTTTTTAAGATAATAAATTTCTTTGCAACTAAACATACAGATATAATTAATATTTTCATTTTGATGTTATGTTGGATCAAAACTGTTCCTTGCTTTCTTTGTATCAAAATCCATATAGTTTAGGCATAGGTGAAATGGGTAAAGGCAGTAAACAGGTACAAATTTCCAGTTATAAAATAAATAAGTTCTGGGGATGTAATGCACAGCATGGTGACTATAGTTAATAATACTGTGTTGCATATTTGAAAGTGGCTGAAATTAGATTTTAAGTGTTCTCATCACAAGAAAAATATTTTAACTATGTATGTTGATGGATGTTAACTAGACTTATTGTGCTGATCATCTTGCAATATATACATATATTGAATCATGTTATGATTCAATATATGTATATATATTGGAAAGTAATATATATGTCAATGATATCTCAACTTAAAAAGCACTACTGATCTAGTATTTAGAAGTATCACACACCAAAACACTAAAGCTCCATATTGTTTTGGGGCCTAATTAGTTCCAAATATTATCCATTTCTGTCCTTTTACTACTGACCCCCACCCTTTAGTTGACTAATTCTTCCCCTTCTTGGGGAAGGGATTGCATCTTAATTTCCTTGGCTATTCCTTACCACCAAGCACAATATTTTATTTGCAAAAGAATTCAATAAATACTTGTTAATAGGAATATACAATGTAAAATAATATTTACCTAGCTTAGAACATATAAATAAAAGGAACTTCAGAACATCAGTACGACCAAAATTTCCACAGGTAACAATTATGCTCTAACACAAAACAACTTTTAAGAGCAGAGTAAAATGGTAAATCTCAAATATAACAAAAATCTCATAATTTGTCTCAGAAAGGTAATGGGCAGAGTCATATATTGATTTAAAATGGATTCATTTAGGGTGTCATTTGAAATTATATATATACTTTAAGATTTACTTATTAATTTTAGGGAGAGAGCATGAGGGGGAGGACCAGAGAGAGAGGGAGAGAGAATCTCAAGCAGACTCCTGCTGAGCGTGGAGTCCAATGCAGGGCTCAATCTCATGACCCTGAGATCAAGACCTGAGCTAAAACCAAGATTCAGACACTTAAATGACTGTGCTACACAGGCACCCCTGAAATTATATTTTCTAATGAAATATCCAATGCAATGAAAATTTGCATGAAGTTAATAGTTTATTAACTTCTAAACCATACAATGGTGAGTATCCTTAACTCAGGACAAAGATGTATATTAACTTTCTAAATTCAGGTAGTTCTGTAGGCGAACCGGTATTAAAAGTGAAAATATTCCATTTGGGAGCATATTGTTGGTCAGTAGTTGAGCCCTGATGGTTATTCTGCAAAGATGTAATAGTTCGCATGGATCTTTGTATCTTGTTGAAGGAATGTAGTCCAGCCAATTAGAAATAATTGGACGTCTTCCTAAACTTAGCTGCGTCTGAAGAAAGGGGAAATATTTTAATTTTGTAAAACTAATCACTGGTTAGTCCAAATTATTAGCATTTTTATTTTGTATTTAAATTCACAAAATAGGTCTTAAATTTATATAACCCTTATAATATTTTTTTACAAAGCTTTTTAACGAGCCAAGTGTTTTTATTCCCCTTTTATTCTCACAGTGATACATAAATTTTAAATATGTCTAAGGAAAAACATTATTTCTTACAACTACGAATCTAATGTTTTTCATTTTAGACAGATCACGCACTTTGTTTTATCAGCTTCTCCTTCCAGAGTAGTGTTGTCAAGTTGGCTATACACCAGAATTATCCAGGGGACTTTAAAATATACAAATGCTGAGGTTTTACTCCAGAAATTTTGATTTGTCTGAGGTTGGGTACAACAACATAAATCTTAAAAGTCCTCCCAGGTGATTAAAAACATTGTAAAACAAAATTTCATACTGCTAAACTGTGAGAAGTCTTGATAGGAACCTATCTATATGAAAAGATAAATTTTCAAGTTTTAGTTACGATACCCTTTTAAAGATTTAATTCTAGAAGCTGAATGTTAATTAAGTTGATTTAAGAATAAAGAATACAGACATTTCTATATTATAGAGATACTTCTCCGGTAGAACCTGTAATCTATAGACTATATGGTACTTTTGCTTAAATGATATATAAGTTTATTATTTATTTCATATTTAGCTATTCGAAGAATATCTGGTATTTGCCTTAGCACCTTAGCACCAAGCATTTAGCTCATTGCTAGGGTATAAGAAATAGTCTCTGCTCACAGAAGGGGGAGTGGGAAAGGCAGAAGCAGGCCTTTGCTGAGCAGAGAGCCCGATGCGCGGCTCGATTCCAGGACTCTGGGATCATGACCTAAGCCAAAGGCAGACGCTTAACTGACTGAGCCACGCAGGTGCCCTGAGGGATAGATACTTTTAATCGCACAAATATTTTAAGCCTTTATATTTTTATTTCCTGGCATGTGATTATATTTGTGAGGAGAAATGTAACTCATTTTCAAATATTCTGTAAAGAATCTTGTTAAATTTTTAGTTTATGATGTTCTTAAGACATAGAAATCCTAATAAACACTGTTGTGTAATTAGAATATAATAATGACATACATCTACTTAATTACTACTTAAAAAAACTATAACCTTCTAAATATTTAGAAGACAAAGTCATAAAATAAAGGACTAATGTTCAACATAATTTAGATTTTACCTGTTTTAATTTGTAAGCCTACACTTGATTTTTAATTTTTCACTGGATATAATTCATAGATAAAAAACCAAATTCAATCTTGTTTCACAATTTTATCTTAAAATTATTGATCAATATTTGAGCCCAAACCCAAAGAACTATTTTGCTTACCTCTATTTCCCTGATTGAAATGGCAGCAAGCACTCTGGAACATAGCACTAAACATGTTTTGGCATCTTCCTGGATGTCTACCAATTCATGATCAACCATTATTCTCACTCTTGAAGGGTAGAGCAATATTGTTATCACAATGTTGATGGGGTTTTTTTCTCTTTCTAAGATTCCATATTGCAGGAGTATTTTCAAGATATTAGATTGTCTTGTCTGAGCTACATAGAGTAGAGGTGTGATGCCACTTAGTGGACTTGGGCAATATACTGGTGTGAAAGTTCTGTAAATCAAACAAATGAAAGCTTCACTGAATACAGAATTAAGAATTGTGGTAAGCACTTTGTCTTAATAGTAATGGGGACATAATAGTATTATCTTAATTATTAAATGTTTTAAATGACTTTTAATGTAACTTTACCTTTATGTATATCTTAAAAAGATTTTTCTATTCTATGAATCTAGACCAAACTGAAACTTAAAAAAAATAAGAAAATTCCTATTACACATTTAAACTTTGCACTTGTAAAAACAAACAAAGATTTAGATGTATGGAAAGTTTACTTTTACTTTTTTTTCCAGAAATTTTTTGTCATGTTATGTTAGTCACCATACAGTACATCATTATTTTTTGATGTAGTGCTACACGATTCATTATTTGCATACAACACCCAGTGCTCCATGCAATCCGTGCCCTCCTGAATACCCATCAGGCTCACTCATCCCCCTACCCCATCTCCCTTCTAAAACCCTTCGTTTGTTTCCCAGAGTCCATAGTCTCTCATGATTCGTCTTCCCCTCTGATTTCTCCCCGCTTCATTTATCCTTTCTCCTAATGTCCTCCATCCTATTCCTTTTGTTCCACAAATAAGTAAAACCATATGGTAATTGACTTTCTCAATTTACTTTTACTAATAGCAAGTATGCTTCTCACTGGAGAAATCTTATTGTTATCAGAACCAGTATTATAAAACTGAGGTAGCTCTGGAAAATTTAAAACAGAAAAGGTAAAAAGGCTCTTTTAAATTTCACTTTATTAGTAGAATAGTTATGTGACCATTTTGATACCTTTTTATTTGTTTTCTTCTTGGTCAGTCATGAATTGAGTTTGGAAATTAGATGAGAAAGGAATAAGTGCAACTAATGTAATCTTATTTTTTTCACTTAAATAAAGTTAGAGTTGGTATTTTTAGGTTTAAGCAATGAAAATTTTATTTTTTTCTAATTTTATGTAGTCCTTTCAATTGAAATAGATATGTTTGCTAATGAATTGGTCTCTATATGTAGATAGGACATGGTATAACCAACCACAGGGGTTTTATATTATCAAGTCTTGATTTGGCCAAATAAAAATGTCTTTCAGTGCTAAAGAAAGGGAAGTTTTATTCATAATCCTTTGTTTCTGGAATTCTCTTGATTGGTCTAATAAAATACTAATGTTTTGTAGAACATGATACAAACTATAAATACTGGTTTTGGACAACTAGGAGAACAAGGAGAGCATTATTCAAAAAGAGGAATTTTAAGATTGCATATATTTAATTAATGAGGGAGGCAACACAGTATAATGCTACAAACAATGGAGACTTAGGGGTTCTAGATTCGAGGTTTGGTTTTTCCTAACTTGCTCTGTGATGTTGGGTTAGTCAGCCTCTATGAGTCTTAGTTTCTTTATGCATTTGTGTTTTCATTTGCTGATTAATTAATTAATTGAGCACTTGCTTGCACAGAGTGTACTGAGTACTAGATACAGAGAGATGAAGGATACAGTCCTTTCTATCAAGATGCTTTGCTGCTGCCCCTCGGAACAATTTGTTACTTAAACTGTAACCCCTGGAGATTTTACTAGTTGCCAAGCACATTTAGATATGGCCTTAAGAAATACATATACTGACAACAGGTCTTTGGGGAGAAGGACGATGTACGACCGTGAAGCTGGGCAGCTGGGGGTGCCCGGCTTGCTCAGGGCAGAAGGCCGCCCCTTCACAGAAGCCAGGCAGCCTGGAACGCCCGGTCAGCTCAGGGTGGAACGAAAACCGCCTGCTTCACTTTTTCGTTATCGCTTTCTCTTCCCAGAAGTGCTCATTGTTAGTTAGATGAGTCCTTTGAATGTGCTTAGTTAACTATAAACTTTATCTTCCTTCTTGCTTGTCTGTAAGACAGGATTAATGTTTGACCTTCATCAATCCTTCTGTTGGCTATTGTTTTCTATCCAATAAAAGTGAGACTGTGGAGTTGCTCGGGGCAGCAGTCCTTTTCGACTGTTGTCCCCTGCTCCCAGTCTTTTGCGGCTGACTTGTTTGTGCCTAATTCTTCTCTCCTCGCCGACTGGAAGTGGCAATGCTTATTATAGTCTAGTAAATGTAATGGACAAATAATTCAATAATACAGTACAAAATTATAATTGCTATGATAGAAACATGCTTGGTGTACTGTAGAAGCACTAAAGAGAACACTTAACTCTACCTGGAATAACCATTGTTCAGAGGTTATCTTGGAGCTAAGATTTGAAGGGTTAGTAGGTTTTTGTCAATAAAAAAAAGTTAGAAGTAATGTCTCATTTACAAGCATATAGCAGCATTGGAGGACTGTTGAACTACCTATATAAAAAGAATGTTTTGTATTATATATGTTCTCTGTTGAAGTGTATTTAGAAGTCCTAAAAGCCTCCCCTGTAGTGATTCATTCCCTTATCAGAAGCTCCAAAGAGAACAGTTTGAAAATCCTTAGACCAACTAGTTTATCTCCAAAGCTTCATTGAGGGTTGAAATGCCAAGATTTAGTGATTAAAAAAAAAAAAAAGGTGGTGTAGTAAAGAGTAGCATCTTAGAAATTAAGAAGTTTAGTTTTTGTTGTAACTCTGCCGGTGTTACTATATATATCTTTCTAAATTCTGTGTATAAATATATACATTCTCTGTTGGAATAATCTCCAGATCAGTATTTCCCCAGACATCTCATCTTTTTCATACATCCTTCCAATATATATCCCAAATTGAACTCCTAAACTACTTCTCCTTCTGCATTCCCTGTCCTGCTTATTGGTATTCACTTTCCCAAACCACATTGCTTCCAACTTTTTCACAGTTTTTCATTTGTATATGTCCTTTCCCTGTCTTTTCAGTTCTGGCAAGTCTTGCTCATCATATAAGACTTCAATAAAAGACTGCTTTTGACCTGATCTTTCTTTTCTCATGATACTTTGTACAATGTTCTAGTAAGCCCATACCATTTTGGACAACTTAAAGTCTCTAATCTTTCATTTTCTTATCTTCAAAATAAATGGGTAAGCAATATGTGCAATTAAAATTAAAACTCCAAACATGCTTTAAAAAAAATTTAAGCTCCACAAGGACAACAATTTTCGTCTGTTTAATCTACTATTATATCCCTAAATGCCTGGAATAATGCTTAGCCCAGAGCAGACACTCAAGTATTTGTTGATTTTTTTACTATTTCCAGAAAAAAAAATATATATACATAATTAAATTTATTCTGTGGCTTTTGGACCTAACAAGACTGTTAGTGAAGTGCGATCATTTAAATTTTTCAAGGGCAATCTAATTTATTCATCTTGCTTGTTCTTTTTTTTAAATCAGATATGTCTTTTTATTGAAGTATAACTGACATAACATTATATTAGTTTCAGGTCTGCAACATAATGATTCAATATTTATATACATTGTGAAGTGATTAATGTAAGTCTCATTACCATCTGTCCTCATAAAAAGTTAGGAAAAAAATTTTTCTTGTGTTGAGAACTTTCAAGATCTACTCTCAGCACCTTTCAAACATGCAATAAAATATTATTGACTATATAAATCATGCTGTAAATTACATTACTATGAGTTATTTGTTTGACAACTGGAAGTTGGTACTTCTTGACCCCTCTTATCCATTTGACTTAGGCTCAACCCACCTTCACTCTGGCAACCATATTTTCTCTGTGTCTATGAGTTTTTTGCTTGTTTGTTTTGTTTTTTAGATTCCATATGTAAGTGAAACCATGTTATTTGTCGTTCTGTGACTTAGTCCACTTAGAATAATACTCTCAAGATCATTCCCTGTTGTCACAAATGGCAGAGCTTCATTCTTTTTTCATGTCTGAAATATGTATATACACTGTGTGTATGTGTATAAAATCACATCTTCTTTATCCATTCTTCCATTGCTGGACATTAGGTTGTTTCCATATGTTGACGATTGTAGATAATGCTGTAGTGAACAGTGGGGTGCATGTATTTTTATATTAACATTATTGTTTTTTTCAGATAAGTACTTAGAAGTAGAATTGCTGGATCATATGGCAGTTCTGTTTTTAATCTTTCAAAGAAATTCCGTATTGTTTTCCATCGTGGTTGCACCAATTTGCATTCTCACCAATATTGCATACGGGGTTTCCTTTTCTTTATACCATTGACACAACTTGGTTTTGTTTTTTTTTTAAGATTTTATTTATTTGACACAGAGAGAGATCACAAGTAGGCAGAGAGAGAGGGGGAAGCAGGCTCCCAGCTGAGCAGAGAGCCCGATGCAGGGCTCAATGCCAGGACCCTAAAATCACAACCTGAGCTGAAGGCAGAGGCTTAACCCACTGAGCCAGGCTGGCATCCCTATTTTTTTGTCTTTTTTATAACAGCCATCCTGACAGATGTGAAATGATATCTTGTGGTTTTGATTTGCATTTCCTTGATTACTGATGTTTAGCATCTTTTCTTTTTTTTTTTTTTTACTTTTTTAAATTTTGTTAATTTTTTTTTAGAGAGAGAGTATAGAGGGGGAAGAGGCAAAGGAAGAGGATGAGAATATCTTAGCAGGCTCCATCTCACAACCCTGAGATCATGACCTGAACCAAAATCAAAAGTTGAATGCTTAACCAACAGAGCCACCTAAGTGTCCCCTTTTCTAAATTTTTAATTTTTAAATAATTTTTAAAGTAGGTTCCATGCTGGGCATGGAGCCCAATGTGGGGCTTGAACTCACAAACAAGCCATCCAGGGCACCCTTGAAACATCTTTACATGCCTGTTAGCCATCTAGAGATCTTTTGAAAAATATCCATTCAGATCCTCTGCCAATTTTTTAATAGGATGTTTTTATTGAGCTGATGAGTTCTTTATATGTATTTTGGGTATTAGCCCCTTATTAGATATATCATTTGCAAATATTTTTTTCCCATTCAGTACCTTGCCTTTTCATTCTGTTGATGGTTTCCTTTACTGTGCAGGAACTTTTTAGTTTATTTTTGCTTTTGTTGCCATTTCTTTGGAGTCAGATCCAAAAAATACTGCCAAGAACAATGTCAGGGAGCTTACTGCCTATGTTTTCTTCTAGGAGTTTCATGGTTTCTGTCTTGCATTCACGTCTCTAATCAATTTAGGTTAATTTTGGTGTGTGGTACAAGATAGTGGTCTAGTTTCATTCTTTTGCATCTGACCAGTTTTCCCAACATCACTTACTGAAGAGACTATCCTTTCCCCATTGTATATTCTTGTCTTTTTTATTTTTTTAACAATTTTTATTTATTTATTTGATAGAGAGAGATCACAAGTAGGCAGAGAGGCAGGCAGAGAGAGGGGGGGAGCAGGCTCTCCGCTGAGCAGAGAGCCCGATGATGTGGGGATCGATCCCAGGACCCTGAGATCATGACCTGAGCGGAAAGCAGAGGCTTAAACCACTGAGCCACCCAGGTGCCCCTATTCTTGTCTTTTTAAAAAATAATACTAATTAACCATATATGCATGAGTTTATTTCTGGGCTCTCAATTTTGTTCCATTGATCTGTGTGTCTGTTTTTATGTCATACTGTTGTGATTACTATCTTTTTAATATAGTTTGAAATCTGGGAGCGTGATGCCTCCAGCTTTGTTCTTCTTTGTCAAGACTGCTTTTGTTATTCAAGATCTTTTCTGTTTCAACACAAATTTTAGGATTGTTCTATTTCTGTGGAAAATGCCATTCAAATTTTGATAGAGATTGCATTGAGTCTGTAGATTGCTTGGGTGATATGGACATTTTAATAATGATTCTTTTATGCTGGCGAGGATGAGGAGAAAGGGGAACCCTCCTACAGTGTTGGTGGGAATGCAAGCTGGTGCAACCTCTCTGGAAAACAGCATGGAGGTCCCTCAAAATGTTGAAAATAGAGCTACCTTATGACCCAGTAGTTGCACTACTGGGTATTTACCCTAAAGATACAAATGAAGTGATCTGAAGAGGCACGTGCACCTGAATGTTTATAGCAGCAATGTCCACAATAGCCAAACTATGGAAAGAACCTAAATGTCCATCAACAGATGAATGGATAAAGAAGAAGAGGTATATACATACAATGGAATACTATGCAGCCATCAAAAGAAATGAAATCTTGCCATTTGTGACAACGTGGATGGAACTAGAGGGTATTATGCTCAGCGAAATAAGTTAGTCAGAGAAAGACAATTCTCCTATGATCTCCCTGATATGAGGAAGTGGAGATGTAACGTGGGGGGTTTGGGGGGTAAGAAAAGAATAAATGAAACAAGATGGGATCAGGAGGGAGACAAACCATAAGAGACTCTTAATGTCACAAAACAAACTGAGGGTTACCGGGGGGCAGGGGGGAAGGAGAGGGTGGTGGGGTTATGGACATTGGGGAGGGTATGTGCTATGGTGAGTGCTGTGAAGTATGTAAACCTGGTGATTCACAGACCTGTACCCCTGGGTCTAATAGTACATTATATGTTTATTAACAAAATTTAAAAATTATTAAAAAATGATTCTTTTAATCCATGAGGACAAAATATCTTTCCATTTGTGTC
Source organism: Mustela nigripes (assembly GCF_022355385.1). Classification (NCBI taxonomy): domain Eukaryota; kingdom Metazoa; phylum Chordata; class Mammalia; order Carnivora; family Mustelidae; genus Mustela; species Mustela nigripes. The sequence goes on from NC_081570.1 coordinate 62,993,984, forward strand.
TTCTTCAATTTCTTTCATCAGTGTCTTATAGTTTTCAGAGTACAGATCTATCACCCCCTTGGTTAAATTTATTTTAGGTATTTTATTCTTTTTGATGCAGTTATAAATGAGATTGTTTTCTTCATTTATTTTGCCAATATTTCATTGTTAGTATATAAAAACACAACAGATTTTTGTATATTGATTTTTTTAGCCTGCAACTTTCCTGAATTTATTTAACTATTTTGATGGAGTCTTTAGAACTTTCTATATATAAAATAATGTCATCTGTATATAGTGACAGTTTTCCAATTTGGATGTATTTTATTTTATTTTTCAATTTATTTCAATTTATATTTTATTTGACTAATTGCTTTGTCTAAGACTTCTAATACTATTTTGAATAAAAGTGGTGAGAGTGGGCATCCTTGTGTTGTTCCTGATCTTAAAGTAGTGGTTATATTGTTAGTTGTGGGTTTGTCATATATAGTATTTTTGATGTGAGGTACCTTTCATCTATACCCTTCAATTGATGGTTTTTATCATAAATGGATGTTGAATTTTGTCAAATACATTATCTTCATCTATTAAAAAGATCATAATATTTTTATCCTTCATTTTTTAAATGTGCTATATTATGTTGATTGATTTGCAGGTATTAAGCTATCCTTACATCCCTGTAATAAATCCTATCATGGTGTATGATCCTTTTGATGTATTGCTGAATTTGGCTTCCTAATACTTTGTTGAGGATTTTTGCATACATGTTCACTTAGGATATTAGCCTGTAATTTTATTTTAGTTATTTTTTGCAGTGTCCACATCTGGATTTGCCATTAGGGTAATTATGGCCTTATAAAATGAGTTTGGAAGTGTTCCCTCCTTTTCAGTTTTTGGAAGGGTTTGATAAGGATGGGTATTAAGTCTTCTTGAATATTTGGTAAAACTCACGAGTGAAGCTGTCTGGGCCTGGACTTTTGTTTGTTGGAGAGTTTTTGATTATTACTGATTCAATCTCTTTACTAGTAATTGGTTTATTCAGACTTTGTATTTCTTCACAGATCAGTCTTGGAGGATTGTATGTTTCTGGGAACTTATTTCTTTTAGGTTGTTGAATTTTTGGTGTATAATTGTTTATAATTGTCTGTAATGATCCTTTTGTATTTTTTTGGTATCAGTTGTAATTTTTCTTTCATTTCTGATTTTATTTGGACTCTTTCTTGATGACTCTGGTTAAAGGCTTGTTAGTTTTATCTTTTCAGAGAATCAGTTCTTAATCTCATTGATCTCTTCTATTTGATCTTTTGTTTGTATTTCATTTATTTCTGCTCTGATCTTATTTCATTCTTTCTACTAACTGAGCTTCATTTGTTTTTCTAGCTCCTTTCAGTGTAGTTTCTTTTGTTTGTTTGTTTTAAAGATTTTATTTATTTATTTATTTATTTATTTATTTAATTGAGAGGAAGAGGGAGCACAAGCAGGGGGAAGGGTGGAAGGAGAAGCAGACTCCTGGCTGAGCAGGGGGCCTGATGGGAGGCTCTATCCCCGACCCCCCGGGATCATGACCTGAGCCAAAGGCAGACACTTAACCAACTGAGACACGCAGGCATTTGTAATTTTCTAGTATTATTCTTATTCATTTCTAGTGTCATACTATTGTGTTTGGAAAAGATAGTTGATATGATTTCAGTCTTGGATTTATTGTGAGTTGTTTTGTGGTCTGACATATAATCTGTCCTGGAGAATATTCAGTGTGCACTTGAGAAGAATGTATACTTTGCTGTTTTTATATGTAGTGTTCCACATATTATATATAATAAGTCCATCTGGTCTAATGTATCCACTAAGGTTAATATTTTCTTACTGATTTTCTGCCTGAAGTATTAATCCATTGATGTAAGTAACATATTAAAGCCCCTTTCTATTGTTTTATTGTTGTCAATTTCTCCCTTTAAGTCTGTTAATACTTGCTTTATATATTTAGATGGTTCTATGTTGGGTGCATAAATATTTACAAGTGTTATATCTTATTATTGTATTGACTTTTATTTTTATATAATACCCATTTTTTGTCTTTTATTACAGTCTATTTTTTTAAAGATTTTATTTATTTATTTGACAGAGAGATAGAGATTACAAGTAAGCATAGAGGCAGACAGAGGGAGAGGGAGGGAGAGAGAGAAGCAGGCTCTCTGCTGAGCAAGGAGCCCAATGTGGGGCTCGATCCCAGGATCTGAGGCCATGACCTGAGCCAAAGACATAAATCCACTGAGCCACCCAGGTACCCCACAGTCTTTATTTTAAAGTCTGTTTTATCTGGTGTAAGTGTAACTACTGTAGCTTTTCAGGGTAGGGGGTTTCCATTTGCATGAAGCATCTTCTTCTATCACTTTACTTTCAGTCTGTGTGTGTCCTTACATATGAAGTAAGTTTCTTGTAAGCATTAAGGTGGAGGGGTAGTGCAAAAATGGTACGTATCATGCCAGCACTAGCAAAGTAGAGGGAGAATGCTGAAAAGATGTCCACTGGTGCCTTGTTACTGGAAAGTCTCAAAAGGATCTGTCCCTCCAGCAGATACCTCAAGGTTAGCAATGATTCTCTTTCACATATGGTCTAAACACTTTTCAATCTGCTGCTTTTGTACTTGGTCCCAAAGTGAATGTGTTTTCTTGCAAATCCTCTTAGAGTGGGGTCTCCATTTCCTATAGCACTATTTTTTCTGAATGTAAGTCCTGTTGGTTTTAAAGCCAGGTGTTTTGGGGGCTTATCTCTCCAGTGCAGGTCCCAAGGGTTGGAGTGGCTGATGTGGGGTACAAAACCCTTGCTTCTCAGCAAGAAGCTCTGTATTTGTGAGATCACTCTCAGCTCCTTCTGTTTGTGCCAGGGGTGTGGTTTTTGGCAAGACCACATCTTTGCATCCCCTACCCATTTAATATGGCTTGTTAATTTTTTTTAATTTGATTTTTTGAGTGAGGCTGGAGAGGGGCAGAGGATGAGGGAGGGAGAGAATCATAAGCAGGATCCAGGCCTAGCATGGAGCCCAATGCAGGGCTCTGATCTCACAACTTGGAGATCATAACCTGAACCAAAATCAAGAGATGGGTGCTTAACCAACTGAACCACCCAGGGACACCAGTCTTTCAATATTTTGCTCTGGATGATCTGTTCAGCTAATTTTGGGGGGGTCTTATACAGATTTGTTGTATGCATTGGAGGAGGTGAGTTCAGGATTCTTCTATACTACTGTCTTGAACCACCTCTGATCTTGTTCACTCTTAAGATATTTGACTAAGAATATTGTTAAGTATAGGCATTCAGGAGACTTGGGGGATAAAGATACCACAAATGGTCCTTCGTAAGATTTGGGGGTATTAGTTGATTTTAAAATATTAAGATTGATACTATATTTAGAAGTAATTTTGGACCAAAAATGTTGAAAACCATAACTAAAAGTCAAATAGGCTTAAAATGAGATTTAAAAGTCTAATCTGTACCCAAATGACATGATTAATCCTCATGTTTAAAGAGCATGTTACTGTAAACCAAAATTTGCTTAATCTGTACTGACAGTTAATTATAATGGTACTTATATGGATGGAGTAAGGCAAGCACAGCAAGAATTAGTTTTTAAATGTGAAGTTAATGAACTGAACCCTCTGTATCTGAAAACCTGTCATATATGCTTATGAATTGGGGCATAATATTTCCATATAGACATGCAGAGAATGATTCAGTTTTATAGCTGTACTAATTATTTCTATTTTTTTCTACTCCCCTTTTAATTTTTAGCCACCAAATTTAAGGGATGCTTCTCTATAATTTTATTTCTGATATTTAAGACAGTTGACTTTCTTGGAACCATGTTTTATGCTAACTTAGTAAGGCTATTTTCTCTGTTATCCACCTACCTCTTTGGCTGTTCCTTTTCAGCCATCTTTTACTGGTTTCTCTTTCTCTGCCCTTAACATCTAAGTAGAGAAGATTTGGCCTTTTGACTAATTTTCTTTTGACTTACTGTTCTCAGGCAATTTCATCCATGACCATAACTTCCATTACTGTCTATTAATTTATTCAACAAATATTTATTGAATGCATACTGTATACCAGGCTCTGTTTTAAGGTACTTGGGATATATGAATGAACATAACAAAGATGGCTGTTCAAATTTTAGCAAGGGAAAACAGCACAGAATGAAAATAGGAAAAAAAAAGCAAATTTTATAATATGTTAGAAGATTTGCTAAAAAAAAAAAAAAAAGAAAAAGTAGAGCAGTATAAGAAGTATGGAAATGCTAGGGGTGTATATGAGGGCATTTTCCAATTTTAAATAGGATTATAGGAGAGGACATTACTGAAATAAATAAAATCTTTAAAAAAAAAGTCCCTAACCTTTAATGCCTGGTCTTTAGCTCTGGGGAAGTGTAAATCAGACTACAGCTTATTCCTTGCTTATTCTTCTGGCAAGTGCTTGTTGGGGAGGGGGTCTGGGGCAGAGACTCAGATGCTATCCATGGCCCCCCTGGGAACTCAAGATGGCAAAGTCATAAGGGCAAGAATAACTCTGAAACATCAAGTGTGAAAGGGCCAGAGAAGGCACCAAAATGTTACATAGTGAGTAAGGAAAGGTTTGGCACAGCTGGTGACTGGGCGGGCTTCCTGGAGGAAGGGGCATTTGACGGAGACTTGAAAGAATGGCTTTTTTAAAATCTTGAGTTTTGGAAGGGGAGCGAGGCCAGGGGAAGCCCCTGACAACACAGGAGAGGCGAAGCGGGAGGAGGCAGGGACTGCGTCAAGAAGGACTAAGTAAAGAAGAAGGAGATGAAGAAGTTAGCTATTTGGATATTTAAGGATCCTAAAGCAGGAGTGTTCCTGGAGTGGTGAAAGAGAAGAGTGAGGGAGCCATTGTGGCTGAGAGAGTGAAAAGGGCAAGGAGCAGCAAGAAACAAGGACAAAGATAATGGGAGGCCACATCATGTAGATCCTTGTAGATCACTGAAAAGACTTCCATCTTTTACTCTAAATGGAATGGAGAAGCCATTGGAGATTTTGAATAGGAAAAGCATTGTGATCTTACCTCTGCTGAGAATTTGTTATGGGATAGGAGGAAGAAAATTACTTAGTACAAGGCAATAACAGTAGAGATGGTTGGATTCTGTATATTGTTTGAAGGTAGAAACAACAGATATCCTGACAGATAAGATGGGAATGTAAGAGAAAGACACATCAAGGATGATGGTATCTAGGTATCTACTGTACATGGCTATCCCTTAGGCAGTGTAAACTCTTATGTCCCAAACTGAATTTTTAGGTGCTTCATAACAATCTTGATAGATTTGTGGCATGACCATTGTGGTAGGCTGGATAATGGCCTCTCAAATTTGCAAAAGGGATTTTGTATATGTAATTAATAAAGGTAATGATGTTGAAATGGGAGATTATGCAGGTGGACCCAGTATAATCACAAGGACCCTTATATGATGTGTCAGAGAAAAATAGAATTAGGGTCAGTGAAGGAGCTATGACTCTACAATGCTGGCTTCGAAGATGAGGAAGAGGTCATGAAATAAGGAATGCAGGAAGCCTCCAGAAGCTGGTAAGGAAACCCATTCTCCCATACAGGCTCTAGAAAGAGCCAGGCCTGCTGACATCTTGATTTTAGCCCAATACTTCATTTTGGACTTCTGACTTCCAGAACTAAAAAATAATACATCTCTATCATTTCAAGCCACTAAGTTTGTGGCAATTTGTTACAACAAGAGGAACCTAATATAACTACCAATCAGTCTTAAAATTTAGAAATTTGAAATTAACTTTCTCTTATGCTCTGCTTCTAATCACTCACTGTTTTGTTATTCTATTTAATAATATCTCTTCCTTCTCCTATTGTTATTTAGTTTTTTTAAAAAGATTTTTATTTATTTATTTGACAGACAGAGATCACAAGTACGCAGAGACAGGTAGAGAGAGAAGAGGAAGCAGGCTCCCTGCTGAGTAGAGAATCCAATGCGGGGCTCAATCCCAGGACCCTGAGACCATGACCTGAGCTGAAGGCAGACGTTTAACCCACTGAGCCACCCAGGCGCCCTGCTATTTAGTTTAAGTTCTCATTATGTCTTACCTGAACAGTAGTGCTATCAAAGAATAGTCAGAAGTAGGAGAAGATGGTGGCAGAGAAGAATTAGTTCTTTCTCTTAAAACTCTTATAGATATACATGGAAGCTAAGTTAGCAAGGAGTGCCTACTATGCAAATTCAATTTCAAGCAACTTCTCCAGTCACCTACCTCTTTTCAATAAAAATTTTTCCATCACCCTTTTTCTGTGGAAGTTCTGGACTTGCTAATGTACCTGGAGTGTTTGAGCTGTCTACTGACTGGTCTCCTTGCTTCTAGTCCCAGCCTCCCTCTCCAGTGTAATCTTCAAATGGGAGCCGATGAGTCTTTTCATACTACAAATCTGACTTTCACTGGTTAGGCATCACTTATGGTGTAAATTTTAAATTGCTTAGCATGGCCTACTAAGTATTTCAAGATTTCACTTCTAGGCTTCATCTTTAACTACTACCCAATTTCCTATCTTACTTTTTAGCAATTGCAGAATTATCTAGACAATTATTATTATAGACAATTCTGGTAATCACTGGATGCAACATGTTGTTTCTATCTCCTTTGGTTTTAGTCATCTGCCTCTGCCTAGATTACTTCAGGAGCTAAAGGGAGAGAAAATTTCATTTCATCTTTTAAAAATCAATTTAAGACATCTTCTGTTCTGAGAGCTTTCTTAGGTGTCTGCTCCTTTCCAATAGTGTTAACTTCTTTCTCTGTTCTATGTGCACATGCTTCTAATTTTGCATTTATATAATATAAATAATTTTTATGGTTCACTTACTAGTCTGTGAACTTTCCAAAATCAGGAAATATGGCTATTTGGCTATTTGGCTTTGTATTCCCCCAAAACAACACAATGTTTGGCACTTAAGAAAGTGCTTAGTAAATGGTTATTGTTATTTTAGCTGAATGGTATCATCTCTCTTTAACAACTTATGGTCTGTCATACAGTGGCATTTAGATTATTATTGCAGTTTTGTCGTAAAAATGAACAAACTTAAGTTCCTTTCCCTCATTAATTCTATCTCCTCTCCTCCAGGGATCTATTTACACACTTCATTATTATAATGGCTAAATTATCATGTTGGAGTGTATCCCAGAGATGGTGACCAAAAGATGCTGCTGCTGTAAGAATAAAGAACAGCAGATAATAGGAAACTTAAGGTATTCATTATGGGGACATAATAGCTGTGTTCAAATATTTGAAAGGTTCTCCATAGCTCTGGGGGCAGAATTGGAGAAATGGAGACAGATTTCTGTGCATGATGAGTAAGAAGAATCTAATAAAGCTACATAAAAATCCACTTTCTATTTCAACAAAATCTTGATTGAACTCTTGCAATGTATCTATATAGTTCTAGACACTGAGGATCCAATGTTGAGGAAGTAATCAGGGTTTTTCCCTTCACGGACCTTACTTTTAATGACAATGGATAGTGAGCAAACCAATGGGGGGAAAAAAAAAAACAAACAGCAGCAAATGAACATATAGTGATCGATGCTGTGCAGAGAATTAAAATAGTGTTGTGATAATGAATGAGTGGCTTCTTTAGATGAGACCAGAGAAGGCCTCTTTGAAAAGATGACATTTATACTGTATTCCACCTGATTAAAAGGAACTAGTTACAGGAAGATCTGAGTGAAGAGATTTCTAGGTAGAGAGACCAGTTATTATTATTTTATTATTTCTTAATTTTAATTTTAAAAATTTGAGTATAGTTGGCACACAATGTTTCATTAGTTTCAGGTGTACCACCCAATGACTTGACAAGTTTATACACTATGCTGTGCTAACAAGTATAGCTACCATCTGTCACCATACAATGCTGTTACAGTATCATTAACTATATTCCCTATCCTGTGCCTTTTATTCGTGTGCTTATTCATTCCATAACTGGAGGCTTCTATCTCCCATTACCCTTCACTCATTTTACCCATCCCCTTAACCCCCTTCCCTCCGCATCCATCAGTTTTTTCTCTGTATTTATGGGTCTCTTTCTGCTTTTTCTCTATTTATTCGTTTATTTTGCTCTTGAGATTCCACATGTGAATGAAATCATATGTTATTTATCTTTCTCAGTCTGACTTATTTTGCTTGTAGGTAATTGTCATTACAGGACCTTCAGGCAGGAATAAAATTGAAAATATTCGAGAAACAGAAAGGTCTGGGTGGCTGGAATGTAGTGTTCAAGGGGAAGAAAGACACGAGATTGGATTTGGTTGATATAGTGAGAGACCAGATTATGTAGTATTGAGTTTTATTTCACTTATAGTGGGAAAGATTTGGAGGATTTTAAGCCTGGGTGATATAATGTATTTCACATTTTTATAAGGCTTTTCAGGCTTCTGAGTCAAGAATAGATTATAGGGGTTGAGAGTGAAGAGTGGAAGATGAAAGACTCTTATAGTCTATAGCAGTTGTGCAGGTAAGAGGTGAATGTGGCTTCATCTAGGTTAAGAATAGAGGAAAGAAAAGTGTAATTGGGGTGTGTTTTAGAGACAAAGTCAAAAGGACTTGCTAATATGCTGATGAAAGAAAGAGAAGAATCAAGAATTAATCCTGGATTTCTGTCTTGAGCGAAGGATAGAAAAAAGGGACTATTAGGTAGGGAATCCAGGAGAAGGAGCAGTTTGACAGGGAGAGAGTGAGTTAGATTAATATTCTGTTTTATTCCTGTTAAATTTGAGATGCTTTGTGGAGATGTTGAGTAGACAACTTTATATAGAAGGAATCTGGGGCTCAGAGGAAAGGTCAGGACTGGAGAGAGAGACTGGGGAGTCATTGGCATACACATACTATTTAAAGCCACGGGACTGGGTAAAATCTTTGAAGGAAATGGAACAGGCATAGCTGGGAAACAGAAGGATCCCTGGGCAAAGGAATGGTTTACCTCACAAAATAGGTAATTAACCGCTAGAATTCTTCAAGTAGAGACCATATTAGCATCAGTCAGAGATGTTCAACATAGAGATGCTGCCCGGGGTGGAAGTTTGCTAATGAATTCATAGATCCCATTTGAATCTAAGTAAGATTCTATGATTCTGAAAGATTCAGATGCTGTTGTCATCCATAGAACTGGATAGTAATGTATTTTACTGTGTGGATGTATCTAAGTCAAGATTTCTTGATTTTTAAAAAACTGTCACTGAAGACAGTTGTTAATGGCACTGTATTATATCCCACTGTGTGTTTCTCTTCATTTCGTTTTCCTTCCACTCCTTTCAGTTTTCCCCTTTTGCTTCCCATTTAAAAGTTATAAAAATGTATCTTCTCTTCCTCTGTTTTACCCCATTTTTTCTTTTCCTTGGGCCTGCCAGGGACACACGTAGGCATTACTTAGTCCAGCTAGTGACACTAGAACCTGCTGCTCTTTGCAAAAGTTACAGATATAATGGTCCTTAAAACAACCACAAGGTGCTATTTGGGAGTTTTATTTACTGATATTCCAGACTGCAGCTATTAGTTCGTGTACTTGGGTGATCATTAAGCAAAGCAATCTAGTGGTTCTCCAATATCACAGTGGTGCACAAGAGAACAGCTACTTCAGGCAGAATCTAAATTGGTTTAGACTTTAGCTGATCTTATCTGTCTTGTTTTTTAGCATTCTTGCTCCTGTCATTGTGCTTAGCTAGTATAGTACCTTATACATAGTAAGGATGGTATATAAATAATTTGTTGAATGAGTGAACAAATGCACATTGGTTCTAATCAAACTATTATCCAATACCATAGAGTTAGAGATACTGCAAACTAAGTAACTTTAGAATCTATATTATGACTTCCCAAAGAGTACATTGAATATTTAATCCAAAAGATCCTCAGTAGTATTCATTAGCTAGCTTGACATTTCAGAGTACGTGAAAATTTTGTTCTAGAACAGACTTAATCAGATATTTGACTTCATTGTGCTCACTCTTGAAGAATTTGGAGTTAAATTTATCAATGTTTAACATACAAAAAGGGAATTATTATGTTTAATAACTATTTCTAAGTGAATATATGTGTATATTCTGAATTATACTTTGAAAGTCATTTTATACATACACACACACACACACACACACGTTATTGGTATGCTCAAGAAGAAGAGATCGCAGTATTACCCAAAATATTGTCTGTCTAATTAGAGAAATCTAAGTTGTTGAACATGCCATTACCTTGAGCACTAACGTGTAAACTTTATATAGCACAGAACCTCTAGAAATTTATTGGTACATAATAATGTGTGTAGAGGGGGAATTATTGAATCAATAATGAAGGAATGAAGGAGTAAACACATGAATGGGCAATCAAGTCAGGATTCCTTATCCATATATAGCCACTATGCATATTCATTTTAGAAAAAAAGAAGTAAAATAATCTCCTAAACAGAAAATTTCTCCTTTTATGGTGAAAACATGAGATTATTACCTCCATATCAGTGCCAGGTTACAACTTCTGTCTTGAACATAGTCCTTTGTCTTCTTGAGAAGCAGTTCCACAAAGTCAGGGTTACCTTTTCTGGCAAAAACCCAGTACAGAATTGTATTCACACATATTTCAGTAAATTCAAGATTAAAATTTAGTTCAAAACGGTATCCTGATTTTTCCACAAATGCAATATAATCTGAGAGTAGTATGTCAAACCCATCCAAGTCGACATACCTCAGAATTTTTGCCAGGGTTCTGTAAATCCTAGGTTCATAACAGTGATATCCCCACTGACCCAAAAACTGCAAGGATGGTCGTTTAACAATTTTGTCAATGAGATTGCAGAATATATTGCTTCTTAGACAAGAAGTCTTACGGCATAATTTAGAAGATTTACTCATTGCTATTTACGGCAACAATATAGAAATAAAATCACAGGCAGTCATACTGTAATCCTTCAGTTACATATTTTGATAATGTGATAGGCTTTACTCCATAGACAGGAAGTGCCCTTTAAACTGTAGTCAGAAAAAATATCATAAGAAATATTACCATAAAGTACTGGGTGACATCACAATAGATGGTGATCTGTCATCAGCATAGGTCAGAAATTTGGGATCTTGTATATCACTGGTGACATTTGAGAGAGACATATTGGACATAAATGGCATGTGTGATAGCTAAGAGCTAATATTTTTAAATCTAAAGCTTCAGCTCAAGCCAGAATGTATTTTTGTGAAGTACTGAAAGCATGGTCTATACATTTGATAAAATAATATTAATAACCAGGTTAATTATTCCTTTTAGGCTGTCATGTTCAGCATGAGTACTACAAGTTCTCACTTAAACCTCATAGGATATTTTCTCTACTTTATCGCTGAGGAGATAGAGACATAGAAAGTTTATGACATCTGCCAAAAGGCACTATATTTCTTCTCAGAAAAGCTGCCATTCAATATTAAATAACATTTGGAAACTTTGCTTTAGAATTTAGAAATTTATAGAACTTATTCCTTTAAAAATTAGGCAGAACATACACAGCTTGGACATCAAAGGTGTTTCAAGCGTGATGTGGCATCCTTGCCCCAGTAAAATAAAGGGGAAATATGGTTGTTTTGGTTTGTGCTTCAGCCACCTTTCTGTTACATTTAATAACTTTAGGTGTATTTATTAGCAATTTTAAAGGTACTTAAGTGTTTTATTTTTCCTTTTGAATATTTTTCATGAAATCAGAGAAAATAATGTCTCTTTAGTAAGAAATTATAGCTTTGGGTTTACTATAATTTACTTGTTCTAATAGCGAATTTAGCTCTCTAAAAGCTCTAAACTCTTTTCTCAGGATTAACAGGAAAAACTAATAACTATTGTCATCTTTCTGAAAACCAGGGGGTATTGTTATTTTCCTCTATTTTCGTTGTCTTTTTATTTTTTCCACTTCAAAAAGTATTTTTTTAAGTGAAATATTTTTATTGATTTCTTACATAAGGGGCTTTAATAGGACCAGTGAAAATTATTCCTGGGGTAATCATGTTGACAGTTTTATGCATAATCTTAAATATTTTTATCTTATATATATAAATAGATATATTATTATATACTTCGCTCTTTTTATACAAATGGAATAATATTATAACTGGTCCCATGAACTGCTTTATATTTATATAATAATGTATCATTGGTACCTTTGTATGACCATTTATAATAGTAGTCAACTGTTATGTATTACTTACCATATACAGGAACTCTTTTAAGTACTTTATTAACTCCTTTTATCCTTATATCAACTCCACAGATAAGGAAGTTAAGATGCAGAGCTTAAATAACTTTCCCAAGATGATATGTCTAGTAAGTGGTTAAGTTAGCACTTGAGCACAGGCTGGATGCTGCCAGACCTTTTACCTCTACTTCCTCTGCTTCTTAAAAAAAAGAGACCTACTTTTCCATTTGTATGGCTAGTTTATGAATAGTGGTCATGAAATAAGAGCTGTGCACTTATATTTCAAAAACATAAAGACACAGATAGTAGATTCATCCTGCTTTGGGGAAAAAAAAGTGTCATTAACATAGTAACAGTGTATATCTCTGCATGTATAAATTTCACTGATTTTTCTTCATTTTTCATTATAATTTTCCTTAAGATTTGCATGTCAATGAATATGTTTTTTTTTTTTACTTTTTTAAAAAATTAAGATATAATGTATTATTAGCACCAGGGGTATAGGTCTGTGAATCATCAGGCTTACACATTTCACAGCACTCACTATAGCACATCCCTCCCCAGTATCCATAACCCAACCACCCTCTCCCTAACTCCCTACCCCTGGCAACATTCAGTTTGTTTTGTAAGGTTAAGAGTCTCTTATAATTTGCCTCCCTCCCAATCCCATCTTGTTTCATTTTTTCCTTCCCTGCCCCCAAACCCCCCACTTTGCCTCTCAAATTCTCATATCATAGAAATCATATGATAATTGTCTTTCTCTGATTGACTTATTTTGCTCAGCATAATACCCTCTAGTACATCCACGTTGTTGCAAATGGCAAGATTTCATTTCTTCTTTATCCATTTATCTGTTGATGGGCATCTAGGTTCTTTGCATAGTTTGGCTATTGTGGACATTGCTGCTATAAATATCCAGGCCCTTTCGGATCACTGCATTTGTAACTTTAGGGTAAATACCCAGTAGTGCGGTTGCTGGATCATAGGGTAGCTCAATTTTCAACTTTTTGAGGAAATCCCATGCTGTTTTCCAGAGTGGCTGCACCAGCTTGCATTCCCACCAACAATGTAGGAGGGTTCCCCTTTCTCCGCATCCTCGCCAGTACTTGTAATTTCCTGACTTTTTAATTTTAGAAATTCTGACTGATGTGAGGTGGTATCTCATTGTGGTTTTGATTTGTATTTCCCTGATGCCGAGTGATGTGGAGCACTTTTTCGTATGTCTGTTGGCCATTTGGATGTCTTATTTGCAGAAATGTCTGCTCATGTCCCCTGCCCATTTCTTGATGGGATTATTTGTTCTTTGGTTGTTGACTTTGATAAGTTTTTAATAGATTTTGGATACTAGCCCTTTATCTGATATGCCATTTGCAAATATCTTCTTCCATTCTGTCAGTTGTCTTTTGGTTTTGTTGACTGTTTCCTTTGCTGAGCAGAAGCTTTTGATCTTGATGAAGTTCCAATAGTTCATTTTTGTCCTTGCTTCCCTTGCCTTTGGTGATGTTTCTAGGAAGAGTTGTTGTGACTGAGGCTTAAGTGGTTGCTGCCTGTGTTCTTCTCAAGGATATTGATGGATTCCTTTCTCACATTGAGGTCTTCCATCCATTTGGAGTCAATTTTTGTGTGTGGTGTAAGGAAATGGTCCAGATTCATTTTTATGCATGTGGCTGTCCAATTTTCCCAACACCATTTGTTGAAGAGACTGTCTTTTTTCCATTGGATGTTCTTTCCTGCTTTGTCAAAGATTAGTTGACCATAGAGTTGAAGATCTATTTCTGGGCTTCCTATTCTGTTCCATTGATCTATATGTCTGTTTTTGTGCCAGTACCATACTCTCTTAATGATAACAGATTTGTAATAGAACTTGAAGTCTGGAATTGTGATGCCACCAACTTTGGCTTTCTTTTTCAACATTCCTCTGGCTATTTGAGGTCTTTTCTGGTTCCGTATAAATTTTAGGATTATTTGTTCCATTTCGTTGAAAAAAAAATAGATGGTATTTTGATAGGAATTGCATTAAATGTGTAGATTAATTTGAACACAGCATATAGCATAGACATTTTCACAGTATTTGTTCTTTCAGTCCATGAGCATGGAACATATTTCCACCTCTTTCTGTCTTCCTCAATTTCTTTCATGAGTACTTTATTGTTTTCTGAGTACAGATTCTTTGCCTCTTTGGTTAGGTTTATTCCTAGGTATCTTATGGTTTGGGGTGTAATTGTAAATGGGATGGACTCCTTAAATTCTCTTTCTTCTCTCCTGTTGATGGTGTATAGAAATGCAACTGATTTCTGTGCATTGATTTTATATCCTGACGCTTTACTGAATTCCTGTATGAGTTCCAGCAGCTTTGGGGTGGAGTCTTTTGGATTTTCCACATAAAGTATCATATCATCTGCAAAGAATGGTGTTTAACTTCTTCTTTGCTGACTTGGATGCCTTTCATTTCTTTTTGTTGTCTGATTGCAGAGACTAGGACTTCTAGTACTATGTTGAATAGCAGTGGTGATAGTGAATGTCCCTGCCGTGTTCCTGACCTTAGTGGAAAAGCTCTCAGTTTTTTCTCCATTGAGAATGATATTCACTGTGGGTTTTTCATAGATGGCTTTTATGATATTGAGATATGTACACTCTATCCCCACACTGTGAAAAGTTTTGATCAAGAAAGAATGCTATACTTTGTCAAATGCATTTTCAGCGTCTATTGAGAGTATCGTATGGTTCTTGTCCTTTCTTTTATTAATGTATTGTATCACATTGATTGATTTGTGGATGTTACACCAAGCTTGCAGCCCTGGAATAAATCCCACTAGGTCATGGTGGATAATCCTTTTAATGTTCTGTTGGATCCTATTGGCTAATATTTTGTGAGAATTTTCGCATCTGTGTTCATTAAGGATATTGGTCTGTAATTCTCCTTTTTGATGGGGTCTTTGTCTGGTTTTGGGATCAAGGTAATGCTGAACTAATCAAATGAGTTTGGAAGTTTTCCTTCCATTTCTATTTTTTGGAACAGTTTCAGGAGAATAGGTGTTCATTCTTCTTTAAATGTTTGGTAGAATTCCCCTGGGAAGCCATCTGGCCCTGGGCTCTTGTTTGTTGGCAGATTTTTGATGACTGCTTCAATCTCCTTCTGGTTACAGGTCTCTTCAGGTTTTCTATTTCCTCCTGGTTCTGTTTTGGTAGTTTATAGATCTCTAGGAATGTATCCATTTCTTCCAGATTGTCAAATTTGCTGACGTATAGTTGCTGATAATATGTTCTTGTAATTCTTTGTATTTCTTTGGTGTTGGCTATACTCTATTCTCTTCCATTCATGATTTTATTAAATTGGGTCCTTTCTCTTTTCTTTTTGATAAGTCTGGCCAGGGATTTATCAATCTTATTAACTCTTTCAAAGAACGAACTCCTAGTTTCATTGATTTGTTCTACTGTTTTATTGGTTTCTGTCTCATTGATTTCTGCTCTGATCTTTATGATTTCTCTTCTCCTGCTGAATTTAGGCTTTCTTTGCTGTTCTTTCTCCAGCTCCTTTAGGTGTAGGGTTAGGTTGTGTAATTGAGACCTTTCTTGTTTCTTAAGAAAGGCTTGTATCACTATATATTTTCCTCTCAGGACTGCCTTTGCTATGTCCCATAGATTTTGAACCATTGTGTATTCATTATCATTTGTCTCCATGATTTTTTAAAATTTTTCTTTAATTTCCTGGTGGATCCATTCATTCTTTAGTAGGATGATCCATGTATTTGGGTTCTTTCCAACTTTCCTCTTGTGATCGAGTTCTGGCTTCAGAGCATTGTGGTCTGAAAATATGCAGGGAATGATCCCAATCTTTTGGTACTGGTTGAGACCTGATTATGACACAAGATGTGATCTATTCTGGAGAATGTTCCATGTGCAGTAGAGAAGAATGTGTATTCTGTTGCTGTGGGATGAAATGTTCTGAATATATCTGTGATGTCCATCTGGTCCGGTGTGTCATTTAAAGCCTTAATTTCCTTGTTGATCTTTTGCTTGGATAATCTGTCCATTTCAGTGAGTGGGGTATTAAAGCCCCCTACTATTATTGTATTATTGTAGATGTGTTTCTTTGATTTTGTTATTAATTGGTTTTATATTTGCCTGCTCCTGTGTTGGGGCATGTTTAAAATTGTTAGATCTTGTTGGACAGACCCTTTGAGCATGATATAGCGTCCTTCCTCATCTCTTATTATAGTCTTTGGCTTAAAGTCTAATTTATCTGATATAAGGATTGCCACCCAAGCTTTCTTTTGACGTCCATTAGCATGGTAAATTGTTTTCCACCCCCTTACTTTTTTTTTTTTTTAAGATTTTATTTATTTATTTGACAGAGAGAAATCACAAGTAGATGGAGAGGCAGGCAGAGAGAGAGAGAGGGAAGCAGGCTCTCTGCTGAGCAGAGAGCCCGATGCGGGACTCGATCCCAGGACCCTGAGATCATGACCTGAGCTGAAGACAGTGGCTTAACCCACTGAGCCATCCAGGCACCCCCACCCCCTTACTTTAAATCTGGAGGTGTCTTGGGGCTATAATTAGTTTCCTGTAGACAGCATATTGATTTATTTTTTAAAAAGATTTTATTTATTTATTTGACAGACAGAGATCACAAGTAGGTGGAGAGACAGGGGGAGGAAGAGGGGGAAACAGGCTCCCTGCTGAGCAGAGAGGCTGATGTGGGGTTGAACCCAGGACCCTGAGATCATGACCTGAGCCAAAGGCAGAAGCTTAAACTTTTGAGCCACTCAGGTGGCCAGGGTTTGGATTTTTTGTTGGTTTGTTTGTTTTTTAACCCATTCTGATACCCTGTGTCTTTTGATTGGGGCATTTAGCCCATTTACATTCAGGGTAACTATTGAAAGATGTGAATTTAGTGCCATTGTATTGCTTGTAAGGCAACTGTTCTGTATACTGTCTCTCTCCTTTTTTTTTTTTTTAAGATTTTATTTATTTATTTGACAGAGATCACAAGTAGGCAGAGAGGCAGGCAGAAAGAGAGGGGGAACCAGGCTCCCTGCTGAGCAGAGAGCCTGATGTGGGCTCAAACCCAGGACCCTGAGATCATGACCTGAGCTGAAGGTAGAGGCTTTAACCCACTGAAGCATTCAGGTACCCCTGTCTCTATTCTTTTCTGGTCTACTACTTTAAGGCTCTCTCTTTGCTTAGAGGACCTCTTTCAATATTTCCTGTAGAGCTGGTTTGGTGTTTACAAATTCTTTTAGTTTTTGTTTGTCCTGGAAGCTTCTTATCTCTCCTTTTATTTTCAATGATAGCCTAGCTAGATATAGTATTCTTGGCTGCATGTTTTTCTCATTTAGTGCACTGAATATATCATGCCAGTTTTTTTCTGGCCTGTCAGGTCTCTCTAGTAAGTATGCTGCCAATCTAATATTTTTCTCATTGTATGTTACAGACTTCTTGTCCTGGGCTGCTTTCAGGATTTTCTCTTTGTCACTAAGACTTGTAAGTTTTACTATTAGATGATGGGGTGTGGACCTAGTCTTATTGATTTTGAGGGGGGTTCTCTGCACCTCCTGGATTTTGATGCTTGTTCCCTTTGCCATATTAGGGAAATTCTCTACAATAATTCACTCTAATATAACTTCTGCTCTGCTCTCTCTTTCTTCTTCTTCTGAAATCCCAATTATTCTAATGTTGTTTCATCTTATGGTATCACTTATCTCTCAAATTCTCCCCTCATGGTCCAGTAGTTGTTTGTCTCTATTTTGCTCAGCTTCTTTATTCTCTGTCATTTGGTCTTCTATATCACTAATTTTTTTCTTCTGCCTCATATATCCTAGCAGTTAGAGCCTCCATTTTAGATTGCACCTCATTAATAGCTTTTTTTTTATTGCAACTTGGTTAGATGTTAGTTCTTTTATTTTTCCAGAAAGGGCTTTTATTTCTCCTGACAGTGTTTCTCTAATATCTTCCATGCCTTTTTTGATCCTGGCTAGAACCTTGTGAATCGTCATCCTGAACTCTAGATCTGACATATTACCAATGTCTGTATTGATTAGGTCCCTAGCCTTTGGTACTGACTCTTGTTCTTTTTTATTTATTTTTTTTTTTTGTGGTGAGTTTTTCTGCCTTGTCATTTTATCCAGATAAGAATCTATGAATGAGAGAATAAAATACTAAAAGGGTGACAAAGACCCAGATAAATGTATGCTAACCAAATCAGAAGAGACCCCAAATTGGGAGGAGAAGAAAGGGGGTACAAGTAAGTTTAAAAAAAAATTTTAATAAAAAACAAAAAAAAAAAATATATATATATACACACACACACACACACACACACATTAGACTGGTGAATAGAGCAGAGCACCCACTTGATTTTGGGTGTATTTTGGTCTCTTAGAAGAAACTACCTCCCAAAATTTTAAAGAAAGAAAAACTTATATACATATGAAAATAAGGGTAAAACAATGAAGGGATAGAATATGACTGTAAAGATGAAAATTAAAATAAAATTCTAAAAAAGGAATTGATAAGTTGGTTGGAAAAAGAAAGAAAAAGAAAGTGGAGAGAATTTGCTCAGGCTGGAGACTAGAACAGAGCCCTGTGCTAGATTTAAGGTATATTTTGATCTATTAGAATAAATTGTATCCCAAAAACTTTTAGAGGAAAAAACTCCACATGTATACAAAAAACAAAGTTAGATATAATGAAGGATAAAATATGACTATAATAATGAAGGTTTAAAAATATTTTTTTAGAAAGGTATTTTAAGATAAACTAGTTAAGAAGAGTTAAAAGAGGAAAGAGGAAATGTTAAAAAAATGAGAACAAGAAAAAAAGCTTTTTAAATGTAATTAGCTTTGGAGGACTAAAGAATCATGGGGAGAAAGTCATGTATTTCATGCTTTGCTTTCCCCTCCTCTGGAATTCCGCTGTTCTCCTTGATCAATGAGCTAGGTCTTGGCTGGATGTTCTTGCTGATCTTCTGGGGACTGTTGTAGTGATTCTCAAACATCTTTGCTTGAGGCATAACCGTGCTGCCCTTGCCAGGGGCCAGCCTAAGTAATCTGCTCAGGTTTGCTCTAAGGAGCTTTTGTTCCCTGAATGCTTTCTCTAGAGCTGTGGAGGATGGGAATGAAAATGGCAGACTTCCAATCTCTGGCCCAGAAGAGCTGAGAGCTCAGGGCCCCACTCCTCAGCGTGTCCTTGGAGAAAACCGCTCAATCACTCCCATCTCCCAGCTGCCCTCTGAGCTCACCTGGCCTGTTATTGAGTGTTTCTGTCTCTGGCACACTACCCTGTTTGGGATCTCCAAACCCTGCAGATCCTGCTGCTCTGCTCTTCCGGCAGATGGAGGTGGGTCTCCCCAGATCTGCCTGTTGTGGGGTCCCGGCTCTAGAAGTAGTGGTCTGACTGTGCTGTAGATCACAGTTTAAGGTAACCCCGAGCTGAGAGCTCACTTCTTGGCTCCATCTCTGTAGGTGGCTTCCCCTCTCTGATACCTGTGAGCTCTGCTATAGTCAGACACCCCTGAACTTTCAGTGACCCTGCGGCACCTGAGACCAGACTGTCTGCACAAGGGCTCCACCCCCAGTTAGCTTCTGGAGCAATGCCCCTCAGTGGAGTAGACTTTTAAAAGTTTGAGGGCGCCTGGGTGGCTCAGTGGGTTAAGCCACTGCCTTCGGCTCAGGTCATGATCTCAGGGTCCTGGGATCGAGTCCCGCATCGGGCTCTCTGCTCAGTGGGGAGCTTGCTTCCTCCTCTCTCTCTCTGCCTGCCTCTCTGCCTACTTGTAATCTCTCTCTGTCAAATAAATAAATAAAATCTTAAAAAAAAAAAAAAGCTTGAATTTTGTGCTCTGTTGCTCCACCGCTTGCTGGGAGCTGGCCCCTCCCCCTGTAGTCTATCTTCTTGTAGCTTTGGATTCACTTTTCCACACGTCCTACCTTTCAGAAAGTGGTTGATTTTCTGTTTCTAGAATTTCTGCTCTTCTCTTTGATCTCCTGTTGGGTTTGTAGGTGCTCAGAATGGTCTGATAACTATCTAGCTGAACTTCTGCGACCTGATGTCATCTCAGTCTGCTCCTCCTCTGCCATCTTGACCTGAATATGTATTTTTTAATCAGAAAAATACAAATCATTTTCTCTGAATGAAATAACAGGATCATATTAGGCTAAATAAGTATTGCTTTTTTTTGTTTAAATTTTAAAAAATTATAGCCACTATTAATAGTGAACATCAAAGGCATATTCAGGAGACAATTTACTGATTAATAATTATATCTAACATATACAGAGTTCTTATGTACTTAGACTATACTAGACAGGTGCTTTACATATACATACATGTAAATATAAATATTAAATAGAAATACATATAAAATACATTGTATTTTACATATAAATACATTTTCTCATTTAATCTTCACAATTCTTTACTATTATCCATTTCATATCATACTATAATCCATTTCATGGTTGAGGAATCTGAGGTTTAAATTGGTTAAGAGAGAACGAGTGAGTAGCAGTGATTTGAACCAAAGCTAAGCTCACATATCCTTTGTCTCTGTGCTTGGCTGCTTTCAGGCTTTGGTATAACTGTAACATCTGTTCCTGAGTATAATTTATACATCTCATGTTCACAGAAAGCCCTCAGTAAAATCATTTGAAGTCTAGTGACACTGAGATCATGTTCAATAGCTTTAATAAATGTTCTGACTTAAAGAAGAAGGTTCCATATATTATACACAGATAATTGAGAAATTGTGTTTCAAATAAATATCATACTGTTCTCTTCAGTACTTAAGATTGAATAACCTAGGCATAGATTGCGTGTTTGCCACTATGTATTGTGAGTAAGCCAAAAGCTTCTGGATCCCAAATGCTGCCTAAAATTCATGCTCAGTTGTCCTTCAGATAGAACATTTCAGTCCTAAGCATTGTCTAGAAGGCTTATACTTGAAACTCTTATTCCTCATTAGCCTTTAAGTAAATTCATTTTTATTAGATGCCTAAACCCATAATCTGACTGCACCCAGGATAGCTACATTTTGTTAAATGGAAAGCATATCAGGATAATCCTAGAGCAATGGCTTAAGGATTAGGAAAGTACAAAGGATATAGAAAGACAGTAACAAGAGAGTGACAGGGGAAGTTGCTATGGACAAATTTGGCTTTTTAAGGAGTTTCAGCAAAGATGAGTTCTATATGTATATAGATGAGGGATGTTTTTGCATAATATTGGCAAAAGTAAAACAAACTTTGGTAGGTAAGAATGGCCTTTTGGTGGATTCAGTAATAAATGCAATTTCTACACAATAATATAAAATTATTGCTTGTGAAGATTCTAGCTACTCTATAAAGTTTATGTTAGCCCTTTTGCTAGGCTTTACTATTCATGTCTAATATTGATTTACCTATTTAAAAGAAGATATAATTGAGAGCAGAGGAATTTTCTGACTTTTAAATATGGTTAGGAATAGTGTATTTTCAAAAAGCAGAATTAGAAGTACATGTCTATATTATATAATACTTTAAATGTATATTTAATAGCTCTGTGCCAGTTTTAAAGGGTATCTTAAAATACATGGCAAATTGAATTTTTACTCTTTTATTCATGAATTGAGACAACCTTCCAGAAACATTTAGACTTATAATTCTGGTTCCCTCAAACTTTGGGTTGCACAGAGCTACAGTTTGTCAGACTTATCTCTACCCCATGGTGTCCACTCAAATTTTTCTCAACATTTAACTTAAATTTTTGAGGTAGTCTATTTTAAGTCATAGATCCCTGGCCAACTTCATATACTATCACTTGGACTGTGCTACCATTTAGGCTAGTCACCTGTGGCTGGAGTGGCAGACACCACAAAATATCTAGTATTGCAATTAAAACTTAAATGTACAGATGGTTTATATCAAGCATCTTAGAAATGTGATTACCTACAGAAGAATACTAAGAACATATATGAAATTATAGCCCTTTAAAAATTAAAGTCGAATGTTAAATCCCTCTATTTATTTGCTAATTAATCTATTTAATTTTCATCATGGTACATGTTCTAGGATTTTGAGGATATGAGGGCTGTAAACAGATTCTTATCTGTCATTCTTTTGTTGAGTTATATAAAACCCTTTCTGATTGAACATATCTAATAGAAGGTATCAAAATAAATTTTGTTTTATTTCATTTTTGTAGGGGTACCTTATATATCTTGGGTATTAACTCCTTATCAAAGATGTGGTTTGCAGATATTTTTCTCCATTCTGTAGGGTGCCTTTTTACTTTGTTGATTTTTTCCTTTGCCGCACAAAAGTTGTCAATTGTGATGTAGTCCTCCTCATCTATTTTTTTCTTTTGTTGGTTCTGCTTTTATTGTCAAATACAAGAAATTATTGTTAAGACCAATGTCTTTCTTTTTTAATTTTTTATTTCTTTTCAGCGTAACAGTATTCATTGTTTTCGCACCACACCCAGTGCTCCATGCAATCCTTGCCCTCCCCAATACTCACCACTTGGTTCCCCCAACCTCCCACCCCCCACCCCTTCAAAACCCTTAGATCATTTTTCAGAGTCCATAGTCTCTCATGGTTCACTTCCTCTTCCAATTTCCCTCAACTCCCTTCTCCTCTCCATCTCCCCTTGTCCTCCATGTTATTTGTTATGCTCCACAAATAAGTGAAACCATATGATAATTGACTCTGCTTGACTTATTTCATTCAGCATAATCTCTTCCAGTTCCGTCCATGTTGCTACCAAAGTTGGGTATTCATCCTTTCTGATGAAGGCATCATACTCCATAGTGTATATGGACCATGTCTTCCTTATCCATTCGTCTGTTGAAGGGCATCTTGGTTCTTTCCACAGTTTGGTGACCGTGGCCATTGCTGCTATAAACATTGGGGTACAGATGGCCCTTTTTTTTACTACATCTGTATCTTTGGGGTAAATACCCACTAGTGCAATTGCAGGGGTTAAGACCAATGTCTTAAAGATTTTCCCCTATATTTTTTATAGGAGTTTTAAGTTTTAGGACTTACATTTAAGTATTTGTCTATTTTGAGTTGATTTTTGTGTATGGTGTAAAATAAGGATCCCATTTCTTTTTTGCATGTGGATTTCCTGTTTTCCCAACACCATTTGTTAAAGACACTGTTCTTTCCCCATTGTGTATTCAATGCACCCTTATTGAAGATTGTTTTTTTACTTAATTTAATTTTTTTTTCAGTGTTCCAAAATTCATTGTTTATGCACAACACCCAGTGCTCCGTGCAATATGTGCCCTCCATAATACCCACTACCAGGCTCACCCAATCCTCCTACCCTCCTCCCCTCCAAAACCATCAGTTTGTTTCTCAGAGTCCACCTTCTCTCATAGTTCGTCTCCCCCTCCGATTTCCCCCAACACTCTTCTCCTCTCCTTCTCTCAATGTCCTCCATGTTATTTCTTATGCACCACGAGTAAATCAAACCATATGATACTTGACTCTCTCTGTGTGACTGATTTCACTCAACATAATCTCTTCCAGTCCTGTCCATGTTGATACAAAAGTTGGGTATTCATCTTTTTTGATGGCTGCATCATATCCCATTGTATATATGGACCATATCTTCTTTATTCATTCATCTGTTGAAGGGCATCTTGGTTCTTTCCACAATTTGGCAACTGTGACCATTGCTGCTATGAACATTGGGGTACAGGTGGCCCTTCTTTTCACTACATCTGTATCTTTGGGTAAATATTCAGTAGTGCAATTGCAGGGTCATAGGGTAGCCCTATTTTTAATTTCTTAAGGAATCTCCACACTGTTTTCCAAAGTGGCTGCATGAACTTGCATTCCCACCAACAGTGTAAGAGGGTTACCCTTTCTCCACATCCCTTCCAACACTTGCTGTTTACTGTCTTTTTCATTTCAGCCATTCTAACTGGTGTAAGGTGGTATCTGAAAGTGGTTTTGATTTGAATCTCCCTGATACCTAATGATGAACATTTTTTTTCATGAGTCTGTTAGCCATTTGTATGTCTTCCTTGGAGAAGTATCTGTTCATGTCTTCTGCCCATTTATTGACATGATTATCTGTTTTGTGTGTGTTGAGCTTGAGGAGTTCTTTATAGATCATGGATATCAGCTCTTTGTCTGTAGCGTTATTTGTGAATATCTTCTCCCATTCCGTGGGTTGCTTCTTTGGTTTGTTAACTGTTTCCTTTACTGTGCAGAACCTTTTGATCTTGATGAAGTCCCAAAAGTTCATTTTCGCTTTTGTTTCCTTTGCCTTTGGAGACATCTAGAAAGAATTTGCTGTGGCCAATGTTGAAAAGATTGTTCTCCTCTAGGATTTTGATAGATTCCTGCCTTGTGTTGAGGTCTTTTATCCATTTAGAATTTATCTTTTGTACAGTGTAAGAGAATGTAAGAGAGAATGTAAGAGTTTCATTCTTCTACACATAGCTGTCCAATTTTCCCAGCACAGCTTATTGAAGAGTCTGTCTTTTTTCCACTGTATGTTTGTTCCTGCTTTGTTGAAGATTATTTGACCATAGAGTTGGGGGTTCATATCTGGGCTCTCTACTCTCTTCCACTGGTCTATGTATCTGTTTATGTGCCAGTACCATGCTGTCTTGGTGATCACAGCTTTGTAATAAAGCTTGAAATCAGGCAACATGATGCCCCAGTTTTGTTTTTCTTTTTCAACATTTCCTTAGCAATGCAGGATCACTTCTGGTTCCATACAAATTTTAGAATTGTTTGTTCCAACTCTTTGGAAAATGCCAGTGGAATTTTGATTGAAATGGCATTGAAAGTATAAATAGCTTTAGGCAGTATAGACATTTTAGCAATGTTTTGTCTTCAGATCCATGAGCATGGAATGCTCTTCCATCTTCTTATGTCTTCTTCAATTTCTTTCATGAGTGTTCTGTAGTTCCTTGAGTACAGATCCTTTACCTCTTTAGTTTACTCCCAGGTATCTTGTGGTTCTTGGTGCTATAGTAAATGGAATTAATTCCCTAATTTCCCTTTCTATATTTTCATTGTTAGAGTCTAAGAAAGCAACTAATTTCTATATATTGATTCTGTATTCTGCCACATTATTGAATTGCTGTATGAGTTCTAGTAGTTTGGGAGTGAAGTGTTTTGGGTTTTCCATATAAAGTATCATGTCGTTTGTGAGAAGAGAAAGTTTGACTTCTTCTTTGCCAATTTAAATACCTTTTATTTCTTTTTGTTGTCTGCTTGCTGTTACTAGGACTTCTAGTATTATGTTGAACAACAGGGGGCGAGAGTGGACATCCTTGTCATGTTCCTGATCTCAAAGGGAAGGCTGTCAGCTTTTCCAGAGTAAGTATGATATTCACTGTTTTTCGTAGAGAGATTTTTATGAAGATGAGGAATGTTCCCTTTATTCCTATACTTTGAATCATTTTAATCAGGAACAGATGCTGTATCTTGTCAAATGCTTTTTCTGCATCAATTGAGAGGACCATGTGGTTCTTTTCTCTTCTTGATTTGTTCTGTCACATTGATTGATTTGCAAATGTTGAGCCACACTTGCATCCCATGGATAAATCCCACCTGGTCATAGTGAATAATCTTTTTAATGTACTGTTGGATCCTATTAGCTAGAATCTTGTTGAGAATCTTGGCATCCATATTCATCAGGGAAATTGGTCTGAAATTCTCCTTTTTGATGGAGTCTTTGCCTGGTTTGGGGATCAGGGTAATGCTGGCTTCATAAAAAGAGTCTGGAAGTTTTCCTTCTGTTTCTATTTTTTTGAAACAGCTTTAGGAGACTAGGTACCATTTCTTCTTTGAATGTTTGGCAGAATTCTCCAGGGAATCCATCAGGTCCTGGGCTCTTGGTTTTGGGGAGGTTTTTGATTACTGCTTCAATCTCATCACTAGATATTGGTCTATTCAGGTTGTCATTTTCTTCCCGATTCAGTTTTGGAAGTTTATGGGTTTCCAGGAATGCACCCATTTCATCTAGGTTGCTTAACTTACTGGCATATAACTGTTGATGATAATTTCTGAATATTATTCCTATTTCCTTGGTGTTAGCTGTGATCTCTCCCTTTGCATTCATAATTTTATTAATTTGGGTCCTTTCTCTTTTCTTTTGATTAGTTTGGCCAGTGGCTTATCAATATTATTGATTCTTTCAAAAAACCAGCTTCTACTTTCGATGTGTTCTTCTGTATCTCTAGTTTCTATCTCATTGATCTCTGCTCTAATCTTTATTATTTCTCTTTTTATGTGTGTGGTTGTCTTAATTTGGGGCTGATTTTCCAGTTCTTTAAGGTGTGAAGAGAGGTGGTGTATTCTGGATTTTTCAATGTTTTTGAGAGAGGCTTGGATAGCTATGTATTGTCCCCTTAGGACTGCCTTTGCTATATCCCAAAGATTTTGGACAACAATGTCTTTATTCTCATTGGTTTCCATAAATTGTTTAAGTCCTTCTTTGATTTCCTGGTTGATCCAAGCATTCTGATGCAGGGTGGTCTTTGGCTTCCAAGTGTTTGAATTCCTTCCAAACTTTTTCTTGAGGTCGAGTTCCAGTTTCAAAGCATTGTGGTCTGAGAATATGCAGAGAATAATCTCCATTGTTTGGTATTGGTTGAGCCCTGATTTGTGACCCAGTATGTGGTCTGTTCTGGAGAAAGTTTCATGTGCACTGGAGAAGAATGAGTATTCTGTTGTTATAGGTGGAATGTTCTGTATATATCTATGAGGTCCATCTCGTCCAATGTGTCATTCATTGCTCTTGTGTCTTTACTGATTTTCTTCTTGGATGATCTATTACTGAGAGTGGTGTGTTAAGATCCCATACTATTAATGTATTCATATCAATATGACTCTTTATCTTGATTAACAGTTGTCCTATGCAGTTGGCTGCTCCCATATTTGGGGCATAAATATTTACAATTTACAATTGTTAGATCTTCTTGGTGGGTAGACCCTTTAAGAATGATGTAGTGTTCTTCTATATCTCTGACTATAGTCTTTAGCTTAAAATATAATTTATCTGATATGAGAATCACTACCCCAGCTTTCTTTTGAGGCCCATTAGCATGAAAGATGCTTCTCTATCCCTTCACTTTCAGTCTGGATGTATCCTTAGGTTCCAAATGGGTCTTTTGTAGAAAACATGGACGGGTCCTGTTGTTTTATCCAATCTGCAACCCTGTGCCATTTTATGGGAGTGTTTAGGCTGCTCATGTTGAGAGTAATTATTGAAAGATACATTTTTTTTTAAGATTTTATTTGACAGACAGAGATCACAAGCAGGCAGAGAGGCAGGCAGAGAGAGAGGAGGAAGCAGGCTCCCCACTGAGCAGAAAGCCTGATGTGGAGCTCGATCCCAGGACTCTAGGGTCATGACCTGAGCCAAAGGCAGAGGCTCTAACCCACTGAGCCATGCAGGCGCCCTGAAAGATACGTTTTTATTGACATCATGTTGCTTGTGAAATCTGTTTCTGTACATTGTCTCTGTAAATTTTGTTCTATGACACTCTTGGGTTATATAACCTCCTTTAATATTTTTTGTAGTGCCAGCTTGGTGGTCACATAATCTTTTTAACCTTGCTGGTCTTGGAAGCTCTTTATCTCTCCATCCATTTTGAATGTCAACCTTGCTGGATAAAGTATTCGTGGCTGCATGTTCTTCTCATTTAGTGCCCTGATTATGTCTTGTCAGCCCTTTCTGGCTTGCCAGGTTTCTTTGGACAGGTCTGGTGTTATTCTGATGGACCTTCCTCTGTATGTAAGGAAATCTCTTCCCCCTAGCTGCTCTCAAAAGCTCTTGTCTAAAATTATGATTCATCAGTGTCACAATCATGAACCTCAAGGTCTTTCTACATTTGTTGATCTTGGGGGGTGTTTTTTCTACCTCTAGGACACAAACGCTTGTTCCATTCCCCAGACTGGGAAAATTTTCACTGAAAATTGGTCACCTATATCTTCTAGTCTTCTTTCTTTCTCCTCCCTCTCAGGGATCCCAATAATTCTTATGTTGGAACATTTCATGGCGTCAATTATTTCCCAGTTCTATTTTCATGTTTTCTAAGCTGTTTGTTCCAGGCCTCCTCCTGATCCTTTTTCTCTATCAGTTTGTTCTCTAGATCACTAATTCTATCTTCTGTCTCAGTTACCCTAGCTGTTAGTGTATTTAGATTAGATCGGATCTCGCTGTTAGCACTTTTTAACTTCTTCCCATGTGGCTTTCACTTTTGCCTTAGAGATGCCATGTTGTCACTAATGGTTTTCTCTAACCTAGCCATTGCCTGGATAACTGTTACCCTGAATCCTCTTTCTGTTCATGTCCATATCCGATAGTTCTGATGGGGAGGGTACAGTCTCTAAATTTTTTCTCTGTTAGGTGTTCTTCCTCCTATTTCTTTTGGTGAGAGGTGGTTGAGGGGATATGTAGCTGAATATATCAACCGTGATCCAGGGCACCTCTCATCCTGTCTCCTTCTCTGATTTTGACTTTATTACCTCCATCTTTTCTTAGGATCCTTGTGATTACATTGAACCTACATGGTTAATCCAGGATAATCTCCCCATCTCAAGGTCATGAATTTAATTATACCTGTCAAATCCCCCTTTAACATATAGAGTAATATATTCACATGTCACATGTTCTGGGGATTAATGTGTGAATACTTTAGAGGACCATTATTCTTTCTATGAAAGTCTTCAAAAATGTTTTACCAATTTCTTTAAAAACTTCAGTATAGTTCACATACAGTACTATATTAATTTCTTTGCCTAGACAAGACTTCTCTTTCCTATTTTTTCATTATTTTTTAAAATTAAATTAAAAAAAAATTTAATCCCAGTGTAGTTAACAGACAGTGTTACATTAGTTTCAGGTGTACAATATAGTGATTCAACAATTCCATATATTACTCAGTGATCATCAAGAAAAGTGTACTCTTAATCCCCTTCATCTATTTCACCCATCCTTCCAACCACTTCCCCTGGATAACTGTGTTTGTTCTCTTTAGTTAGGAATCTACTTTTGGTTTCTTTCTTTTTTCCCCCTTTTGTTCAATTGTTTTATTTCTTAAATTCCATGTATGAGTGAAATCATATGGTATTTGTCTTTCTCCAACTGGTTTATTTCACTTAGCATTATACTCTCTAGCTCCATCCATGTTGTTCCAAATGGCAAGATTTCATTCTTTTTTTCTTGGCTGAATAATATTCCATTGTGTATATATACTACATCTTTATCCATTCATCTATTGATATACACTTGGTTAAGTGTCTGCTCCCCCCCTTTTTTATTGATAGATACTTGGGCTGCTTCCATTATTTAGCTATTGGAAATAATGCTGCAGTTAACATAAGGGTGCTTATATCTTTTCAAGTTAGTGTTTTGTATTCTTTGGGTGAATACCCAGTAGTGCAATTACTGGGTCATAGAGTAGTTGTATTTTTAACTTTCTGAGGATGCTCCATAGCGTTTACCAGAATGGCTGTACCAATTTGCATTCCCAGCAACAGTACACAAGTGTTTTTTTTTTTTTCTGCACATCCTCCCTATCACACGTGTGTGTGTGTGTGTGTGTGTGTTTTATTTTAAAAATTCTGATAGGCATGAGGTGGTATCTCATTGTTGTTTGCATTTCCCTAAGGATGAGTGATGTTGAATATCTTTCCATGTGTCTGTTGGCTATCAACAAGTCTTCCTTGTATAAATGTCTGTTCATGTCTTCTGCCAATTTTTTAATTAGATGATTTGTGTTTTGGGTTGAATTGTATAAATTTTTTATAGATTTTGGATACTTATGCTTTATCAGATGCCATTTGCAGATCTCTTCTTCCATTCAGTAGGTTGCCTTTTAATCTTATTAATTTTCTCCTTTGCTGTGCTGAAGCTTTTTATTTTGATATGGTCCCAATAATTTATTTTTTGCTTTTGTACCTTTGCCTCAGGAGACTTGCCTAGAAAAATGTTGCTACTGCTGATGTCACAGGAATTATTGCCTATGCTGTCTTCTAGGAGTTCTGTGGTTTCAGGATTTTGGTGAATTCCTGTCTCTAGTTAGGTATTTGTGTATGGTGTGAGAAAACAATCCAGTTTCATTGTTTTTCATATAGCTGTCCAGTTCTCCTAATACCATTTTTTTGAAGAGACTGTCTTTTCCCCATTGCATATTCTTGCCTTCTTTGTCAGAGATTAAGTGGCCATATAATTGTGGATTTATTTCTGGGCTCTCCATTATGTTCTCTTGAGCTTTGTGTCTATTTTTGTGTTAGTCCCATACTGTTTTGATCACTACAGCTTTGTAAAGTATCTTTAAATATAGAATTGTGATACCTCCAGTTTTGTTCTTTTTCAGGATTGTTTTGACTTTTCAGGGTCTTTTATCGTTCCAAACAAATTTTAGGATTGAGTGTTCTAGTTCTGTGAAAAGTGCTCTTGATTTTGCATACTTATTTCAATATCAGATAACTTTTTTAAAAAGATTTATTTATTTATTTATTTATTTAACAGCAAGAGAGACAGCGAGAGAGGGAACACAAGCAGGGGGAGTGGGACAGGGAGAAGCAGGCTTCCTGCTGAGCAGGGAGCCTGATGTGGGGTTCGATTCCAGGACCTTGGGATCATGACCAGAGCTGAAGGCAGACACTTAACAATGAGGCACCCAGGTGCCCCTCGTTATCAGATATCTTACTAGACTCTCTTACTGGTTTTAATCTTGTCTTCCATTTTTGGTTGGATAATGGTATCATGTGAAAATAAAAATAATTTTGACTGTGTACAATAGCTATATGTCCTATTTTGGTGTTTTGGCTTATTTATTGTGCTGGCTTGAAATTTCAAGTCAATGTTTAGTGACTCTCACTATTGGACTCCCTTGCTTTGCTACTGATTTTAAGGAAACTGTCTTCAGTGTATCAACCAGGACATTTTATTTTATTTTTTAAAAGATTTTATTTATTTATTTGACAGACAGAGATCACAAGTAGGCAGAGAGGCAGGCAGAGAGAGGAAGGGACGCATGCTCCCTACCGAGCAGAGAGCCTGATGTGGAGCTCGATCCCAGAACCCTGGGATCATGACCTGAACTGAACGTAGATGCTTTAACCCACTGAGCATCCCAACCAGGACATTTTAATACTCCAGTCATACTCTTCTCTTTTAGTTTCCTCTTTCTGCCACAGGGAATTTTCATAAGCTGTTATCTCAACCTGGAATGATATCTGCCTCTTCATTTCACCTGAATTATAGTAATTATTTAGAACTCTTAGTTTAGCCATTATTCAGAGAGATTTCATTGACACCCATATGGGGAGATCATGACACTATTTCCTTCTGAATCTGGAAGAAGCTTAAGATTCTCCTTTCAGTACTACTTCTGTTAGCCACTACCAGGTGGTTGAGGCATGGATGATAAAATCTTTCTATATTTATCCTCTCCTCTTGCTCTATTTCACTATAAAGTATAACTTTAACTGGTCAATGAAATCTTTTTTGAGATTTTTGTTTTTCATTTTTGTTTTCTATGAGGAACATGTACTGGATTTGCATCAAATGTCCTTCCCTGTGCATCTATTGATCTCACTAAATTGTTTTTCTCTTTTTGCCTGTTGAAACTATATTACTGTATTTCTTAAATTTTCTATTCTCTTTGAATTCCTTTTTTTAAAAAAAGATTTTATTTATTTATTTTACATAGAGAGAGAGAGAGACAGCAAGACCAGGATCCCGGGGTCATGACCTGAGCCGAAGGCAAAGGCTTATTGACTGAATCACACAGGCACCCCTATATTTGAATTCCTGAGATAAATCCTACTCGATCAGGGTTGGTTATTTATTTATTTATTTAAAGGGGGGAGGACGGTGGCAGATGGAGAGGGAGAGAGAGAATCCTAAGCAGGGAGAGAATCCTAAGCAGGTCTCCTACATGGAGACCCAACTGTGAGATCATGACTTGAGCTGAAATAAAGAGTTGGAAGGTTAACTGACTGAACTACCCATGTACCCAAGGTACATTATTCTTTTAATATTCTCCTATGATTGAGTTGACAGAATTCCATTTAGTATTTTTACTGTGACATTGATTATTGAGACTGAATTGTTAAGATCTTTTTTTGTTATTATATTTGTTGTCTCTAGTTTTGAAAGCTAGATTATGATAGCTTTACAAAATTGTATTTGTTCTTTGAATGTTAAAAGGATATTTTGTAGGGATCATATTTGAAAATCTTAAAAAAATTTTCCCTGGCTATTGGATTATTTTTCTTTGTATAACTTTTCTTTATCATTTATATATTTCCAGGAAATTATTGATTTACATAAGATTTTAAAATATGGTTACATAGGCTTACATTTAGTGATCTCTGACAATTTATAGAATCCTTTTAACATATGTTCTTTCCTTTTTTCATTCTTAATTTTGTGTATTTGTAGGGTTTTTTTTTGTGGATTTAAATTTCTGGGAAGTTGTATATGTTATTGCATTTCTTTTTCTAAGAATTCTTCCATTCATTTATTTACTTATGTACACATTCAATGTAAAGGTCTTCAGCTGATACTATATGAAAACACTATATAGTGCACTAGAAGTTCTGTGGTGAAATAGTCAGATATGGTTCTTGCCCTGATGAATTTATAATCTAGCAGTGAACAAGTAATCAAAGGTGTGATAAGCACTAGACTCTGTAGATACATACTTGAGAAAGAATTAACCCATATGGTTGTCAAGGAAAACTCTCTGAAGAAGTGTTGTTTAAATTGAGATCTCTAAAGACTTAGTATTATTTAGGTGAAAGGAAGGGGCAGTTACCATTCCAGGTTGAAGAAACAACTTATGAAAATGCCCTGTGACAGAAAAAAGAAACTAAAAAAGACCAGTATGGCTGGACTATAAAAAGTCCTACTGTTGTCTTACACTAATATCTTGATTTCTATTTTTATTAGTATTACCCCTTTACTGTAGTTGTATTTTAAATAGTTTCCTGCCTACTAATTTTTCTTTCTTTTCTTTGTTATTATCTCTTTAGTTCAGCTTACTAAAAATATTTAAGGTTATACATTTTCCTTTCTTGTTATTTTATTTTCTAAACTTTTTCTATTTGTACTCTTGGTTTCTTATTGTATTAAGAAATGATTAGCAAATAACTTGAGGTGATACATGCATTACAAAGAATTTATGGTGAGAAAATACTACTGGCCCAACGTGGTAATTTTTTGTGGGTATCTACCTGAATCTACATAAAATAAGAGAGATCTTCTTTTTAAAATTGTTTTGTCTAAGATGGCTTAATTTTTTTTTTCACAATTTATCCTTTTAGACCTCAAAAAGCTTTTGTTGTGCTCCCTCAGGTAATCCTTAACTACAAATCATTGTTGCCAACTAAAATAATTACTGAACTATT
Source organism: Mustela nigripes (assembly GCF_022355385.1). Taxonomy (NCBI): domain Eukaryota; kingdom Metazoa; phylum Chordata; class Mammalia; order Carnivora; family Mustelidae; genus Mustela; species Mustela nigripes. Next base: position 63,027,566 of record NC_081570.1, read on the forward strand.
GTATCTCTATATTTTTATCACATTAATTCATATGTGTATACTGATATTATACCAAATAATATCAATTATTGGATAACTTTATAAGTTTTTAGATTTATCAGAGAAAAATTGTCATTATATAAAGATAAATCTAGTGGACTATTATATATACATGAACCATTTTTGTTATGTTAAGTAATACTAAAATTCTTTTCCTTTTTCTACTATGAATGAAAAGAGATAACTTCAGTGACTTATCTATTATAATTCAGTGTGAAGCTGGCTTTAAGCTATGTTTAAATGCAACTCAATGTGATGTGCCTGCCTGAGGCAAATGACATTTCAAATTGTGATTCTTTCACCCCAAAAGGAAGAAGGTCTGTTCTTTACTGTGGCAGGACCTATTTAAATGAAAATTTAAGAGGTCAGAATCCAACTTATGACTTCTCAGATTCTTTCATTTGCATTACAAATCATTTGAAAGAAATGAAGCAATTGACTAAAATATTGAAGAAAGACTAGAGTAAAATGTTAATTTGAAATCTCTTATTTTTGAATATCTGATCATCTACACAGAGGGAATACAAGACATTGGACAAAATAATTTACTGTGGAAATCAATAAGTTTTATAGGGGAGATTAAATTATTCATTCCAGCAGACTTTTTTAATAAAGATTTTATTTATTTATTTGACAGAGATCACAAGTAGTCAGAGAGGCAAGCAGAGAGAGGGGGAGGGGAAGCAGGCTCCCTGCTGAGCAGAGAGCCCAATGCTGGGCTTGTTCCCAGTTCTCTGGGATCATGACCTGAGCCAAAGGCAGAGGCTTTAACCCACGGAGCCACCCAGGCACCCCTCAAGGAAACTTTTTAATCACTATCAGTACTTGAGAAGCAAGTACCAGTTACATTATGCCCAATTCATACTGAGTTACTACGCCTTGTTTTGCAGGACAGGGAGTAATGGAAGTGAGGCTAGTGAGTCTTGGTCATTTGGTGTCAAGCAATCATTTTATTGGTCAGGATCACTGGTTAAATAGAGCCTTGAAGCCATAGATTGCACATTACCTAAACTCAACCAAATATAAAAATTCTTCAGTTAAACTTAGTTTCAAACCAAAATATTATATTTTGTTAAAATAATCTCCACGTTCACATGACCTCCTTCCCTCTGTGTCTGTGTGTGTTTAAATTTGGATTATTTTATAAGGACATCAGCCATTGAATTAAGGCCTCCATAATTTAGCATGATATTTTATCTTGATTGCAGCTATCAAGACCCTGTTTCCAAATAATATCACATGCACAGATACCAGATTTTAGGACTTGAACATGTATTTTTTAGGGTCACACCTCAACCCACAGTAGCATCCATCCTTATCTTTTGTTTTTTCCTCCCCATAACCTTCCTGTTTCAGGATATTCCCTCAAATTTGTCCTCTTTTTTCTTCTTAGTGACCTTGTCCAGGTATCATTTTCTTTTCATGTCTTTAAACTTGATCTCTTTTCTGGCTATTTCTCAGCATATAATCATATTCAAGACTCCTTCATCTTAGAAACAACAACAGATTGCACCTATCTCACCCGTACATTTCTTATCTCCTTCTCCTTCTTTCTGCATCCCAGAGAATGTGTCACATATCTCCTCTGAAATCTGGCTTCTGTCCCACCACTGAGACTGTTCTTGTCAAGATTTTTTAACGCTGCCTCTGTTCAGGCAGTTGAATCAATGGACATGTCTTAATTCTTCTATTACAAAAGTTAATGCCTCATTAGATTTTTTTTGATCACTCCTATCTTCTTCAAACCAACCTCTTCAAGTCAAATCCCTTGATTTCTACAGTATTTCACCTTCCAGATGTTTCCTACTTCTCTGCATCCTTAGCCTTCAGGAAGGTTTTCTTCCCTACTCTATAAATTTTGATGTTCTTGTAAGATTAATTGATCTTTTTCTCCTCAATCTAAAGATTTTATTTTTGTTAATCCTATCTCTTTATATGCCTTCCACATCACTTATATTGCTAATCATATATTTTACAACTGCCTGTTATAAATCAACTTTTGGATGTCTCATGAGCACTTTGGATGCAACAAGTTGAAATTGCATTCACCAGTTCTTACTTCTGGCCTTACTCCTTCTTTTATATTATTTTCTTTCTTAACGAGTAACACTACCTGGTCAGTTACCCTATTAGGAAGCCTTTTAGCATATCTGTAAACTTTTTTCTCATCCTCACTCCTGTATTCAGTTTTCCTCTATTATGCCCCCATAATCTCTTCCAAATTAGTCTTTTTTCCCCCAGCATCACTTGCCCTTTATAGTTTATTTTTGGATTCCTTAATTATTGTAACATATCCAATTCAAACCGTTTTCCATGTATTGCCAGTTTGGTTTTCTAAAATGCAATCTGATGATGGTAGTCCGCTGAAAATCTTTTTGAGCCTCATCATAGCCTTAAGGATAAAGTCTCAAACTCTTATATGTCCTTCCTTAGTCCTGTCTCTCACTGTTTCATCTCTGCAAACTTCACCCATGTTGAAATATGTGCACCAGCTTAAATGTGCCACACTACTTCTGTGTGGAAAATCTTCCCTCCTACTCTTTATCCACTAATTCCTTTTCTTTTCTTATGTCCTTTAAGGAAGAAAGTCTTCTCTGACCCTAAATGCCTCCATATGATTAAGCTTTCATGTTCTTTGGTGAGATTTTTATATACCCCATAGAATCATGTGTTTGCCTCTATATAGCAACATAGATGAGATCTTATTTTTAAAAGTATCTCCAGAAATGAGCACAGTGTTTGTCATATAAAATCCACTCTATTTTTTTAAAGTCATGGATATGGCCAAGATTGAACTGAATATCAAGTAATAAGAGGTGACAATGATTGAATTCTTAAAGGAAGACAAGCATTTAGGAGGTAGGCAGAGGAAGAAACTCTGTAATAGAGACCAAAAGGTTGTCAAAAGTTCCCCAAAGAGAAGAGAACCAGGAGGTAGAGGCAGTGCTTGATTTATGTTCCAGTGTGTAGGACAGTGCTGAATTATGCCTGCTTCTGATTCTTGTCCAGTTTAGCAATGTTCCAGGTTTTTCATTTTCAATAGGGAATTATTATGAATAGTTGCACTGAGATAAGCTGGGATGTATTTGGAGAAGTAGTATGCTGAAGTATGCCACTCCGATTCCTCCAAGAACCAAAGCACCTATTTCTCCAGCTGCTGAGAGTGGTTAACAGATCTCTCTCAATCGAATTCCTTTCTAAATGCTTAAAATATAAAATTTATTGGCAATTCCAAGACTTGTCCTCAGATACAGCCACCTTATCTTATCCAATGATTGATAAATATGATCCCATTTTAGGTACTACATCTAATGACTGATAAATGTAGAGGTCTGTCCTCTCCTCTAATTTTTTACATTCATAAGAACCATCCCAACTTCAGAACTGCTCATGGGATCAGCCAGGGCCTTTGCTGTGACTGCATTGCTTCTCAGCTCTTCCTCAGCCCAGTGGTATTTCTTTTACCTCTACATGTTTTACTCCCAAGGACACAGTCCTGTAAACTTCCTGTGTACTTGGGAACCTGGGAGGCTCAGTGAGTTAAGTGTCCAACTCTTGATTCCTGCTCAGGTAGTAGGATTGGCCCTGCATCAGGCTCTGCTCTAGATGCAGAGTCTGCTTGTCCAACTCCCTTTCCCTGCTTGTGTGCTCTCTCTTTCTCTCAAATAAATAAATTTAACCTTAAAAAAAAATTCCTGTATACCAGTCCTCATCTCCCTGTCTGCTTCATGAGTAAACTGATCAGTGGCAGTACATCTCCACTTTTCACTTCCAGCTCCTGCCATGGCTTCATCTAGTAGTTTATGGGATGTATGTGTAGTTAAAAGATTTCTCACTTTGACACATAGCAAAATCCAAAAAATGGCCAGAGATAAAACTTGAGTCTATATCTTGACCCTTTCCAAGTGCAAAAAAAAAATAGTACTTCCCTTTCAAGACAGCATAATGGTGCTCACTGATAAAATGAAACATTTCAGCACATGATTAAATCTATTTCCCTGTAGTCTAAAAATGTGTAACTCTTTCTGGGCACTGGTGGTGGTAACAGTATTCAATGATAATGCCCCTGACAACACTTAGTGTTCCAGCCACTTGTGATGTCACTTATGCTACGACATGCAAGACATCCAAGGCCAGTAAGGCACTAGTAGACACAATTAGTTCGCTGGGTATTGATGAAATAATTGCATTAAATAGAGGCTGAATAGTCTTGTTCTAGAGCAATAGGACCTATGAAAGCTCTTTTTGTTATTGTTTTGTCATTTATTGTACAATGAAATTATTTTCTTAAAATTTTTTTAAGATTTTATTTATTTGACAGAGAGGGATAAGAAGTAGGCAGAGAGGCAGGCAGAGAGAGGGGGTGGGGGCGGGAAGCAGGCTCCCTTCGGAGCAGAGAGCCTCATGTTGGGATCATGACCTGAGCTGAATGAAGGCAGAGGCTTTAACCCACTGAGGCACCCAGGCGCCCCTGAAATTACTTTCTAATTTGATTAATATCATATTTTCCAATGCACTTTTTCAGCAGTAATGATCTAAATAAAGTACATTCCTTATTTAACAGTAAATGAAGTACAAAATTTCCATTTCTCAAACTGATGATCGTATTGTGCACAAAATGGTTGTCAATATTATAACCCACATGGGGGCCATGTCTTGTCACTTGAGAACCAAGAGACACAAATCTGCTGACAAAGCAGTATCATTTATTTCAAAAATTAGTTGTGTGAAGGAGACCATGTCCAAAGTTGATGGGTTTACACATGCACCTTCAGGACATGCATTTGTATTTCACCCTAGGAAGCACGATTCCTTCATCTAATTCAAAAAGCAATTTTTCAGGGCATCTGGGTGGCTCAGTCATTAACTGTCTGCATTCGGCTCAGGTCATAGTCCCAGGGTCCTGGGATTGAGCCCTGCATCGGGCTCCCTGCTCAGCAGGAAGTCTGCTTCTCCTTCTCCCACTCCCCCTGCTTGTGTTCCCTCTCTTGCTATTTCTCTCTCTGTGTCAAATAAATAAATTCTTTAAAACAAAAAATGAAAAACAAAAAAGAAATTTTCTAATATAATTTACTGTTTTTTATTCCATTTTATATGTAGGTATGAAAAGTGAAGTGATAATTTACTTTGTCAGTGAATAGTATTAGAGACTTAAAAGTAAGAAACAATTACAGAATGTGAATATGTTGTTTTCATCAGCAGAACTTCACAAAAAAGTCAAATGTTGACAATTTTAATGTCCTCATGATTCCAATGGAAGATCAGTTAAATTAATTAGAATGATGGTTCTCTTTTTTTATCCAATCCATGGAATTAAAGTAAAGCTTTTAGGAATTTATTAGTTAAAGTGAAATACTACAAATGTTCTGGTAACGTCAATAGTAAAAATTCTCATTAAAAAGAAAATCATCAGGTTTATGATGGTACTGCACATTTTATTAGGAGGTATAGCCTTTTGGGAAAAAACAATGTTTTTAGTAAATTAAGAATCCTATGGAATAGAAATATACTGGAAATTTGTTGTGGAATACACATTACATGCAATCCAAAGAAAGCTGATATTCAAATATTCTAAATAGAAGCTTTGGTGCCAAAATGTAGACATACCTGTGTACACAAGGCAAATAACTTACAGTTTTTGTGATGAATCCCTATGTTGAATTATAAAACATACTTCAGAAAGTATGCATTCTCTTGAGCCATCATCAGTTAGATTTTAGAAATGCTCAAGGATTTGAAGAACTATTTTATAAGTCAACCTAAGCCACCACAGTGATATTGGACAGTTTTTAGAAATAAGACTTCCAGGATCACCTGGGTGGCTCAAATGGTTAAGCATCTGACTCTTGATTTTGGCTCAGGACAGGATTTCAAGGTCATAAAATCTAGCCCCGTGTTGGACTCTGTGCTCAGCATAGAATCTGTCCTCTCTTTGTTCCTCCCCCTGCTCGAACACACTCTCTCTCTGAAACAAACAAACAAACAAATAAAATCTTAAAAAAAAAAAAAAAAAGAAATAGGCCTTCCAATTTTTGTTGCATTTATTCAAAATCAGTTTAAGTTCTTTATTTATGGGATGCCAGGGTGGCTCAGTTGGTTAAGCGTCTGCCTTTGGCTCAGGTCATGATCCCAGGGTCCTGGGATCGAGTTCCACAACTGGCTCCTTGCTTGATGGGGAGCCTGCTTCTCCTTCTGCCCATTGCTCTCTCTGCCTTCTGCTCCCCCTGCTTGTGCTCTCTCTCTTCTCTCTGACAAGTGAATCAATAAAATAATTTTAAAAATTCTTAATCTTTATTTGCTTATGTATTTATTTTAAGATATAATGTATTATTTGTTTCAGGAGTATAGGTCTGTGCTTCATCAGTCAGTTTAAGATCTCTAATGAAAGCATTCAAAGAATGGGGGACTCAACAACTCCAGTTTTTGGAGCTTTTAGAAAATTGCAGGGGGAGGAGTCAAGATGGCGGAGAAGTAGCAGGTTGAGACTACTTCAGCTAGCAGGAGATCAGCTAGATAGCTTATCTAAAGATTGCAAACACCTGCAAATCCATCGGCAGATCGAAGAGAAGAAGAACAGCAATTCTGAAAACAGAAAAACAACCACTGTCTGAAAGGTAGGACTGGTGGAGAAGTGAATCCAAAGCGATGGGAAGATAGACCCCAGGGGGAGGGGCCAGCTCCCAGCAAACGGCGGAGCAATGGAGCACAAAATCAGGACTTTTAAAAGTTTGTTCCACTGAGGGACATTGCTCCAGAGGCTAAACCGGGGCGAAGCCCATGTGGTGTCAGCGTGGCCTCAGGTCCCGCAGGGTCACAGAAGGACCAGGGGTGTCTGAGTGTCGCAGAGCTTGCAGGTATTGGAATGGGAAAGCCGGCTACAGAGATAGAGCCAACAGTAAGATCACAGCTTGGGGTTACCTTGAACCGGCCACAGGCTCGGTGAGCACCGAGCGCAGCCGGAGGTCAGGCAGACAGGAGTAACTGGGCGCTGTTCTCTGAGGGCGCACTGAGGAGTGGGGCCCCAGGGTCTCGGCTCCTCTGGGCCGGAAACCAGGAGGCCGCCATTTGTATTTCCGTCCTCCGGAACTCTATGGAAAGCGCTCAGGGAACAAAAGCTCCTGAAAGCAAATCCAAGCGGATTACTCAGCCCCTGGTAAGGGCGGTGCAATTCCGCCTGGGGCAAAGACACTTGAGAATCACTACACCAGGCCCCTCCCCCAGAAGATCAACAAGAAACCCAGCCAACCAAGTTCACCTACCAAGGAGTGCAGTTTCAATACCAAGGAGAGCTGCAGAATTCCAGAGGAAAAGAAAGCAAATCACGGAACTCATGACTTTCTCCCTGTGATTTTTTTTAGTCTTGCAGTTAATTTAATTTTTTCTTTTTCATTTTTTTCTCTTCTTCTGCTAAAATTTTTTTTAACTTTCACCCTTTTCTTTTTTAACGTTTTTAACTAGTTTATCTAATATATATATATATATTTTTTCTTTTTTATATTTTTCTTTATTCATTTTCTGTTTTTAAATTCTTTTTTTTTCTCTTTTTTTTTTCTTTCTTTCTTTTTGAACCTCTTTTTATCCCCTTTCTCCCCACTCACGATTTGGGATCTCTTCTGATTTGGTTAAAGCATATTTTCTGGGGTTGTTGCCACCCTTTTAGTATTTTACTTGGTCCTTCATATACTCTTATCGGGACAAAATGACAAGGCGGAAAAATTCACCACAAAAAAAAGAACAAGAGGCAGTACCGAAGGCTAGGAACCTAATCAATACAGACATTGGTAATATGTCAGATCTAAAGTTGAGAATGACAATTCTCAAGGTTCTAGCTGGGCTTGAAAAACGCATGGAAGATATTAGAGAAACCCTCTCAGGAGATATAAAAGCCCTTTCTGGAGAAATAAAAGAACTAAAATCTAACCAAGTTGAAATCAAAAAAGCTATTCATGAGGTGCAATCAAAAATGGAGGCTCTCACTGCTAGGATAAATGAGGCAGAAGAAAGAATTAGTGATATAGAAGACCAAATGATAGAGAATAAAGAAGCTGAGCAAAAGAGGGACAAACACCTACTGGACCACGAGGGGAGAATTCGAGAGATAAGACGGCCATAAGATGACACAACATTAGAATAATTGGGATTCCAGAAGAAGAAGAGAGAGGGGAGCAGAAGGTATACTGGAGGTATACTGGAGAGAATTATTGGGGAGAATTTCCCCAATATGGCAAAGGGAACGAGCATGAAAATTCAGGAGGTTCAGAGAGCGCCCCTCAAAATCAATAAGAATAGGCCCACAACCCATCACCTAATAGTAAAATTTACAAGTCTCAGTGACAAAGAGAAAATCCTGAAAGCAGCCTGGAAAAAGAAGTCTGTAACATACAATGGTAAAAATATTAGATTGGCAGCTGACTTATCCACAGAAACCTGGCAGGCCAGAAAGAGCTGGCATGATATTTTCAGAGCACTAAACGAGAAAAACATGCAGCCAAGAATACTATATCCAGCTAGGCTATCATTGAAAATATAAGGAGAGATTAAAAGCTTCCAGGAAAAACAAAAACTGAAAGAATTTGCAAACACCAAACCAGCTCAACAGGAAATATTGAAAGGGGTCCTCCAAGCAAAGAGAGAGCCTACAAGTGGTAGATCAGTAAGGAACAGAGACAATATACAGTAACAGTCACCTTACAGGCAATACAATGGCACTAAATCCATATCTCTCAATAGTTACCCTGAATGTGAATGGGCTAAATGGCCCATCAAAAGACACAGGGTATCAGAATAGATAAAAAAACAAAACCCATCTATATGTTGCCTCCAAGAAACTCATTTTAAGCCCGAAGACACCTCCAGATTTAAAGTGAGGGGGTGGAAAAGAATTTACCATGCTAATGGACATCAGAAGAAAGCAGGAGTGGCAATCCTTATATCAGATCAATTAGATTTTAAGCCAAAGATTATAATAAGAGATGAGTAAGGACACTATATCATACTCAAAGGGTCTGTCCAACAAGAAGATCTAACAATTTTAAATATATATGCCCCCAACATGGGAGCAGCCAACTATATAAACCAATTAATAACAAAATCAAAGAAACACATCAACAATAATACAATAATAGTAGGGGACTTTAACACTCCCCTCACTGAAATGGACAGATCATCCAAGCAAAAGATCAGCAAGGAAATAAAGGCCTTAAACGACACACTGGACCAGATGGACATCACAGATATATTCAGAACATTTCATCCCAAAGCAACAGAATACACATTCTTCTCTAGTGCACATGGAACATTCTCCAGAATAGATCACATCCTCTGTCCTAAATCAGGACTCAACCGGTATCAAAAGATTGGGATCATTCCTTGCATATTTTCAGACCACAATGCTCTAAAGCTAGAACTCAACCACAAAAGGAAGTTTGGAAGGAACCCAAATACATGGAGACTAAACAGCATCCTTCTAAAGAATGAATGGGTCAACCGGGAAATTAAAGAAGAATTGAAAAAAATCATGGAAACAAATGATAATGAAAATACAATGGTTCAAAATCTGTGGGACACAACAAAGGCAGTCCTGAGAGGAAAATATATAGCGGTACAAGGCTTTCTCAAGAAACAAGAAAGGTCTCAGGTACACAACCTAACCCTACACCTAAAGGAGTTGGAGAAAGAACAAGAAAGAAACACTAAGCCCAGCAGGAGAAGAGAAATCATAAAGATCAGAGCAGAAATCAATGAAATAGAAACCAAAAAAACAATAGAGCAAATCAATGAAACTAGGAGCTGGTTCATTGAAAGAATTAATAAAATTGATAAGCCCCTGGCCAGACTTATCAAAAAGAAAAGAGAAAAAACACAAATAAATAAAATCATGAATGAAAGAGGAGAGATCACAACTAACACCAAAGAAATACAAACTATTATAAGAACATACTATGAGCAACTCTACGCCAACAAATTTGACAATCTGGAAGAAATGGATGCATTCCTAGAAACATATAAACTACCACAACTGAACCAGGAAGAAATAGAAAGCCTGAACAGACCCATAACCAGTAAGGAGATTGAAACAGTCATTAAAAATCTCCAAACAAACAAAACCCCAGGGCCAGAAGGCTTCCCCGGTTGAATTCTACCAAACATTTAAAGAAGAACTAATTCCTATTTTCCTGAAACTGTTCCAAAAAATAGAAATGGAAGGAAAACTTCCCAACTCAATTTATGAGGCCAGCATCACCTTGATCCCAAAGCCAGACAAGGATCCCATCAAAAAAGAGAGCTATAGACCAATATCCTTGATGAACACAGGTGCGAAAATTCTCACCAAAATACTAGCCAATAGGATTCAACAGTACATTAAAAGGATTATTCACCACGACCAAGTGGGATTTATTCCAGGGCTGCAAGGTTGGTTCAACATCCGCAAATCAGTCAATGTGATAAAACACATCAATAAAAGAAAGAACAAGACCATATGATACTCTCAATAGATGCTGAAAAAGCACTTGACAAAGTACAGCATCCCTTCCTGATCAAAACTCTTCAAGTAGGGATAGAGGGCACATACCTCAATATCATCAAAGCCATCTATGAAAAACCCACCGCAAATATCATTCTCAATGGAGAAAAATTGAAAGCTTTTCCGCTAAGATCAGGAACACGGCAGGGATGTCCATTATCACCACTGCTATTCAACATAGTACTAGAGGTCCTAGCCTCAGCAATCAGACAACAAAAGGAAATTAAAGCCATCCCAATCAGCAAAGAAGAAGTCAAATTATCACTCTTCGCAGATGATATGATACTATATGTGGAAAACCCAAAAGACTCCACTCCAAAACTGCTAGAACGTGTACAGGAATCAGTAAAGTGTCAGGATATAAAGCAATGCACAGAAATCAATTGCATTTCTCTACCCCAACAACAAGACAGAAGAAAGAGAAATTAAGGAGTCAATCCCATTTATAATTGCATCCCAAACCATAAGATACCTAGGAATAAACCTAACCAAAGAGGCACAGAATCTATACTCAGAAAACTATAAAGTACTCATGAAAGAAATTGAGGAAGACAAAAAGAAATGGAAAAATGTTCCATGCTCCTAGATTGGAAGAATAAATATTGTGAAAATGTCTATGCTACCTAAAGCAATCTACACATTTAATGCAATTCCTATCAAAGTACCATCCATCTTTTTCAACGAAATGGAACAAATAATCCTAAAATTTATACGGAACCAAAAAAGACGTTGAATAGCCAAAGGGATATTGAAAAAGAAAGCCAAAGTTGGTGGCATCACAATTCCAGGCTTCAAGCTCTATTACAAAGCTGTCATCATCAAGACAGCAAGGTACTCGCACAAAAACAGACACATAGATCAATGGAACAGAATAGAGAGCCCAGAAATAGACCCTCAACTCTATGGTCAACTAATCTTCGACAAAGCAGGAAAGAATGTCCAATGGAAAAAAGACAGCCTCTTCAATAAATGGTGTTGGGAAAATTGGACAGCCACATGCAGAAAAATGAAATTGGACCATTTCCTTACACCACACACAAAAATAGACTCAAAATGGATGAAGGACCTCAATGTGAGAAAGGCATCCATCAAAATCCTTGAGGAGAACACAGGCAGCAACCTCTTCGACCTCAGCCACAGCAACATCTTCCTAGGAACATCGCCAAAAGCAAGGGAAGCAAGGACAAAAATGAACTATTGGGGTTTCATCAAGATCAAAAGCTTTTGCACAGCAAAGGAAACAGTTAACAAAATCAAAAGACAACTGACAGAATGGGAGAAGATATTTGCAAATGACATATCAGATAAAGGACTAGTGTCCAAAATCTATAAAGAACTTAGCAAACTCAACACCCAAAGAACAAATAATCCAATCAAGAAATGGGCAAAAGACATGAACAGACATTTCTGCAAAGAAGACATCCAGATGGCCAACAGACACATGAAAAAGTGCTCCATATCACTTGGCATCAGGGAAATACAAATCAAAACCACAATGAGATATCACCTCACACCAGTCAGAATGGCTAAAATCAACAAGTCAGGAAATGACAGATGCTGGCGAGGATGCGGAGAAAGGGGAACCCTCCTACACTGTTGGTGGGAATGCAAGCTGGAGCAGCCACTCTGGAAAACAGCATGGAGGTTCCTCAAAATGTTGAAAATAGAACTGCCCTATGACCCAGCAATTGCACTACTGGGTATTTACCCTAAAGATACAAACGTAGTGATCCAAAGGGGCATGTGCACCTGAATGTTTATAGCAGCAATGCTTACAATAGCCAAACTATGGAAAGAACCTAGATGTCCATCAACAGATGAATGGATAAAGAAGATGTGGTATATACACACAATGGAATACTATGCAGCCATCAAAAAAATGAAATCTTGCCATTTGCGACAACATGGATGGAACTAGAGCGTATCATGCTTAGCAAAATAAGTCAAGCGGAGAAAGACAACTATCATATGATCTCCCTGATATGAGGAAGTGGTGATGCAACATGGGGGCTTAAGTGGGTAGGAGAAGAATCAATGAAACAAGATGGGATTGGGAGGGAGACAAACCATAAGTGACTCTTAATCTGACAAAACAAACTGAGGGTTGCTGGGGGGAAAGGGGGTTGGGAGAAGTGGGGTGGGGTTATGGACATTGGGTAGGGTATGTGCTTTGGTGAGTGCTGTGAAGTGTGTAAACCTGGCGATTCACAGACCTGTACCCCTGGGGATAAAAATATATGTTTATAAAAAATAAAAAATTTAAAAAAAAAAGAAAATTGCAATTATTAAATAAAAAATTACACAGTGGAAATGTTAAACTTTACCTTCGCCGGCAAGGGAAAGTACTAAACAAATTAAACAAGGACAGGTCAGTGTATGAACTTTGATTTGTAAATTATATAACTCCACTGTGTAAAGTTCAACTTTTGGGAACTTTTAATTGGATAAATTTATTTTATGTCTGGAAAAAAATAACATTTAGAAGGCAGTTTGCAGCATCTAAATATTGTGAAGTATTGAGAAGAATCATTAGGTGACTTATTTGACAGTTGTAATAGAAAGATACTCTGAGTGGTGGCAAAAATATGGTGCTTGTGGAATTGTTTTGATTGAAATGTTTATGTATTTGTGGTGGCCATGAGTTGTGTATCCTCTCTCAGCCTAGATCCTTCCCTCCTCTCTTTCATTCAGCATTAGACTTCCATTGCCAGTTCTCCCAGCCTTTTTAAATCCTCCCCCAATTTCTCTCACAGTATACCTTTTTTTTTTTTTTAATTTTATTATTTATTTGACAGAGAGAGAAAACACAAGCAGGGGGAGTGACAGGCAGAGGGAGAGGGAGAAGTAGGTTCGCTGCAGAGCAGGGAGCCCGATGTGGGACTCAGTCCCAGGACCCTGGGATCACAACCCTGTCTTAAGGCAGACACTTTACCTACAGAGCCACAGGTGTACCTATGGTTAAGAAATTTAAAGTGTTGAGAACTTTAGTCAACTTTTTACATAAACCAAAATATTAATAAAAAAATACTCTAAGGATGCTAAAACACTTGATAAACTTGGGGGAAAAGCAAAGTATACTAAAATGGAAGATATTGTCAGTTCTATTTTTAAAAAATGAAATGTGTTAGTCCCAGTTCTCTAAGAAGCAGATATCAATATGAGATTAAATTTGGAAAACATATTTTTTGTAATTTTTTAAAAGATTTATTTATTTATATTAGAATGTAAGCAGGGGGAAGGGGCAGAGGAAGAGGAAGAGAGGAAATCCTCAAGCCAACTCCCTGCTGAGTGAGTGCAGAGTTCCACATGGGGGCTGGTCCCAGGACCCTGAGATCATGACCTGAGATGAAATCAAGAGTTGTTTGCTTAACCAACTGAGCACCCGCTGCCCCAAACATGGGAGTGTTTTATTAAGGGTATATTGCTAGAGGGTGCCATTGTTAAGAACACTCTATCTGAGATCTATCATCTCTATATATTTTAAAGTGTACAATAGCATATTGTTAACCAAAGGTACAATGTTGTACAACAAATTTCTAGAACTTACTAATCTCGCATACAGAAATATTATATTCATCAAAAAATAATTTCCTATTTTCTCCTCTCCCAATCCCCCAGCAATGACCATTCTATTCTGTTTCTATGAGTTTGACTATTTTAGATACCCTATATAAGTAGAATCATGCAGTATTTGGCTTATTTTATCTACTCTAATGTCCCCCAAGTTTCATCCATGTTGACACAAATGACAGGATTTCTTTTATTTTTTTAACTGGAATAATATTCTATTGTATTGTATAAACCACATTTTCTTTTTCATTTCTTTTCTTTTCTTTCTTTTTTTTTAACCACATTTTCTTTATTTCTTCATTGTAGATGGACATTTGGATTGTTTCGATATCCTGGAATAATGTTGCAATAAACATGGGTGTGCAGATACCTCTGTGAGATCCTTATTTCAAGTGTTTTGAATATATACCCAGAAGTGGGATTGATGAATTAAAATCACAATATGAGATATCATCTCATACTTATTAGGATGGCTGTTATACAGATTTTTAAAGTGTTGGCAAGGATGTGAAGAAATTGGAACACTTGTGCCTTGTTGGAATGTGTAGAAGGGAACAGTCATGCTAGAAAGCAGTATGAAGGTTCCTCAAAACATTAAAAATAGAACTATATAGTGATTTTTGAACATTAGAAAATAAAAGAAGAACAAGTATACTTGTTACATATTAATATTTTTTAGAAGAGGAAGAGGCCAAGGAAGAGGGAGAGAATCTTAAGCAGGCTCCATGGCTAGCATAGAGCCTGACACAGAGCTTGATCTCATAACCCTAAGATCATGACCTGAGCCAAAATCAAGAGTTGGACAGTTTATCAACTGAACAACCCAGGTGCTCCCATATTAACATTTTTGAATAGTTTCTGAGACTTACCTGTTGCTGAAACTATATCACTCATAAATGTTTTAGCATAAGTTTTTAATGCCTGCTTCTCAGAACCCTGAGAGTCTGTAATTGTGATTCAAAGTCCACTGCAGGGAGAAGTAGATACCAATCAGGGTATGTCTGGGGCCTGCTCCCTGTGGTTTGAACTAAAGCAGCCCACTTCATGTATTTTATATGTCAGTTTGTACAAATATTTTTTTTTCAAAATAAATTCTGTTTAAAATATTTAAAAACTACTGATATAGTGCTCTTTTGAATTTTAAAGCAAAACCCAGTGTTTAAAAATATTCTACAATAATACTTTCAACTCTGTAAAGTAGGCTGGTTTTTGGAGTTTTTCCTCTTAGTTTTATTATTTGGCTTTACCTACTTAAATGAGATGAGGGAGAAGGCTTCAAAATGGCTTTATAAAGGCAGCGACTTATAAAAATAATAATGTGTATTTTAATATAGGAATATAGTGATAATGAAAAGAAAACATGTGCTCATGAAAATTAGTACACAGAGACTTATGGTGATATTATATTCTGTTTGGAGAAGGTGGCAACACTAGAAAGAACACAGACCTTCATGTTTTAAAATTCTGTGACATTCTGACTACCAAACAGTGTTTAAAATAAGAGATGACCTCTACATATAGAAATATTAAATCAAAAGAGACAATATAATCACAATTAGAGTTTTAAAGAGTAACAGGAACTAATGCTGGTTATTTCTTTTTTAATGTGGTTAATGATTATTTTAATTTTTTAAATCATTTTTTGTTCTCTAAATAATTTCCCAATGTGCATCCATTTCTTTTGTAATCAAGCAAACAAAACCAAAATAATTTTATTTTTAAATCAGTATTGTAACTTCTAAAAATGATTTTATTATTTATTTATTTATTTATTTTGAGAGAGAGAAAATAAGCGAGGGGGAGGGTAGAGAGAGGAGAAGCCGTCTCCCTGCTGAGCAGGGAGCTGGATGTGGGGCTTGATCCCAGAACCCTGAGATCATGACCTGAACCAAAGGAAAACACTTAACCGACTGAGCCACCCAGGCGCTCCGGTGAATTTTTTGTTATACTATGGTATGTAAACAAATAGAGCTGCAATTGAAATGTTCAACAGTGGTATCTGGATCAGGTTAGGAAGACGGAGAGGTCAGGAAATATTTGTACTGGGAGAAAATGGGACTAAATTTCTCCATGTCCAAAGACAAGGTGAAGCAAAGTGAAGGAATGAAAGATCTGGCATGATAGGTAGTTGGGATCAGAGAGTGCAATATTAAAGTTTAATATATTTGAGGTAGGAAAGTTCTACTGAAGACAAGAATCTGCACTAGAGTCTGGGGGTAGAGTTAAGGTTTATACAGTTTAAGAGTCCAGTGATTTTATGACAAAGTCATTATATGAGTTGTCCATGCTGATGTTGATATGAAGATTGCAGACCTCAGGGTAGATAAAGAATACAAAAGTGAAAATGAACTTTTGGGACTTCATCAAAATCAAAAGCTTCTGCACAGCAAAGGAAACAGTCAACAAAACAAAGAGACAACCCACAGAATGGGAGAAGATATTTGCAAATGACAGTACAGACAAAAGGTTGATATCCAGGATCTATAAAGAACTCCTCAAACTCAACACACACACACAAAACAGATAATAATATCAAAAAATGAGCAGAAGATATGAACAGACACTTCTCCAATGAAGACATACAAATGGCTATCAGACACATGAAAAAACGTTCATCATCAGTAGCCATCAGGGAGATCCAAATTAAAACCACATTGAAATACCACCTTACACTGGTTAGAATGGCCAAAATTAGCAAGACAGGAAACAACATGTGTTGGAGAGGATGTGGAGAAAGGGGAACCCTCTTACACTGTTGGTGGTAATGCAAGTTGGTGCAGCCACTTTGGAGAACAGTGTGGAGATTCCTCAATTAAAAATAGAGCTTCTCTATGACCCTGTCATTGCACTACTGGGTATTTACCCCAAAGATACTGATGTAGTGAAAAGAAGGGCCATCTGTACCCCAAAGTTTATAGCAGCAATGGCCACGGTCGCCAAACTGTGGAAAGAACCAAGATGCCCTTCAATGGATGAATGGATAAGGAAGATGTGGTCCCTATACACTATGGAGTAATATACCTCCATCAGAGAGGACGAATACCCAACTTTTGTATCAACATGGACGGGACTGGAAGAGATTATGCTGAGTGAAATAAGTCAAGCAGAGAGCGCTAATTATCATATGGTTTCACTTATTTGTGGAGCATAACAAATAACATGGCGGACATGGGGAAATGGAGAGGAGAAGGGGGTTGAGGGAAATTGGAAGGGGAGGTGAACCATGAGAGACTATGGACTATGAAAAACAACCTGAGGGTCTTGAAGGGCAGGTGGGAGGTTGGGGGAACCAGGTGGTGGGTATTAGGGAGGGCACGTATTAGATGGAGGACTGGGTGTGGTGCAAAAAACAATGAATACTGTTACGCTGAAAAGAAATTTTAAAAAAATAATGCCAAATAAATTTCCAAAATCTTCATTAGTAAAGGGGAGTGGAAAGGAGGTCAACACATGATGGCAATGAAGAATGGCTTAAATTTTAGATAAGAGTGATTTGTCATCTTTTATATATATGCATATATATATATATATGTAAGTCTCATTTTATTTATTTGTTTCATTTACCTAACAATTCATAGAATAAAAAGCATTGATAGGGATAGTACTTATGTAAAGCTTTAAGGAAAATAAGGATATACTTTCTTGTTGCTTAATCAGTAATATTAATTTTTAAACTTTTACTTTTTAAAATTTTAAAACTTTTACCAAGATGTATAGACAATATATTTAAAAAACAGGCTACACACAAACACATGTCAGCAGTGTGCATCCAGCATTTCCTAGAGTGTTGTGAATTTGAATTACATGAGCATAAAGATCTCTAGCGTCTGACTCTGTTATGAGGCAGGAACTTTTCATCAGATTTCATCAGACTATACCCCCTGGATAAATCCTTTCTTTGTTCTAATTCCCTGCTAAGCAATCAATTTTCAGACTACTCATTCTCCTTTCAAGTAGTCAATTCTGATATAATGCCTGGTTTGAAAGTGTGAACTTGTTCCAACACAATTGATATATTAAGGAAACAATGAAATTAATGTGAATTATGAATTTCACATTTAGTTGCATGTGATATTATCCATGAGAAACACTAGATCCACCCTCTGGCCAGCTTCTTGTGATAGTTCACAACCCTTTCATGTGAAACATTTACTCATCCCCTCCTGCAAATCCTGCCCTCACCCCCACCACCAAAGTATTATCTCATTACAGCAACAGCTTGAAATCAAGGATCTTGCCAGCTAATCAGGTCTGGGTGTGGTTCCTTAAGTACCTTTCCTTTGAAGACTTGAAAATTAATGGGATTATTTTTCTGAATAATGCACTTAACATACACTGGGAGGCCCAAGAAAACCCCTTTTAGATAAAGAAGAAAAACAGAAGGCACACAGCAGTCACTGGTCCATAGCAATTCTGAAACCCAGCCAGGCACATATTGCCAGTTGTTTGTTTGTCTGTTTGTTTTTTAAATAAATATCAGTCTTAATTCCTGGAAGGTGTTTTGTTTTGTTTTTAACATGACTCTTGGTTCTAGCTCTGAAATCATGGCTCCACTCCTGCCTTTTGAGTCATCCCTCCTTTTCCATAAAAACTTATCTCTGTTTGCAACATAGCCTGTTCTTGCCAATCCTATATAGGTTTTTTGAAGCATGGGGTTCAGGGACTGGTGGATTTTCACAGGTGTAAATGGCACCTATGACATCATCTGTAGAAGTAGTTTGTAATAGTCCAAACACTTGTTTTTATTTTTCACTGTCTTTTTCCCTTTCAATCAGAGCTGGTAAAATTGTTTAAAAAAAAAAAACCCTACTGTGGGATTTTAATGTATCAATTTATAATCTGCTTCTTTAGATAAAAGCCACAAATATACTTATTTTGAGACAGGCTCTTCTCTACTTTGGGCTCCTGTGAGATTGTTGAGGGGAAAGCCTTTAAGATAGTTAGAAGTCTTTTCTCTGTCTGAAACACTCTATGAGATATGGTTTTAGGTTTTTCTGAGGTCTTAATAAAGGTCTTACAACCCTACTCTGGATTCAACCTTAGCCTAGAAGCTACTAGGGATGAGAGACAGTTTTATTTTCAAGCCCAGTGAATCCTGTATCCTTTATATTTAACAACTTATTATTTAACTCATTTATTTCCATTCATATTGTATCACAGAAGTCAGGTAGCATTTTTAATACTCTTTCTGGAAATCTCCTTAATTAATATTATTAAATTCTCCATGTACATTTTGATGTATATTTGGTACATTTCTATGCTACCAAACTTTCTAATACTATATCAAAAGTATTTCCCTTTCATCCAGATTCCAGTAACATATCACTTACTATCCTTTGAGTCTTTATTAAAACCCTCTTTGAAACTAACTTTGAAACTAACTGGCTACTAACACTCTCCTCAAAGCCATTCAGCTTTTATCTGGTCCCAAAGTCAGCACCACATGTTTTAGGGTTTTGATATGAAAATCTCCACTTCCAGGCTTAAAATTTTGTTCTAATTATCTTTTGCTGCATAACAAATCTCCTCCAGACTTAATGATATAAAACAGCCATTTTATTATACTCATGGATCAATCAGTGGTCATTTGGACTGCCTCTCTGTCTTGACTATTGTAAATAATGTTGTTATATACATAGGGGCCAAGTGGTTAAGGCATTAGGCTGAAGATCACTGCTATTTACATAGCAGATATGGTCTTTCTCTGCTTCTCAATTTCTGGGGACGACTTTTGTAAGGCTTAAAGCCTGATGGTGTTTTGATGACCAGGGAATGGAGTCATCTTGAAGTGTCTTCAGTCACGTCTGGCATTTGATGGTGGCTATTGCCTGGCAAGCCTACACATGGTCTGTCCTTATAGCCTGGGCTTTTTCACAGCAGGTGGCCTCAGCCCTCCTACATGGTGGTCTAGGGCTCCAAAGGTGAGTATCCTAACACAAGTTGGAAGTGCATGTCATTTTTATTACTCAGCTTGGAAAGTCAAACTGTTTCACTTTTCTTGTATTAGCTGATCAAAGAAGTCACACAAAGATCTTCCCGGGGTCCCTGGGTGGCTCAGTCATTAAGCATCTGCCTTTGGCTCAGATCATGATCTCGGGGTCCTAGGATCAAGCCCCAAACGGCATCTGGCTCCCTGCTCAGTGGGGAGTCTGCTTCTCCCTCTTCCTCTGCTCCCTCCACCCCTGCCACTCATGTACTCTCGCTCAAATAGATAAAATATTTTTTTAAAAAAAGAGATCTTCCCCTGTTCAAGGGAAGGGTACATAGATCCATCTCTTGATGGTAAAAGTTTTAAGTCCACATTATAAGAACATATGAGATGTGTTATATTGTTACGGCCATCTGCAGGAAAATAAAATCTGCCACACCCTATCAGCCTCAATGAAGAGCTGAAATATTGACAACCTATCATTAACCCCTGAATATGGATGAAACAAAGTGATTGTTCACAAATGAACAAGACAGCTTTTGAAGGATATCCAAGGAAAATATTGACTAATCACCTTTTTCACAAATTGATTGCCAATCTAAAGGATCTTCATAAGACTAGCTTCATGGGTGTGTAAACTGGGCAGCTCCACAGGGCTCCATGCTTAGAGAGATTCCACACTTGCTTTAATTTTCTGTTGTAGCTATCTTGAACTTCCTAATTTTTAAACTTTTTCTCTTTTTCTCTGTCTCACAAATTATTTTGTTAGTTCTGGACTTCCATCCGTTAGCAGTCAGGGCCAGCTTAGATTTTATTAAGGATGTATTAGGCCTACATCTCTACATATTCTCTACATATTATGATATTAAGTATCATACACTTAACAGAAGCAAGGCAATCTAGGGACAAAACAAAAACATATGAAACAAGACCATCGTACATCTAGACAGACACATATACACACACACAAAAATAAACAGTGGAAAAATAAGTAGGTGAATGACAAAATGTTAATCAAATGTGTATCTTTACAGTGAATAGGTCTAATTACTTTATTACAGTGGCATACTTTTAATTCCTTTATTTAAATCTGATTACAAATCCTAAAGTGAGAAAAATTTGCATCAAGAGCTTAATGAAATTAGAACTCAGATCATGGTAGACCTACCTGGCAACAGAAGGCAAAGCAATATGGGCACAAGAGGACCCAGTGAGTATTTCTGTTAGCCTTTGGAGATGGTCCTTTGGAGAGAGTCTTCAAAATGATCTTGAGGGAAGCTTAAAGTAATGTTAAGTGATGAGGAGGCCATAAAAAAATCTGAATAAAGAGAGAAAGCTGAATTTCTTGCTTACTATGTGAAATCTATGCTGGTCAGAAATAGTCACTCTGAGTAGAACAGGATGCTGATTTTATACAGGGCTTTTTTTTTTAATTTTTAATTTTTTATAAACATATACTTTTATCCCCAGGGGTACAGGTCTGTGAATCACCAGGTTTACACACTTCACAGCACTCACCAAAGCACATACCCTCCCCAATGTCCATAATCCAGGGCTTGTGAGGAAGCTTTGAGTTCAAAGATTGATGGACTTTCAGAAGTGTAACAGCTGACATAATCTGCAGAAGTATGGCTACTTGGGTGAGACTGTTAGTTGCTTGGTACGCAGAGAGTTTATTGTTGTCTGTTCCTGACTAGGTGACTTTCTGAAGCAAGCAGATTGGTTGCTTTGAGAAAATATTTTCACTGAGGCATATTGCCATTGATATACTGAAGAGGTTTAAAACTGGTTCTGGTAGCTACTTATTACTTTCTGCCTGCCACCCCCTGACAATCTATTTAGCCATTTCCCCTAGGTCTAATCCATTTCCTACAAATTCTGAATTCCTCCAATTTCATTGGTAAAATATTTCATTTGTAATTGGCCTCAAAGCTTTCATCCCTTTACACAAATGGATAGGCAGCCATCCTTGCATCAAATGCAGATCTACAATCTGATGTAGTACAAAGGATCAAATTGTCAGACCAGACTCACATGAATCAAAGATCTTGTCCAGTATCAAACTTAACTAATAATTTCAATAGGCAATCAAGAAGCAGGTCTAACACATGGAAGGTGGCGCCTACTGATAACTTCACAAGACCTTATGGCTGGGCCAAAGAGTTGCATGTCTGCTGTAGGAAGAAAACATCTGAGAGCCATCCTCAACTGCATGGTTTTTTTCTTCGATTTGTTAGCATGAAAAATATTTTACTAAATTCCTAATGATCGAACTATGTTTGCTTGGTAACAATATTTAAATATTTTTAAGTGTTTTGATTTTCTTTGAATTTTTACTGTTTTTTTATTTATTTGAGAGAGAGAGAGTGAGAGAGAAAGAGTAGGAGCAGAGGAAGGGGCAGAGAGAAAAGCAGGCTCCCGACTGAGCAGGGAGTCCAAAGTGGGGCTCTATCCCAGGACACTAGGATCATGACCTGAGCTAAAGTCAGACGCTTAACCAACTGAACCACCTAGGATCCCTGTGTTTTGAATTAAAAAATTATTACTAGGTTTATTATATATTTGTCTGAGAATATGACTCATTTAGTTTTTGCTTTTTCATATGTCTTTAGGTTATTTTATTGGCCAATTTGTGAGCAATATTTTATTGACTCTGCTTTGGTGATAAAATGTACTGTTTTAGATTCACGTTGTTGTTATTTCTATTCTGTATTATCAGTGTTATGTAACAATTGTATTTTTATGTGTGTTCTCTAAATTATTACTTCACTACTTCAGACTTTTTTATGCTTTACCATTATCTTTTCAATAGCTATTTAGACAATATGTATTTAATTGGTTTTAATACCCTCCACAAGTCTTTTTTTGTCTTCTCAATCCTGATTTCACTATTCTAAAATTAAAATAATCCCTAAAGTAAACTTTCAAGTAAGTATTTTTAGGAAAGTTAAGTTTTGGGGCATATGTTCAATATCTTTGTATAATTAGGACTATCTTTCTCTTTGTACATAAACAATAATTTGGCTGGGTATTGCACCATCTTTTTCTCTCAAAGTTGGGTGAATCCTGCACAGTTGTCTTCTGACATTACTTCTGGGCAAATATTTTAGATCACAATTTGTTTGCTTTTGTATTTCAGTTTTCTAAATACTTTAGGATTGCATTTCCACCCTTGAAAATCTTAAATGTCATTGAATTGTGGCTAGATGGTTATTATTTCTCTGTGAATTCACTCCTGGTCTCTTAATGGTGTCTATCATATGTCTCACTATTTGCCTACAATCCTCTTCTGTTCTAGGATTTAAGAATCTTCTCAAGTGTGTCCTTTACTTCATTGTTCATTTAGCCAGTATGTATTGAATGCCAACTATTTGTCAATGTACTAAGTCTTGGGAATAAAATGAGTAAAACAGATATGATCCCTTTCTCTTGGATCTTCACTTTGGGTAGGGGAAGTATAGAGATATATAGAGAGAGTCCTTCCTTTACGTAATCAAAGATGCCATGTCCTCATCATCAAAGATGATGTACAGGGACACAAAAATGGGATTGGGTCTAATTATTTTACAGGGTTTTTCTCATTCAGTTTTTCTGCCTCAGGACAACGACTGCATTTTGTTTTATCGAAATTTTTCCTGGGTTCCAGTAGATTATAAAGCATCACTGTCTTTTCTTTATTATATCATGAAAAGATGGTTCTAAGCAAATCTAGTATCTCTAGCTATCACCCATTGTCCCTATTTGGATATAGTTTTAGTTGATTTTTTTTCTCAATAATACAGTAAGAACTATGATTTGATTTGGCATATCAGTTTGTCTTTATACCTGAGACTCAATCAGAAGACAGGTTTCTGAGCTAAGTGGGGAGTTTGAATATTTGCAGATCTATGACTATTCCTTCTGACTGTTGGTCACCGAGCCTGTATATTATTTAGGCTTCTTGTTTTCCCTTTTTTTGTCTCTCCAGGTCATCTTTAAAAATTTATTTTTAAATTTTATTTTATTAAATATTTATTTAATATAATATTTAATATTTTATTATTATATAACACTATATAATATATAATATAATATACAATTATATTGTATTATTTAATATTTTATTAAATAAATATTTATTGACTATAGGAAGCATCTAGTAGAGAACATAAAATAGAATCAATGTGTTTGGATGCTTTCTTAAAGCTAATTGGTCAAAAGTGTATTATGAGTATATTCTTCAGTGAAATATCACTGAGATTTGTCAATTCTTGTTATTTCAGTGCATAAATGAGAAATGATCATATGTATGTATTTCTAAAAATTGTCTTGTAAACAAATGGAGGAACAAAAACTTTCTCTATCTCAAAACAAGCAAGCAAGTAAACAAAATCTCAAGCCAGTAACTAACAAACAAGCATGTCCACAGCTCTAGTTAGCTCCCTGATGAAAAGAAAATGAGTTAGAATTTTAATTGTGGTAGGCTTTTTTTGGGGGGGGGGTCTACCTATGTTTGAGTAGGTATATCATATTGTGGGTATGTATTCATGTACAAATGACTATTCCCTCAGTATTGAAAAGAATTGAATATCAGCTGTGGAGGGAGATAGAACAACAGTAATGGCCACAGACTATAAAAGTTTTAGGCTGTGGATTATTGTACATCTTTGTTCTTGTTCCAACTTTTCATTACATTTGTATTTTTCTGGGAAACGGTACAATTTTATAATTAAGAAGGACAAGATAGAATCCTTTGTGTTTTCTGCTCTGGTTTTCTCAGTTGTGGTTTTAATTGTTGGACCAGTAGGAAAAAAGAAGTCTTTCAACTTAATTTTAAAGGATTAAAAAAGCAGTTAGCAATACATGAATGCAATGAGATTGGGGCTGGAGATGCTTCTCACTGAGCAGAGAACTAATCAGTCCTCACACACATTTCCAGCCATTGGTAAGATATCCAAGAAGGAGCATTTCTTTCCATATCTCCTATATGGTTAGTTAGTTTTGTTTTCCCATTATACATAGCATCTGTCCCTACTAGTGGAAAAAGCTTAGTAGTGGGAATGAGAAAACCCAAGCATGATCTGTGGTTAATTAAATGTACTTTTGTGCAGGTCTCTTGTAAATTCCCTGGGCCTTAGTTTGTTCTTCTGTAAAATGAATACGTTATACCACATGCTTCTTAATTCTCCAGTTCATCTCTAAGTCATCTGGTATATAGTACTCATATAAATTTCCCCAAGTCTAGATGTGGTTTTAGAACTTTTGGAGAAATACAAATCAGTAGAAATTCATACGTTGCATTTAATTATTTCTTTGAACTTTGAAATAGTTCTCCAACTCCAAGAATATTCCATATACTGCATTTGTTGAATTGTTCATACTGAGATTTAATTTATTTACCTTTAAAATTTTCATATAATCTAACTTTATTAGATTCAATATAAACATCCTGGACAAGATTTCTTTATACATGATATCAAAATATGTTTTGCATCATACCAGAAGGTACATTATGTTAGAATATATGTTATGTCTTGAATCTCCTAAATGTACATTTATACTATCAGTAGCTGCCAGATAAGTCTTCTAATTACTTTCATTATTTTTGTGGGTTAAGTACTCTTGGTTTTTTATTAGTATCTAAAATCCTGGGATGCCTAGGTGGTTCAATTGATTGAGCATCCTCTTGGTTTTGGCTTGGGTCATGATCACAGAGTCATAGGATCAGGGCCTGCCTGGGGCTCTGAGACTGGCACCTTGGCCCAGAACCTACTTCTTCCTCTCCCTTTCTCTCTCTGATCCCCACCCCTCTCATGCTCTCTCTCTCTTTCTCAAATAAATAAATTAATTAAATCTTAAAAAATACATATTCTTGAGCTGATAATCTCAAACACCTTATATTTTTTAGTCCCTCAGCAAGGCCCTTTCTACCCCAACTAAGTTTGTTTGATTTCTATCTTCTACATATGATCCTGTCCTTCCAACCTTTATCTCCTATATCCTATTGTCTTCCTCTGAAATCTGTATTATGATTTCTGCTGGTTTATGTTTATCTCAATTTATGATTTATCCTGCACCACACAAATCATTCCCTTAGTTGTTGTTTTTTTAACTGATCACATATTTAATTTGGGGCATATACTTTTGCAATTTTCAATACAATGTTTTTTCTTTCCCCCAACGGGAAATAATGGCTTTTTAACATAGGGATTATGTTGATTCAAAGCTACAGTCATTGAAAAGTCAAAAAAAATTTTAAACATGTGACAAACTTGTTTAAAGAATAACTTTTTTTTTTTAATGTCCACAGCTATCATCTATTAGATGAGAATGTGAGTCAAACATCATAATGATGACTGAAGGTTCAGCTTTTTGTAAAGTCAAAGAAGCCACCCTGTGAGATGAGGCTATTATTCACCAGTTTTGGGAGTTTTCTCTTCTAATTTCAGGTAAGGAATGATTTTTATGTGGCCTATATTTCTGGAATTGGGCAGTTTGTTCTAGATGGAGCTTGTATGGCTATGGTTTGCTAAGATATATTGCTGTGCTTACAGATCATTCATTCATTGATAAACTGAATTGACTTTCTCATGTATTTAACTCGGTTTTTCATTGTGATATAGTGAAAAAATACGGGATTTGGAGTCAGAAGAATTAGGTTTAAGTACTGGCTCTGCCACTTACCTTATGTGTGACCCTGAGCCAATCTT
Source organism: Mustela nigripes (assembly GCF_022355385.1). NCBI lineage: Eukaryota > Metazoa > Chordata > Mammalia > Carnivora > Mustelidae > Mustela > Mustela nigripes. Next base: position 63,054,318 of record NC_081570.1, read on the forward strand.
TAGCCTCTCTGAACTTTGTCTTATCTGCAAATGAAAAAAAGAAAATCCTATCATACCTACTTCACAGGGTGTTTATCTTGCAAGAGATAAATTAGATAATATGTGAAAATCCCATGTGACTTATAAAGCACCATCCAAATGTAAAAGATTATTTTTAAACTTATTAAGGAGATAAATAGCTTCTTCTAGGAAAAATTTTCTATCTTCTACCTAAAAAATCATATTATATTTTTCTTTTTTTTACTGAGAATGATATGATTATGTTTTTTAAAAGAAATAATATTAGAAATGAAGAGAAAAAGAGAGAATTAATTTTTCTTTTAATTCTTTCTAGTCATATATTTTGCTCATTTTCTCTGTTATCCTCATTTCTTTTGTATTATGGTATTCTGTCTTTTTGGAGATACTCAATAGAATCTTGCTAATTTTTTTTATACTGATTTAATTCCTGGCTTCAGGGCTAGTTTTACATTGAAAAAAACCTCTCTATTCTTATATTCTTTTCTCATTGTATCATTTTTTGCTGTAAATCATGTTCCATCTATCAATCAATCACACAACCAAAACTTATGACATACCTGCTATGTAAAAGTCACTCTTCTTTATTTTTTTTTTGTTTGTTTTAAAGATTTTATCTATGTATTTGACAGAGAAAGAAATCACAAGTAGGCAGAGAGGCAGGCAGAGATGGGCAAGCAGGCTCTCTGCCGAGCAGAGAGCCTGATGCAGGGCTTGATCCAACGATCCTGAGATCATGACCTGAGCCGAAGGCAGGAGCCCAACCCACTGAGCCACCCAGGTGCCCCTAAAAGTCACTCTTCTGTTATTAACTTAAAATTTTAGAACGTGTAATATCTGTTTTGAATTTCATTTATTCAAAAAATAAACAATTTTTGTCACCTACTATATGCAAGGTATCATGGTTGCATAGAAATGTCTCCTATTCTCAAGAAGTCTCCATATTATTCTAGGAGATGACATAGTAATAACTTCAACAATAAAATTGTAGGCATGGAGAGGAGAAATGAAGTATTTACAGAGAAGGGATCACTCATGAGTTGTCTCAAATGAAGGGAGAAATGTGCTTTCAGTAACGCAAGATTCTGATATGTATTTAGGAATAGTATTATGATACTGCTTTGGAAGGAGATTTGTCTATTGCTGTGTAACAAATTACAATAGACAGTGGAAGTCCATTTTATCTCTTCTTCCATTTTCTGTTGATTAGAAGTGAGTTGGAGCAACTTGTGACTCTTGATCTCAGGGTCATGAGTTAGAGCCCCATATTGGGTATAGAAATTACTTATATAAATAAATATTAAAAAAAAAAAAAGAAGTGAGTCATTAAGTCCAACCCACAAAGAAAGGGAGGAGAATCAGTTTCTACATTTGGAATAGAGAAGTATTAAAGAGTTACAGACATGTTTTTAAACCAGTGCACTCTGCCCTTCAGCCAAAAATCAGTTACATTCTTCCTACATGCAGCATATACTCAGTCATTCCCAGATCCTCTCCACAAAGACTCTTCCTTTACAGCATCACCTTAGAGTCTAGGATCCCACCATCTATATTACATCCAGGTATAGATGAGGCTTCTCTGTTATAGTTCCTTAAGTACATTTCCTCAAATATAGTTGTTCTCGACCTGAAGACCTATGAACCAAAGAGACAAGTTATTTGTCCCACAAATGCTGAACACACAGTGATGGAGCAGGCATAGAATAAGTGCTTTAAATATCAGTATTCTGGAAGACTGAAAACAGGAGGCTTACAAGGAAGTCCATAGAAATTCCATATTCTAGCAGAGCACTAGTTGGTAGCTCCTTGACTTGGGAATCTAAACCTGGGACTCATTCTCCTCACCTGTTGGCCTGCATCCTGGTGTCTTGGTTTCACCTCTGAGTTATTTCCTTTTCTGTGAAAGGTAGCCTACACCTGTAGTTGAGTAGTCTCATAAGCCTGCTTCCTGCAAGAGGTTTGGGAACCCAAAGACCTCTTTTTATTGTTGTTAAAGGAACAACAAACAACATAGTTTGTTGTTCCTTTAAGACCATGCTGGTAGTATTCCTGCCATGTAATTCTCTTTAAAACTTGTGGGTCTCCTATGATTCTTGTTGAGGGTTCATTCTATTGACAGAAGACACACCTCTGAACATTTTTGAGATATGCTCTTTTTCACTTAGTCTTCTGCTGAGACTGCTGAGAGAACAGACCTCTAGTTTCTTAGAAGCCTTCTTTGTTAAGTAAAAGGTTCTCTGGAACAGCTCCCTACATCTTTCTGAGCTTCAGTCAAAGGCTTTTATGGCTACTCCCTCAGCTTCATCTTTACCAGTTTTTCGGATAGTGTCCTGAATTTGATGTCTACCTAGGGACATTTTTTAAATTTTAGTATAGTTTGCCCTCTGGAGAGATTGGGAACTTTCAAAACCAGCAAGTCCTGATTCCTTTATGTTTTAATAGTCTTTTTCTGCCCTTATCTCTCTTCTCTCACATTTGATTATAATCAGAAAAAAAAAATAGGTGATACCCTCAAAACTATTTCTGGATCACCTTAGTTAGATAATCCATTTCATTAGCACACTTTCTACTTTTCACATAACTAACTGCATGTTACAGTGTCTGTTAAGCTTTCTGCTACTGCATAATAAGGATTCCCTGTCCTCCAGCCTCCAATAACATTTCTCTTACTTTCCTTTAAGCCTTTGCTAGTAGCCTCCTCAGAGGTCATCAAGATTCTGCTAAACCTGCCCTCAAAGTCCACTCAACTTCTTCCTGCTTCCTGGTTCTAAAACATTTTCCACATTTTAGGTCTTTATTACAGCATCATATCATTTCTAGTACTAAAATCACCATCAATTATCTATTGCTGTATAACAAATTGCCCAATGTGTACTAGCTTAAGACAAAAATAAGCATTTATTATTTTCAAATTTCTATTGGTCAGGAACTCAGGAGTGCCTTAGCTAGGCAGTTCTAGCCCAGGGTTTCTCAGGAGGTTTCAGTCAAGATGTTGACCAGAGCTACATTCACATGAAGGCTTGACTGGGGCTGGAGAACCTCTTTTCAAGTAGCTCACTCATGGGGTTGGTGACTTGATGCTGGTTGCTTTGTTCGAGGTTTCCATTCCTTGCAGTGTGAGCCTGTCCACAGACCGCATGGGTGTCCTTATGACATGGTGTCCAGTCTCATCTAGGGTAGGAAATCTAGGAAAGCAAGATGAAAGTGACAATGCATTTTATGATTGAGTATCAGAAATCACAAACTTACTTCTGCCACATTCTATTCATTATAAACAATTCACTGTGTCCAATAGACAATCAAAGGGAGGTGAATTTGGCTCCACCTTTTGAAAGGAAGAATGTCAAAAAATTTGCAGACATGAAAAACCACCACAATCTGAATCCTGCTCTTGACCAGTAACCCTTGCAAAAAGATTCTCAATGGAATGCACACACACAGGGAAATGTGATGAAAGAAAGATAAAGATGGAGTTTGACCCCAAACCTCAATATATAAGGAAGAAATTTGTAGGTAAAACTAGATGAGTCTGAATGACATAATATAGAAGCAGGCCAAAAAACTCTTCAGTATAATTCCACTCTAAAACCTAAGCACTGCAGGGAGAGACAAGTGAAAATAGCAGCCATGAATGAAGAGAAAAGGAGGTGGGGGAGAGCAAAGATTTCCTTTAGTGCCTAGAGTTGCTTGCCTCAGGTTTTTCCAAATAGGGTAGTAGCTGCAGGGCTGTTTCTGTGTTGGGGAAAAAATATGGAAAATGAGAAAGAGAGATGACGGGAGGATCTTAAGACAGCTATAGCATTCTTATCATTCCAGGCTTGTGAAAGAAAAGCCCCAACATATATATCCTATGATATTTAATTAGTAAAGTGGCTCTCCCCAGTAGTACAGCGGCCAGCCAGTATAATGCCCTTAAAACTGATCAGATCGTAGCAGCAGATACCTCTTCTTTCACAGTGTAGCAACTCCGGGTAGGGGGAGGGCAACGGGTAAGATTAACATTCCCTCACTCTTTTGTTTTTTATCCGATTCATCTAGTTGACTTAACCACATGAGGGGTCAATCTAGAATGTGTTCATGGCTCTCATGGGGGAAGGATTAACAGCACATTTAGGTAAGTCTCAATCATTCCTTTGTGGGACTCCTTTAGCAACAACAATTGAGAGCTAATGTAAGGGGAGTCTGGGCCCCAAGTTCTTTTATGAGTGTCTCTCAGTGTTGCCCCTAGAAGTTTCTGAGATGGATTAACTTGGAGATGAAATTTATCCCAAGGCCACCATATGCCCTAGGCTGAGATTTCATTCCTCAGTGAAATCCTTCATTCATTCCTGTCATTTCAAAAATGGTCTACTGCACTGGACCAGCAATATTAAAATAAGCAACGTGAAAAGCATAATGCCAAATAGAGTAATACAATAAAAATGCTCCAAATTTATTGCCACCATAATAAATCTTAAAAATCCCTTCTCGTAATCCATTACTAATTATTCTGTTCCAGGGCCTTTTCCAAGGGGGTATTTGCCCTGACCTACAGAAGAAGCTCCAGCTCTAAATGCCCACTAGCTTATGGCAATGGCCAAGATAAGCCTCAGATAGCATGTTTCAGATCCTAAGATACAATAGTTCACAGTCTAACTAGAAAGTTTAAACAGCAGCTTTCCTACTGCACTGTAGGGAATATCAACTTTCTTTTTTTTTTTTTTCAATTTATTTATTTTCAGAAAAACAGTATTCATTATTTTTTCACCACATCCAGTGCTCCATGCAATCCGTGCCTTCTATAATACCCATCACCTGGTACCCCAACCTCCCACCCCCCCGCCACTTCAAACCCCTCAGATTGTTTTTCAGAGTCCATAGTCTCTCATGATCCACCTCCCCTTCCAATTTACCCCAACTCCCTTCTTCTCTCTAATACTCCTTGTCCTCCATGATATTTGTTATGCTCCACAAATAAGTGAAACCATATGATAATTGACTCTCTCTGCTTGACTTATTTCACTCAGCATAATCTCTTCCAGTCCCATCCATGTTGCTACAAAAGTTGGGTATTCATCCTTTCTGATGGAAGCATAATACTCCATAGTGTATATGGACCACATCTTCCTTATCCATTCGTCCGTTGAAGGGCATCTTGGTTCTTTCCATAGTTTGGCAACCGTGGCCATTGCTGCTATAAACTTTGGGGTACAGCTGGGGGCATCATGTTACCCGATTTCAAGCTTTATTACAAAGCTGTGATCACCAAGGCAGCATGGTACTGGCATAAAAACAGACACATAGACCAGTGGAACAGAGTAGAGATCCCAGATATGGACCCTCAACTCTATGGTCAATTAATCTTCGACAAAACAGGAAAAAATATACAGTGGAAAAAAGACAGTCTCTTCAATAAATGGTTCTGGGAAAACTGGGCAGCTATATGTAGAGGAATGAAACTCGACCATTCTCTTACACGGTACACAAAGATAAACTCAAAATGGATAAAAGACCTCAACGTGAGACAGGAATCCATTAGAATCCTAGAGGAGAACATAGGCAGTAACCTCTTAGATATCAGCCACAGCAACTTCTTTCAAGATATGTCTCCAAAGGCAAAGGAAACAAAAGCGAAAATAAACTTTTAGGATTTCATCAAAATCAAAAGCTTCTGCACAGCAAAGGGAACAGTCAAAAAAACAAAGAGGCAACCCACGGAATGGGAGAAGATATTTGCAAATGACAGTACAGACAAAAGGTTGATATCCAGGATCTATAATGAACTCCTCAAACTCAACACACACGAAAGAGGCAAACATATTAAAAAAAGGGTAGAAGATATGGACAGACACTTCTCCAATCAAGACATACAAATGGCTATAAGACACATGAAAAAATGTTTATCATCATTAGCCCTCAGGGAGATTCAAATTAAAACCACATTGAGATATCACCTTACACCAGTTAGAATGGCCAAAATTAACAAAACAGGAAACAACATGTGTTGGAGAGGATGTGGAGAAAGGGGAACCCTCTTCCACTGTTGGTGGGAATGCAAGTTGGTGCAGCCTCTTTGGAGAACAGTGACCCTGCCATTGCACTCCTGGGTATTTACCCCAAAGATACAGATGTCGGGAATATCAACTTTCAAGCTGGAGTCAAGGGGGATCCCTGCCGCCCACAGCATTCCTTACCTGAGCAAATACTATACTTCAGAGTCTGTCGTTTGGAACATTCCACTTCCACATACCTATTTCCATGTTAATCATGACACCTGGTTAGAATTCAGAGACCCAAGTCACTAGATGAGAAAAGGGAAAGGAAACAGATTCACCAATTAATATCTCAGTCCCAATTCAGTGCTTGGAAATCTAATCTTGCTATTAAGATCTCAGTATCGTCTCCAGCAAGTTTTCTATCTCCACTTAGTGAGTAGGTTCTGTGAAGGACACAAAAGGGTGTGGCCTCCTCCCCCTCCATCACTCCCCACCCATCTTATGTGATTAGGCCCCTCACGGCATAGATGGGGTTGGAGTAGGGAGAGAGAGGAATACACTTCGGTGACTGCTTATACCTTAAAGTTAAGGAGGTGAACCCCTTTCTGTCAGCTAATTTTGCTTCTTCCACAGATGCTTAGTGCCATGAGAGCTGCTCATATCTACAGATATTTCCACCTGAGTGTGGTAGGAAGCAGGCTCCCCCTCGTCCATTGGTCTTAGTATAGGTGTGCCCCTGATGAATCTTCAGACCAGGGGAATCCCAAGAGGAAAATGCTCCCATCTCACTTCAGTCCCCCCCTCAGCCAGCAGAGAGTACCACTTACCCCCTCCAGCTAAGTAGGTGGCTATCCTAACAGAATGATGTTTCTCTGAACTCATCTCCAAATCCTCAGTACCAAGCAGTCAGGAAACCTTCTGTTTCTCCTTTTTGGGGCCACAGAGTACTCTGAATGCTTTGCATCAGCTCTCAGCCACTCCAGGTACAAAACAGGCCCTTCCCCCATGACCTGGAATGATCCCCAGACCCTGACTGATGGTTCTTCTGGAACTGTGAGCTTTTTCCAGGGTGAAAGAGGGAAGCAAAGGGAACATCACCTTTTCCACACCTTTTTTCACCATTAGGAAAAAGATAAAATGGAGAAAAGATCAAGTATATGCTGTAATTTCTTCCTCAACTCCCTTTTTTCCCTCCCCACACGTCTAGCTCTCTTTATACAGTTGATAAAGGAAGTACTATTATCAAATATTTTCTGCTAGAAGACCTCAGTAAAGCAAATCATGTGCTGGGTAGTCTAGCCCTAACAGACTAGTCAACTTGAAAGATGAAGGAGGTATCTTTTGTTCTTAGCAATAGGTGTTATTAGCATATTTTCAACCATCATATTGGGTTAATACGAATGAGTCAGGTGACCCATCTACATTGCTGTGCTTGACTCTGAAGAGCTGCCATATTCTGAGCACTTTTTAGCCTTTCTGAGTGGCATGAAGTGGTATCTCACTGTGGTTTTGATTTGTACTTCCCAGATGCCAAGTGATGTGGAGCACTTTTTCATGTGTCTATTGGCCATCCAGATGGCTTCTTTGCCGAAATGTCTGTTCATGTCTTTTGGTATTTTCTTGATTGGATGATTTGTGTGTGGTGTAAGGAAATGGTCCAGTATCATTCTTTTGCATGTGGCTGTCTAATTTTCCCAACACCATTTGTTGCAGAGACTGTCTTTTTTCTATTGGACATTCTTTCCTGCTTTGTCAAAGATTCATTGATCATGGAGTTGAGGGTCTATTTCTGGGCTCTCTATTCTGTTCCATTGATCTATGTGTCTGTTTTTGTGCCAGGACAAAACTGTCTTGATGACGACAGCTTTGTAATAGAGCTTGAAGTCTGAAATTGTGATGCCAACCACTTGGGTTTTCTTTTTCAACATTCTTCTGGTTATTTTGGGTCTTTTCTGATTCCATACAAGTTTTAGGATTATTTATTCCATTTCTTTGAAAAAAAAAAAAAAGGATGGTATTTTCATAGGGATTTCATTAAATGTGTAGATTGCTTTAGGTAGTATAGACACTTTCACAGTATTTGTTCTTCTAATCCATGAGCATGGGACGTTTTTCCATTTCTTTGTGTCTTCCTCAATTTCTTTCATGAGTACTTTATAGTTTTCTGAGTAGAGATTATTTGCCTCTTTGGTTAAGTTTATTCTTAGATATCTTGGTTTTGGATGCAGTTATAAGTGGTATGGAGTCCTTAATTTCTCTTTCTTCTGTCTTGCTGTTGGTGTATAGAAATGCAACTGATTTCTGTGCATTGATTTTATATCCTAACACTTTACTGAATTCCTGTATGAGTTCTAGTAGTTTTGGAGTGGAATCTTATGGGTTTCCACATAAAGTATCATATCATCTGCAAAGAGTTAGAGTTTGACTTCTTCTTTGCTGATTTGGGTGCCTTTCATTTCTTTCCGTTGTCTGTTTGCTAAGGCTAGGATTTCAGGATTTCTAGTACTATGTGGAATAGCAGTGGTGATAGTGAACAGCCCTGCCATGTTCCTGGCCTTAAGGGAAAGGGTCTCAGTTTTCCCCATTAAGAATGATGTTCACTATGGGTTTTTCATAGATGGCTTTTATGATATTGAGGTATGTACCCTCTATCCCTACACTGTGAAGAGTTTTGATCAAAAAAAAAGGATGCTGTACTTTGTCAAATGCTTTTTCAGCATCTATTGAGAGTATCATATGATTCTTGTTCTTTCTTTGTATCACATTGATTGATTTGCGAAGGTTGCACCAAACTTGCTGCCCAGGAATAAATCCCACTTGGTCATGGTGAATTATCCTTTTAATGTACTGTTGGATCCTATTGCCTAAAATTTTGGTGAGAATTTTTCCATCCGTGTTCATCAAGGATTTTGATCTGTAATTCTCCTTTTTTCTTTTTTAAGATTTTGTTTATTTATTTGACAGAGATCACAAGTAGGCAGAGAGAGAGGGGAAATCAGACTCCCCGCTGAGCAGCTAGCCTGATGTAGGGCTCAGTCCCAGGACCCCAGGACCTGAGCCAAAGACAGAGGCTTTAACCCACTGACCCCCCCCAGGTGCCCCTGTAATTCTCCTTTTTGATCCAGTCTTTGTCTGGTTTTGGGATCAAGGTAATGCTGGCCTCATAAAATGAGTTTGGAAGTTTTCCTTCCTTTTCTATTTTTTGGAACAGTTTCAGAAGAATAGGAATTAATTCTTCTTTAAATGTTTGGTAGAATTCCCCTGGTAAGCCGATTGGCCCAGGGCTCTTGTTTGTTGGGAGATTTTTGATGACTGTTTCAATCTCCTTACTGGTTATAGGTCTGTTCAGGTTTTCCATGTCTTCCTGGTTCAGTTTTCATAGTTTATATGTCTCTAGAAATGCATCCATTTCTTCGAGATTGTCAAATTTTCTGGCCTGTAGTTGCTCATAATATGTTCTTATAATTGTTTGTATTTTTTTTTTTTTGGTGTTTGTTGTGATATCTCCTCTTTCATTCATGATTTTATTAATTTGAGTCCTTTCTCTTTTCTTTTTGACAAGTCTAGCCAGGGGTTTATCCATCTTATTAATTCTTTCAAAGAACCAACTTCTAATTTCATTGTCTGTTCTACTGTTCTTTTGGTTTCTATTTCATTGATTTCTGCTCTGATCTTTGTAATTTTCTTCTCCTTGTGAATTTAGGATTTCTTTGCTGTTCTTTCTGTATCTCCTTTAGGTATAGGGTTAGATTGTATACTTGAGACCTTTCTTGCTTGTTGAGAAAGGCTTGTATTGCTATATACTTTCCTTTCAGGACTGCTTTTGCTGTGTCCCAAAGATTTTAAACAGTTGTGCTTTCATTTTCATTTGTTTCCATGAATTTTTAAAATTCTTCTTTACTTTCCTAGTCACCCATTCATTCTTTAGTAAGGTGCTCTTTAGCCTCCATGTATTTGAGTTCTTTCCAACTTTCCAACCCTTTTGTGGTTGAGTTCTAGTTTCACAGCATTGTGGTCTGAAAATATGTACGGAAGGATCCCAATCTTTTAGTACCAGTTGAGACCTGATTTGTGACCCAGGATGTGATCTATTCTGGAGAATGTTGCATGTGCACTAGAGAAGCATGTGTCTTCTGTTGCTTTGGGATGGAATGTTCTGAATATATCTGTGATGGCCATCTAGTCCAGTGTGTCATTTAAAGCCTTTATTTCTTTGTTGATCTTTTGCTTGGATGATCTATTTCAGTAAGGGGGGGGGTGTTAAAGGCCCCCACTATTACTGTATTATTGTCAATGTGTTTCATTGATTCTGTTATTAATTGGTTTATATAATTGGCTGCTCCCATGTTAGGGCATAGATATTTAAAATTGTTAGATCATCTCATTGGACAGACCCTTTGAGTATGATACAGTGTCCTTCCTCATCTCTTATTATAGTCTTTGGCTTAAAATCTAATTAATTTGCTATAAGGATGGCCACCCCAGCTTTTTTTTTTTTTTTTTTTTATCCATTAGCATGGTAAATTGTTTTTCATCCCCTCACTTTAAATCTGGAGGTGTCTTTGGGTCTAAAATGAGTTTCTTGTAGACAGCATATCGATGGGTCTTGTTTTTTTATTCATTCTGTTACCTGTGTCTTTTGATTGGGGCATTTAACCAATTTACATTCAGGTTAACTATTGAATGATATGAATTTAGTGCCATTGTATTGCTTGTAAAGTGTGTATTGTCTCTGTTCCTTTTTGGTCTGTTAATTTTAGGCCCTCTCTTTGTTTAGAGGACCCCTTTCAATATTTCCTGTAGAGCAGGTTTGATGTTTGCAAATTCATTTAATTTTTCTTTGTCCTGGAAGATTTTTTATCTCTCCTTCTATTTTCAATGACAGCCTAGCTGGATATAGTATTCTTGGCTGAATATTGTTCTCGTTTAGTGCTCTGAGTATATCATGCCAGTCCTTGCTGCCCTCCAGGTCTCTGTGGATAGGTCTGCTGCCAATCTAATATTTCTACCATTGTATGTGACTAACCTCTAATCCTGAGCTGCTTTTAGGATTTTCTCTTTGTTACTAAGACTTGTAAGTTTTACTATTAGATGATGTGGTGTGGACCTATTTTTATTGATTTTAAGGGGGTGGTTCTCTCTTTCTCCTGGATTTTGATGCTTGTTCCCTTTGCCATATTAGGGGAATTCTGTACTATAATTAGCTCCAATATGCCTTCTGCCCCTCTCCTTCTTTCTTCTTTTCTGGGATCCTAATTATTCTAATATTGTTTTGTCTTATCGCATCACTTATCTCTTGAATTCTCACCTCATCATCCAGTAGTTGTTTGTCTCTCTTTTGTTCAGCTTCTTTATTCTCCATCTTTTGGTCTTCTGTATCACTAATTCTCTCTTCTGCCTCATTTATCCTAGCAGTAAGAGCCTCCATTTTTTATTGCACCTCATTAATAGCTTTTTTTAGTTTCAACTTGGTTGGATTTTGGTACTTTTATTTCTCCAGAAAGGGATTTTTTTCTCCAGAAAGGGATTCTCTAATATTTTCCATGCTTTTTTTGAGCCCAGTTAGCATCTTGATAATCATCATTCTGAACTCTAGTTCTGACACAGTACTAATATCCACATTGATTAGATCCCTAACCATTGGTACTGCCTCTTTTTCTTTCTTTGTGTGTGTGATGAGTTTTTCGACCTTGTCATTTTATCCAGTTAAGAATAGATGAATGAGAGAAGGAGATACAAAAAGGGTAGCAAAGACCCCAGAAAAATATACGGCAACCAAATCAGATGAGACCCGAAACTAGGGTGAGAAGAAAGGGAAAAAAATAAAAAATAAATATATATATATATTAGACTGGTGAATAGAAAAGAGCCACCCACTTGATTTTGGTTGTTTTCTGGTGTCTTAGAAGAAACTACCTCCCAAAATTTTAAGGAAGAAAAACTTACATATAATCAAAAATAAAGATAAACACGATGAATGGATGGAATATTAAAGATGAAAATTAAAACAATTCTAGACAAGGAATTGACAAGAAAAGAAGTTGGTTGGAACAAGAAAAAAAAGAGGAGAGAATGTGATCAGGGTCATGATTAGAACAAAGCCACGCACTAAACTTAGGGTAGATTTTGATCTATTAGAAGAAATTGTATCCCAAAGTTTTAAGTAAAAAAACCTATATGTATACAAAAAAATAAGTTAAATATAATGAAGGGATACAATTCAACTATAACAGTGAAAATTTAAAAAGATTTTTTAAAAAGGTATTGATATAATAGTTTAAAAAGTTAAAATAGGAAAGAGGAAAAGTTAAAAAAACAGAATAAGACAAAATAAAATTTAAAAAATTTAATTTTACAAGACTAAAGGATCATGGGGAAAAAGCAATGAATTCTGTGTTGCTTTCCCCTAGCTTTGGAGTTACACTGTTCTCATCAATTGATGAACTTGGTCTTGACTGGATGTTCTTTCTGATCTTCTGGGTAGGGGCCTCTTGCAGTGATTCTCAAATGTCTTTGCCTGAGGCGGAATTGCACCCTCTTGCCAGGAGCCAGGCTAAGTAATCTGCTCGGGTTTGGTCTTGGTAGCTTTTATTCCCTGAACTCTTTCCATACGGCTTTGAAGGAGGGGAATGAGGATGGCAGCCTCCAAATCTCTGACTCTGTAGGAGCTGGGAGCTCAGGGCTCCAATCCCCAGTGTGCGCTCAGAGAAAAGTAGTCAATCCTTTCCATCTCCCTGGTCTCCAGCTGCACTCCAAGGCTACCCACCCTGTAACCAAGCATTTCTATTTCTGGTGCACAGCCCCATTTGGCATCTCTAAACCCAGTAGATTCCTGCAGCGTGTTCCTCATCTCTCCTGCTGGAGGAGGAACGTGAATCTTCCGAGATCCACTGTTTGTTGGGTCCCTAGTCAAATAGCAGTGGCTTAACTGTGCCTTGGATCACGGTTTAAGGTAACCCAGAACTGAGCACACACTCCTTGGTCCCATCTCTGCAGCTGGCTTCCCCACTCCAATACGTGGGAGCTCTGCCACACTCAGACACCCTTGGTCTTTTTTTTGACCCCGTGCATCCTGAGACTACACTGTCCCCATGAGGGCTCCACCCCTAGCTTAGCCTCTGGAACAATGTCCCTCAGTGGAGCAGACTTCTAAATTCCAATCTTGTGCTCTGCTGCTCTACCACTTGCCAAGATCCTGCCCCTCCCTCTCTGGTCTATCTTCCTGTGTGTTGCCTCAGATTCACTTCACATGTCCTACCTTCTGGAAAGTGGTCAATTTTCTGTTCCTAGATTTGCTGCTCTTCTTCTCTTCTCTCTCCTATTGAGTTTGTAGATGTTCAGAATGGTTTGATAGCTACCTAGCTGAACTCCTGGGACCTGATGATATCTAGGTCTCCTACTCCTCTGCCATCTTGCTCCTCCCTCTGAATTGAGTTTCTGAAGGAAATTTGTTCATTGGTCTTGCAAGGACTCCTATATCTACTCTTCTGTTTTTTTCTTAGAAGATTCATTTTGGGAACAGGTCATTTAAGACCACTTACATCATGTTCTGTCTGTATGCTCTGATTGCATACCTTTCACAGTAATATTTTATAGACAGTAATTATCCTGCCACTCTTTTGATATAGGTTAGTATCACTGTATTGATTGAATAGCTTATTTATTGAACTGCTATTTGTCTCAAAGACTCTCTTTCTTTCAGAAAAATTCAGGTTTAAAAGATAAAGGACTTAAAGTATCTGTATATGAGCAAAGTAAGAAAAAAGAGATAGTTGGCTGCAAAATTCCTGACACCATAATAAGCCAACTTTCATAGCGTTGATTTAAGAACTAACCCAAGATAGATCTTAAAATCAGCCAATCTGTAGTTTCTTTGAAACAAATAATTCAACCAACAAAGGCCCATGAAGTGAATGATAAGCAATGATGATCAATGCTATCATATTCATTCTGTTTTGAGTCAAGGAGAATGGTCCTGGAATATTCTCTCTTCATAAAGAGGCCAAACCAGTTTATGTAATATGACTATTATGAGTGAGGCCATTATAGTGGTTTGTGCTACTATGTGCTGGCACCCTACTAAGTAAATACTTTATTTCATTGCCACATTTAGATCTTACTACCCTCTTGTATTAAGGTTCGCCAAAGAAACAGAACCAATAAGATATGTACACATAAGGAATTAACTCATGTGATTATGGAAGCTGGCAAGTCCCAATATCTGCAGAGTGGGTTGGCAGGCTGAAGACTCAGAGAGTTGATGTTTTAGTGTGAGTCTGAAGGCAGGAAAGAAGCTGATGTCCCAGTTCAAAGGCAGCCCCAGGCAGGAGGAATCTTACTTGGGGGAGGGTCAGTGTTTTGTTCTCTTCAGGCTTTTAACTGGTTGGACAAAGCCCACCATGTTAGGAAGGGCAATCTGCTTTACTCAGTCTACTGATAAGAATGTTAATCTCTTCCAAAAACAACCTCACAGATGCACCCACAATAATATTTGACCAACTATCTGAGCATCTTTGGCCCAGTCTGATTGACATATAAAATTAACAATCACACTTGTGTAGTAGGTTCCATAACTCTCCTGCTTTTTAAATGAGGTGAAATAGAGAGATGATATAACTTCCTTGTCATATACAACTGGTAAATGACAGAGACTCAGACCCATTCTTTCTCAACTTTATTATATCAATTACCCCGAATCTGACTGAGCAAAACATGGTATTTTAAAAAGAGGACAAGATTTGTAATTTAGACAGACCTTGGTTTTTATGAGAATTAAATTTTTTAAAAAAATGAATCTAAAAGCACCTATCACTGTGCTTGGTATATAGATTCAATATATATAACTAACATTATTAGTATTAATGGTAGTACTAGTATTATTATTAAAAGGATTATGATTATAAACAAACATTTGTCCTTAGAATAGTTGGTAGTGAAAATGCCAGAATGTACTTTAAATGAAGATATATTTGACCTTTATTATTCTCTGTTCTTTCCCTTGGTTCTGTGATATAAAGATAAAAAATAGTAAGTCACTAGATAGTTAATTTCTCCAACATATCCTCTTGCAGAAATAACATTACCTTTGGCAGAGATATACCTTATTCCTGCTGATGTCATTAGAAAATGGCAAGGTCAACCAAAATGAGAAATTGACAGCATCTCTGTCTTTCCAGTTTTTAATAAGTATTGTCAAAAGAAATAATAATCAGATTTGAACTTGTTTGTCCTTGAAGTGCCTTTTTCTAAAAGGCCTCCTAGCAAATCTAATGTAAGATCAAAAGCAGCTGGGAAAAAGTGGAAATCACTTAAAGGTACTTCTTTACTTTATTCTCTGGAATAAAAATAAAATACTTATTCACTTTCAGTGATTCAGGCCCTGGGGAGTTTGCTTCCTTCTTTTCCTGGGGTGTAGGGCATGTTGATAAAGGGAGCTCTAATGAAGTAATAAACCAGATTTTCCAATATGTAAATAAAATATAGACTTCTAGGGAATGTGGTATTTAAAGGCCTGGACCCCACACTCCTCACCTCATTTCTAGGGCAAAACTCCAAGCAAAATTGAAATTAGTTCTATTTTTTTTAAGATTTTATTTATTTATTTGACAGAGAGAGATCACAAGTAGGCAGAGAGGCAGGCAGAGAGAGTTCTATTTTTTTTTCCCTTCTTTTTCTTTTGCCATGGGGCCTCCTATCTTCCATCCAAAATCCTCATGTTCTTTCATCTCCACATTTTGTGTTCTTAGCAAAGGATGTGATAAACCCACAGCTATTAAGATACAATGACTTAGGGGCACCTGGGTTGCTCAGTGGGTTAAGCCTCTGCCTTTGGCCCAGGTCATGATTCCAGGGCCCTGGGATCAAGCCCCGAGGTGGGCTCTCTTCTCGGCAGGGAGCTTGCTTCCCTTCCTCTCTCTCTGCCTGCCTCTCTGCCTGCTTGTGATCTCTGTCTGTCAAATAAATAAATAAAATCTTTAAAAAAAAAAAGATACAATGACTTATAAGAATTATTGTGCTCTTTTTACCCATCCCCTTTAGAATTTAAAAAGCTTCATAACTTTAAAAGGTTTAATTTTAGGTATCAATGCAATTGAGGAGGCATTTACTACAATCAGAGGGACCTTGCTAGAGTTGCTGAAATCACACCATGTAGAGAATGGGATCACTCTGCATTCCTAGATGTTAAGGGCAGCCTTGCTGTTTTCTCATCTTCTCTCTAATGTGGGCTCTAATTCCAGCCACACTAATCACAGTGCTAATCTCCCTCACCTGATTCCTCCTAGTGCTCTCCTCATTCTGTCTCTGTACGATGTTTCAGTGCTGTTGTCTCCACTCAGAATGCCTTCCTCAACCCTCTTGGGCAACCCATGCCTCTGACTTCACATGAGCCCAGCTTAATCAAAATTCTCCATTCAAGGTATAAGGTTCACCTGAGGAAATGAACCATCCTCTAAAGAAACAACTATGAAAGAGTACAAGACGGGACACCTGGGTGGCTCGGTGGGTTCATCCTCTGCCTTCAGCTCAGGTCATGATCCCAGGGTCCTGGGATCGAGCCCTGCATCAGGCTCTCTGCTTAACAGGGAGCCTGCTTCCTTCTCTCTCTGCCTGTCTCTCTGCCTACTTGTGATCTCTCTCTGTCAAATAAATAAATAAAATAAAATTTTAAAAGGGGGGATAAAATAAGAAAGACTATAAGATAACATACAACTAATAGCCATTTGTGCATGTGCTGGTGATAGAATCCTATGTAAACATCGTCCTGCCCCCAAGGAACTTAACTTCTTGTGAGGGGCAGAGAGAAACAGAAAAGTAACACACAGTGAAGATGATGCAGTAGGAACAACAGGCACAGAGCATTATGGGAAGGGGAAAGGAAGGTACTCATCTGCAAGGGAGCATTGTTGTCACCTGGGTGGCACTGAGAAACTGCGTTATCTCAGGAGCTGGGACACACAGTTGCCACACAATTTAGTTTTTTGAACTTTGCCAACTAACTACTACATTCCCGGGGGAGGAGGATGGCAGGGGAGAGAAACATTTTACTGTAGTAGAACCAATGAAAACACATATCAGAAGGAATGTTTCCAGCAAAGGGCAGTGGTCAGACCTTGAGCACCATTAGATGCTAGTAGCTCTTCATGTCACTGTTTCACACTAAATGAAGGAAGGGGCTGCTGGGTCACTTTCGTGATCACATGCATCCAGCTTCCTCCACCTAGCATGGAAAAGTGCTCACTGAAGATTCTCTCATGCTGGTAAGCCAGACTCCACCTCCACCCCCCCCCCATCCATAAAACATGCTGCATTTAGCGCATACTTGCCTATAGTAACAACCATATGAAGGGTTAAAATTCATAAGGCAATTGGAGATTATAGAGAGCAGTGATTAAGAACCAACCTGCTTAGGTTTGGGTCCAGGCTCCACAACTTACTAATGGTTTGATGATGGGAAAGGGGCTTAATCTTGACGCCTCAGTTTCCTACTCTATATAATGGGAGTAATAGCATTACCTCATAGGACTGATATAAGAATTAAACGAGATAGTAAGATTAAAGTTCTTCACATTGCACCTGAAGAGTTTGAGTTACCTAGGGCTGTTGTAACAAATCACCACAAACTGTTTGGCTTAAAACAACAGAAATTTATTCTATCACAGTTCGGGAGGCTAGAAATCAGAAATTAATGTGTCAGCAGGGCTATGCTCCCTCTGAATAATTCCTTGCCTCTTAGCATCTGGTGGTTGCTGGCAATTGTTGATGTTGCTTGGCTCGTACACATATCAGTTCAATCCCTGTCTCTACTATTACATGTTGTTTTTACATGGTCTTTTCCTTGTGTGTCTCTCTGTGTCCAACCTGGCCTTCTGATAAAGACACCAGTAATTGCATTTAGGGTTCACCGTAATCCAGTACGTCCTCATCTTAATTTAACTACTTATACCTACAAAGACCCCATTTCCAAATAAAGTCACATTTACAGGTTCCAGATAGACATGAATTTTGGGAGAACACTATCCAACCCAGAATACCAGTAAGTATGCAATAAATATTAGTTAAAAACACGCTCACCCATTTTACCACACCCACCCACAAACATAAAACATAAAAATAAAAATAAATAAAACATAAATCACATACTCACACACACATAATCTGGAAAGATTATGGTTTCAATATGGCTTTATTCTCTTTATTCTCAACTCTAGTCTCCGTCTATTTCTGATCCAAGTGGTTGGGGGCTTTCCAGAAGAAGGCTTTGAGGATTGGCATGCACCCATTTGAGAGAACATGTGCAGGAATATCTTCCCTCTGGGTCAATCCCAGGGGAGAGTTGATACCATGTTCCATAGTTTCCTGGATCTTAAGGAGTTGAGGAGTAGTTGAACAAATGGGCTGAATCTTCTTTATACCAGAGAATGAGCAAATGGGAGGAAATTAAAGGCAGAGATGATGAATGGAGACTGACTACCTTTGTGCTGCACCCAAAAGAGCAGAGACCTGTATGTCTTCTTCTATTTTCAGACCTTTGGCCATGTAAGGTGCCCCAGCAGCTGCATCTGAGCCCTACTAAGCAGGCTAAAGAAAATAAGGCACATCAGGCACATCAGGTAGCAAGAACAGGACTGAGCACAACTCTTGGATTGAACTGCTATTAAAATATAGCTGCTAGAGAAGGTAAAGGATAATGGGAATAAAACAATGAAAAGAACACTCAAAATATACAAGGAGAGCACAAAACAGACTGTCTGGAACTAAAATATGGCTTATAAATGAAAACATTCAGTAGACGAAGAAGAACATCATCCCAGTCAAGAGCTGTGTATTGGTCTGAAAGATTAAATTTATCAGCACAGAGCAAACTTTCAAAGAGATGGAAATTATAATGGATAAGAGAACAGACTTTGAGGAAAGATCTATGAAAAATCTAATATGGGTATTATAGGAATTCTAAATTAAAAAAAAGAAGAAGAAGAAGAAGAAGAAGAAGCAGAGGGATGAGAGAGCTAAAGAAAGTCCTGACTATAGTTTGGAAGTGCATACCATGCACTGAGGAGGCAAGATCTATTTAGGCAGATCCTGCTAAAAGTCCTAAATACCAGGATAAAGAGAAACATCAGAATTCCCAAGGAAAGAGAAAGGTGGTTAGAAGGGCCAAATAGTCCTACCGACTTTGAACTTCAGCAGTATTTGAAGTGGTAGATGACTTAGAGAGAAGGACTAAAACCCAAGGATCCAAGGCAGAATCAAGATATAATTCGTTTGTCAGGCTGAAAGTAGGATATCTGTGGCTCTGCCCCAGTAAGGAAGATATATGAGAAAGAACCCTAAGCAAACAAAGGAACTAAAACAGAAACTTCAACATAAAAGATGAAAGAGAGAGAAGAGTGTTTAGAAGTAAGGTATGCTTAAGTGCAGATTCAAGATACTATAGATACCGTAGAGAGAGAATACAATGTGCTATTTTTAAAAAATTTTTTATAAACGTATAATGTATTATTAGCCCCAGGAGTACAGGTCTGTGAATAGCCAGGTTTACACTCTTCACAGCACTCACCATAGCACATACCTTCCCCAATGTCCACAACCCCACCCTCCTCTCCCTAACCCCCTCCCCCTGCCACCCTCAGTTTGTTTTGTGACATTAAGAGGCTCTTACGGTTTGTCTCCCTCCCAATCCCATCTTGTTTCATTTATTCTTTTCCTACCCCCCAAATCCCCCACCCTGCCTCTCAAATTCCTCATATCAGGGAGATCATATGATAACTGTCTTTCTCTGACTGACTTAATTCACACAGCATAATACCCTCTAGTTCCATCCACATCATTGCAAATGGCAAGATTTCAAATGGCCTCATAGTATTCCATTGTGTGTGTGTGTGTGTGTGTGTGTGTGTGTGTGTGTGTATACACATATAAAATGGATAAAGAAGATGTGGTTTATATATGGTGATGGACATCTAGGTTCTTTCCATAGTTTGGCTATTGTGGACATTGCTGCTATAAATGTTCAGGTGCACGTGCCCCTTCGGATCACTACATGTGTATCTTTAGGGTAAATACCCAGTAGTGCAATATCTGGGTTGTAAGGTAGCTCTGTTTTCAACTTTTTGAGGAACCTCCATGCTGTTTTCCAGAGTGGTTGCACCAGCTTGCATTCCAAACAATGTAGGAGGGTTCCCCTTTCTCTGCATCCTTGCTAGCATCTGTCATTTTCTGACTTGTCAATTTTAGCCATTCTCACTGGTGTGAGGTGGTATCTCATACAATGTGCTATTTTTTGGCAATACAGCAGTCCCTCCTTATCTGTGATTTCATCTTCTGCAGTTTCATTTGCCCCTGGTCAACCATAGTCTAGAAACAGATGATCCTCCGTCTATCATTAGAAGGTCAGTAGTAAGTAGCCTAAGGCATTGTTACAATTCCTACGTTAAGATCCTCACTGCATGTCATCACGTAGGCATGTCAGCATCTCCCATCATCACAAGGAGGATGAATACAGTACAATAAGATATTTGATAGAGAGAGACACTACATTTACATAACTTTTACCATAGTTTATTTTTGTAATTGTTCTATTTTATTATTGTTGTTGTTAATCTCTTACTGTGCTTCATTTGTAAGTTAAATTTATAATAGGTATGTGTATATAGGGAAAAAAGTCCAGGTATATATAGGGTTTAGTACTACCTGTAGTTTCAGGCATATGCTGGGGGTCTTCGAACATTTCCCCTGCAAATAAGGGAGGGATTCCTGTGAATTTGAAAACCTAGTGAAAATAAGTATTTTTCTAGTAAAATACAAACCACCAAAGTTGGCATAAGAAGAACTGAAAATTTTGAATAGAACAATGTTAATAGTAGACATTGGAAATATTGCTAAAGATTACTATTTAAAAAAAAATGCAATCAGAAGGTTTCTCAGCTGAATTTCAGCTAATTTTTAAAGAACAATTCCAGTGTTTTTAAACTATTCCAGACCTAGAAAAAGACAGAAAGTGCCTAAAATCACTTAATACTCATTTTATGAGTACCACTTAACTTTGATACCCAAACCAAAAAAAAAAAAAAAATAGTAAAAGTAGAAATAGATAGTTAGATACATAGATAGCTACAGACAGACAGACAGGTAGACAGACTGACTAACATAGTCCCTCCTATGGGAGATAGATGGTTGAATGGATAGATGGATAGATTCTATTCACACTTTCTGAAAGATAATACGATATTTATTTCTCAGCTTATTAGCTTTTTAAAATTTTTGACATAATTTAATATAAATATTATACTCCTACTTAAAAATCTTTCATTTTTTCTCCATTTAATGTTTTATGAAAATTTAGTATTTTTATAAAAAGATCATAGACATCTATTTCTTATTTTTTTGAGGTTGTAATAATTTTTTAATTTAAATTCAATTTAGCTAACATGTAGTGTAGTGCTGGTTTCAGGAGTAGAATTTAGAGATTCATCACCTACATGTAACACCCAGTGCTTATCCAACAAGTGCCCATCACTCATTTGCCCTATCCCCTCACCCACCACCCTTCCAGGAACCCTCAGTTTGTTCTCTATATTTAAGAATCTCTTGTGCTTTGCCTCTCTCTCTCTCTCTGTTTTTATCCTATTTCATTTTTCCTTCCCTTTTCCTATGTTCATCTGTTCTGTTTCTTAAATTCCACATATGGGTAAAATCATATGGTATTTGTCTTTCTCTGAATTACTTCACTTAGCATAATATACTCTAGTTCCATTCGTTACAGAACATCTATTTTATTTGGCAAGTCATTTGATAGTTGTAGGAATATGAGGTTTTGTACCATTTTATATGTATTCGGTTTATTTTTAAAAACACTTCCTTGATGTTTACCTTGAACCACAGTGTGCTAAGTACTTTACATTCATTAATGCATTCAGTCCCACAGTAACCCCCCGAGATTTGCACCATCACTCCTTCTGTTTTAAAGACAAGGAAACTGAGGTTTGGAGAGAATGAGCAGATCACACAGGTCTGCAGAAGAGCCAGGCTCTTCAAGTCAGCATCTTACTGTTTATGTGTCTCATCTCATGGTCCAGACCAGAAGGTTCTTTGGGAAGAGGCTTTTTTATTTTGTGTTCCACATGGCACCATCATAGTTCTTCAAACATATCTAAGTACAAGTAAGTATTTGTTGAAATTAATTGAATGAGTGGTACTTTTTGTTTGTTTTAAGGTAGGGAAAACTTGGACATGTGTCAAGGTATCAAATATGGGCCAATGTAGTTACTGAAGATGCCACAAAGGAATGTATTAATGGATCATGGTCAATTCACCAATAAGTTTATTGAGTGTATTTTCCTGCCTAGTAATAGAAAGACAAAGTAGCACAGAGCTTACAGGAAAGCATAATCTTCTGAGAAAGATGGACATTTCTCCTCTGAGAGCACAGGGCCAAATACACAAGGAGAGTTGACGCAACATAGATATGCAGAGATAAACATAAGCAAGAGGAGAGCTGAGGGCCTGCACAATCTGTTATCAGAGCCCAAAGGAAACAATTGGGGAAATATTTTCTCGATTGTCAGACCTTATCTTTGCAATTTAGTAAAAACAGCAACTGAAAAATCCACCTGCTGACATGACTTTCATTTACAGTTAAGGTCTGGGGGCAGGAACTGGTTTGAATAAGGCCCTTGTTTTATTGAAACAACTTGGTTCCATATTGGAGTTCACTGGTAGGTCATATACTGATAAAACAGCAAGTTCCCCAAACTTTAAATGATTGCTGATCTAGAAATTGAAAAAGAAGTAGATTTTGAAATGGTCTGAAAACAAAAAGTGAGAAATATTCTGTGTCAGTTTTCAGATAAGCTTGACTATTAGCAACTCTAGTCATTTGGTGAAGCTGGGTTATTGCCCTACAATGCTTTCTCTGCAGGGTCTTTGGAAAAGTGAGCTGAGAGTTCTGTATGGTTGAATGACCTGAAGAGTAAAATGTCCATTGTCTACATGCCCCAAGTTCATCTGCAATGTCCAGTTTTCCACCTGACCACACAGAAAATGGGTTGCCTATAAATTATTGTTTCAGTGTTGTCAGATAAAATTATCATGGAGCTTATTTCTTTTATCCTGGCTAGATTTTTTTTTAATCTTTGTATAGTGTGTGTGTATATATATATATATATATATATATATATATATGTATGTATATATATATATATATGTATGTATGTATGTATGTATACATATATATTTTTTATATATATATGTGTGTGTATATATATATATATATATATATATATA
>NC_081570.1:63077693-63094690 GCF_022355385.1 Mustela nigripes
TATATATATATATATATATATATATATATTTTTTTTTTTTTTTACCTTTTCAGTAAATACTGAAAGCTTGGAATTACAACATCCCTCTACTTAGACTTCCTTTCTTTCTTTCTTTTTTTTTTAAAGAACATTTCCAATTTCTTGCTGCATTTCCTGAGAGTCCTAATATCCTAATCTAGTCACAGTACAATGATTTTCATTTATAAAATAAAATTGTACCCAAGGCACCAAATTAAACTCTTTTTAAATGAAATCATTTTAAAAAAATTAATTCTCCAAACAATAAAAATGTATGTTTCTTATATATGTAACAACTAACATGTATTTAACATATCAGTTTTTAGTGCCTATTTATGAATGTTTTAGTAAACTGTCACTACCATTCTGTGAAGGAGGTGTTATTGTCTTTTCTATTTTAAAGATAAGAATTGGGTCCCAGAAAGAATGAGTAACTTGCCTGTAATCACATACTAGTAACTGGTGGAAATGGAACTCATGCCCATTTTTTCAGATTCTAAATCCTGTGTCTTGTCTTCAGAGGGAGAAGTTCATATTGATTCACTCATTTTTCATTTACTCAAACATTCAACTAACATTTATGAGCACTATGTTGGCTCTTGAAATACAAGGATAAATAGGACATAATCCCTGCTCTAATGAAACCTACAGTCTAATGGGAGAAGGTAGTCAAATAAATAGGAGGGAATACTATAGGACAATCTACGCTCTTGTTAGGAAGAATACAGGAAATGATGAAAGCCCCAGTGGAGTGGGGGGGAGGCAGTATGGAGTGGTCAGGGAAAGCTTTCTAAAAGAGGTGATGCCTAAGGTGAGACAGAATAAATAAGTAGGAATTTGTGGTGGGGATTGGGGAACAACATTCTGAACTATGGGAACAGCATGTACAAAGGTCCTGAGTCAGGGCAAATCATGGGTTGGAAGGTAAATGTTAAATAGTGGCCCCTTCAGCCACTAACTCAACACTGAGTGTTGGAGAGGTGAGGGAAACCTGAACAAGCTGGGTCTTGGAACAGCCTTGGAAGATTTCTAAACTGGGAAATGGTGTATTGTTTTATTACATTGAAAAGGTCCCTCTGGCAGGAGTGTGGAGAATGGATGGGAGAGAAAGTAAGACTAGCATTAAGGAAGGAAAATTAAGAAGTTACAATGATGAAAGAGGTGATGGATAAGAATGGCCTGGGGCACCTGGGTGGCTCACTGGGTTAAGCTTCTGTCTTGGTCTCAGGGTCCTGGGTTGGAGTCTACATTGGGCTTTCTGCTCAGTGGGAAGCCCGCTTCCCCCCTCCCTCTGCCTGCCTCTCTGCCTACTTGTGATCTCTCTCTGTCAAATAAATAAAATCTTAAAAAAAAAAAAAAAAAAGAGTGGCCTGAACTGCTGCGCGGTGGCCACATCTGGGTAACTGTGACAATTCCATTTGGAGAGTGAAAGACAGGCTTGCCTAAGCACTCTCTGAGGCTAGCAAAGCAACCAAAGGACTCCAGGTACTCAAAACAATGACAACTACAGGGTCCCCAGTTGTGTAAATTCCACTCAATTGGCTGGCGACTTAACTTGTCTTTGAATTGATTGACCCACACTCCTTGATGGTATTTCCCCTCCTTGGTTAAAAGCAGGCTACTGATATGCAGTAGACATCATAGCCACTCTGACTGGTTTTATTTGATTGAGTTGTAGTTATCTGCGGATTAGACAGATATTGATTCATGTCATGTTCTTGCCTTGGATTCTCATCTAATCAAAACATTGCCAAAACATTGTCTCCTAAATGTGAAATTACTCAGTGAATAAATCATAATGTGAAGCTTTCAGGCAAGCCCTGCTTAGAAATGAAATTTAAGTAGGAGAAATTACAAAAGGAATGGGGCAAACAATTGCTATTCTGAAGATAATAATTTACATTCTCCTGGTACTTGGCTGTGGGGTAGCAAGGTGGCAAATAGAATGAAATACAGATTGGGAGAGTCTACTCCATTAACGAGGCTATCATTTGCTGCTCTTTACAGAGGACAAAATCTCACCTGTTTAGCATGGAATACAAGGCCTTTCAGGATCGTTGCTTGCTAGTCTGTTCAATCTCATTTTTCCCACACGCATTTTCCTCTTCCGGGAATGCTCTCTCCTTGTTTACCTGTGGATCCAATTCCTGGTCACATTATAAGTCTTCACTAAATATTACTTCCTTTCTGATGGCTTTTCTTCCTTGGGCCATCCCCACTCCCCAAATTCTTTTCTTCCTCTGCATTCCCATTGTACTCTGTCTGAGCTTCCATTACAGCATTTGTGTGTTATGGATATAATACGCAGTCTCCTCATTTTTTCACAGTTGCATATTTGTGAATTTTCCTACTTACTAAAATGTATCTCTAATCTGCAAATCAATACTTGTGGACCTTTCATGGTCACTTGTGGGTATATTCACAGAAGCAAAAAAATTTGAGCCACTCATTGTGAATGTTCCCAACTGAGGTGCCACTAGCAGTGCTTCGCCTTCTTGTTTCAGCTCCCATACTGTGAACACGTATCCTTTTGTTGGTGTCATTTGTAATATATTTTCACATTTTTTGTGCTTTTTGTTGGTGATCTTATTGTTCAAAATGCCTCCCATCAATCATAGTGCTGAAGTGCTGAATAGGGTTCCTAAGTACAAGAAGACTGTGATGTGCCTTACAGAGAAAAACACACGTATTACATAAGCTTTGCCAAAGATTGAGCCATGAGTTCGATGTTAATTAAGAAATAATATATATTGAGTAAGTTGTCTTGAAGCAGAAACACACATAAAACAAGGTTATGTATTTACCAGATGACAAAAGAGTCTTGCAGAAACATAACCCCGTATTTCTTAGGAGCCATGGCCCAATATTCACTAAATCAGTGTTTGTGGTGACTTTATAGAATGTACTAATGACAAATAATGAGAATCAACTATATTCATTTGTTTAGGTATCTGTAGAATTCCTTGAGAAATGAGACCATCATCTTTGTACACTTAACACCCAGAATAATGGCTAAAATTAAGAATATGGTTGGTGCTTAATACTCTTGACAATAGTACCAAAGGATATTTCAAATATAATTTCACTGGTAATTGAAATGGATTCTTCCTTATTCCAAGTCCACAAAGAATGCCTGCTCAAAGGCCAGATGCTTATAACTCACTTTTTAGTATTAGTTTGAACATTAACTCCTAAGGAACTGTGAATGGTCTTAAAACATTTATTGACCAAAAGGGATTGTGGGATTATTGCATTGAAGTTATGTAACTTTAAGAAAAATCAGAGCATATTATGTGGCATACTCAACAGAAATAAGGCTCCTTGAAACCAAATTTGCTAAAGCAGTGAGTTTCAGTGGTAGGGCTTAGGGATTTGGATTTGAAAATAGACTCTAGTGGTTCTAATATAATGTGTTCACATGCCACGTTATGAGAAATACTGCTATTCCAGGAGTTTCTTACCTGGAAATTATTCTCTCTGGGGATCCCTAAAGGGATCTTTAACTCAGTTCTTTTTGAAGATAAAGGTTTTCGTTTTGCTTTGCTTTGGCAAATGAGTGGCTCCCTAAACTGTATATCTTTTACTATAGATGTGCATTTACAATAAACTCATGTCCATTTCACCTCTTCTTCACTAAGGAGCAGGTGCTGGTCAGTGTGCTAATGAAGAGTTTGGGTTTATTTTAGGCTGCTCTTCTCACACATAGTCCAGTCTGAGCTGGGATACTAACTTCTAGTTTCAGGGCTCTCATAATGCCAAGTTTTAGGATACTATCAGAGTAGGCCATGGTAACAAACAACCTTTAAACTCTGTGTTTAGAACAACCAAGTTTTCCTCTCCCCCACCCCCCAGTACTATATATACTAACTTGTATTGGCAGGGGACAGTGTTCTCAATGGTCATCCGGAGGACCAGGCCTGTGAAGGCTTTATTAACTTCTGACATTGCTATTTCAACACAAGTTCTCAGGGTTTGCTTTGACAGGGAAAAGAAGCATGGATGATCATGTACTGGGTCTTAAACACATCTGCCCAGAAGTGACACATCATTTTTGTTCCTGTCCCATTAGCAAAACAAACCACTGGCTATACCTAACTGAGAGAGAGAAAGAGAGAGAGAGAGAGAGAGAGAGGTACAGTCCTCCAGTATTCCTAGAAGAAGAGAAAAGAAATATCGGGCAGCACTTATAACATCTACCATAATCTGGTAATCAAGCATTAGGTTCACTTTTTTCCCTACATGCAGTATGCTCCTATTCCCTGTGTCTTAGTCCATTTGGACTGCTGTAATAAAATACCAGGGATAGAGTAGCATATAAACAAGAGGACTTTATTTCCTATAGTTTTGGAGGCTGGAAAGTCTATGATCAAGATGCCAGCAGATTTGGTGTCTGGTGAGAGCCCATTTCCTGGTTGAAAAATGGTACCTTCTTGCTGTGTCCTCACTTCATAAGAAAAGGAGCTTTCTTGAGTCTGTTTTATAAGGGCACTAATCCCATTCATGAGAGTTCTGCCCCCATAGCTCAGTCACTTCCCAAAGACCCAACTTCCTAATACCATCACCCCAGGAGTTAGGATTTCAACATATGAACATTTAGACCATAACATCCTGCAAAAGAGAGAATCCCAGATTTCCATGAAACTCTGTGAACTAAAAAGACAAGTCATATTCCTCTCCCCTTGTGCTTTCCCAAGAGAACAGGGACAGTAACTTCAATTAACATTCACATTTGGTAAGAGGAAGAATGAGAGACACATAGCAGTAATTTGTTTGGAGCAATTCTGAAAACTCACTGGCACGTGCTGGTGATTTATATTCCTAGACTGAGCTCCATTCTGATTCCCAAGGAAGTCTCTTGGTCCATTGATCTCCAGGGGGTCCTTCCTTCTCTATTATCATCCTTGGTCCCATAACTGAAGTGAGCCTTGGATGATGTTGCCATCTCAACATGAGGCTTCAAGCTTGCTGCAGTGGGAGAAGTAGAGAATTGCACTCTTGATCTTAAATGTTTGTCATTGGCCAAAGTAGACCAAAATTAACTTAAATGGCTAAAACCATGTAATTCACCCACATGTTCAATAAAAGAGAAGAATCCAAATATATTGGTACACTTTGGTATTGTTAACTGCACCTGATCTCTTTCCTGCAAGTCCTCGAAGTACAGAGTTCCAGCAGACAGACTGGGGTTTAACGCTAGCTTTGCTTCTTACTTTCCATG
This sequence comes from Mustela nigripes, assembly GCF_022355385.1. Lineage (NCBI taxonomy): Eukaryota > Metazoa > Chordata > Mammalia > Carnivora > Mustelidae > Mustela > Mustela nigripes. Next base: position 63,082,930 of record NC_081570.1, read on the forward strand.
AGACTTTAGGTGAATTACTAACTTGTTTAATAAATCTCTTTTCTTATCTATAAAATTAGATTACAAAAATGCCTCCTTCCCTGGTTGGTTCCAAAGATGCATGTTTGTCAAATCCCGAACAAAGTGCCTAGCAGATAATAAGTGCTCTGGAGTGTTAGCTGTGATGTTTACTACCGTCCTGATCACAATGTTCTATACTGGATTGTGCTAGAAACTACAAATCTTTTTATAGAGTAGATACTCTCTGTGGTGGGCATTTATAATTTTATCCCTCTGCTAGATTATCCTTGAATATGGTGGAATGACAGAAGGTGCTAGAAGTCCTTTGATGAGAGCACGTATTGCATGGAGCACTGGGTGTGGTACATCAACAATGAATCTTGGAACACTGAAGAAAAAAAAAAGTCCTTTGAGGGACAGAGTTGCTTTCTAAGAGCCTTCATTTGTGTAGCACATGGCACTTGCTGTATAACATCACTAAACATCTTGTTATAGAGGTTAGGGAAATTCTGCTCATTTGCTTCATGCTCAATATGGTAAGGGTCACAGAGGCCCACTAGGCCCCTGCATTTCACTGCTTGAGTCATTGTACACAACAGGACAATACACAAGGTTTTCTCAGAAATGGGTGAATTTCAGCAAATTCAGGAAAAATGAAAGCAAATCAATATATTAATAACAGCGTGAGGGAAAAATGTACTATTATGGATGTTATTCTTTGAGCCTTGGGATGCTGCTAATGACACCTTTTCCTTTGCTATCCAGAAGCAAGATTTCATAATCAAGAATAAAGAACCAGATGTCTGATTCCTTTGCACCATGGAAGAACATCTATTTTAGCTTGAGCTGCTATAGCAAAAATAGCACAGGTGGGGTGGTTTAAGCAACAAACATTTATTTCTCACAGTTCTGGAGGCTAGAAGTCTGAAATTAGGGTGCCAGAGTGGCTGGGTTCTGGTGAAGGCCCACTTCCCAGCTTATAGATGATTGCCTTCTTGTAATATCCTCATGTGGAGAGCTCTACTCTCTTTATTCTCTTATAAGGGCACTAATCCCATCATGGGGGTTCCATTCTCATGATCTCTTCTAAGCCTAATTATTTCCCTAAGACTTTACCTCCAGATACCATCACATTAGGGATTAAGGCTTCAGCATATGGATTTTGAGGGGACGCAAACATTCCATCCATAGAAATAGTAACTACTCCCACAGAGCATTTGGACACCCATGATGTACCAGGCATTATACTCATCACTGGTAATATAAAAATGTGTAAGATGTGGTTCTTGCCCAAGGATATCAAACCAGTGGAGGAAAGATGATTGAGTAAGCTGAAAATTCCATATAACATGTTAAATATTACAAACAGAAGAATAAACAAAATGCAGTGGTTTCTCAATGTGGGAACAGCTTAGGTCTGTTTGGTTGCCATGGCAAGTGGGCTGAACAGATCATTTTAAAAAGTTGGTATTTATTTACTATGACCTATTTATACACCCAAATCACGTTCACTTTAGTATCTTTGGAATTACGCCAAATAGATTTTTGGTTCCTGTCAGTTTTACTGTGGCTTTATTACATTTTTTAATAGCAGTGTGGCCTGTTACATTCATTTTATTTCACTTTTTCTCCTGGCCTTTGTTTGTAAAGAACTGTATATAAACTAAAATGCTCAGTTGGTTTATATATTGGCATCTGAGTGTCTCTGATCAAAGACTATTCAAAATTTCACATTTCCGACATGTCTTCCTCAAGAACCTCAGAGACAGATTGGCTAATGTTATCTTTCAATTTGCCTCTCTTTTCATTGGAAATGTAAAAATATATATTATTTTGGCATGCTGAGTCTGACCTTTTCCAGACCAGTTGTTTCATCTGTCTGGGACAAAGGGAGTAAAACAGACTGTAAAAAGCAGGTCAGAGTGGAAGATTACTGATGAGAAAGAAAGCCTGACTCAGAAGGGAGGCGATGGCATTCACAGTGTTTTTAAAGTACTTAAGATATTGTACTCTCTCAAGAGAATCTGTCTTCAACAAGCAAAGAAGAATGTCAGGAAATTGTATGGCTCTTGAAAATAGCTCTCCATCAAAAAGTGATAAGAGAGCTCTCTGAAAGCAGGAAACTTACAGAGCGGGGAGCCCGGGTAATGCCAAGACTATCATCCAGAAAACTTTCTGAGACTTTGGCCATTACTTAAAGTTGACAGAAGGTAGCTGAGTGAGGAATTAAAAACGAATGTGAGTTAGAGTCCGGCTGTCAGAAAATAAGACAAATCTATCTCCAGTACCTAGTTAGACAAAAGCATAAACTAGGACTGGCCAGTCCTAGACAGAGCAGTCACACAGGGCTGTGTGGGTAGTCTGGTGTACAGAGTGCTACATTAGATAGGACAGTGTCCACAGCATAAACGTCATAGATCGTGTAGTTATTATCTTTGAGTGTCTTGTTTTAACAAATCCATGTAGAAGGAGAATTTTCTGATAGGTGGATAAAACTGTCTTGAGAAAGGGGCTCCTTTTCTAATTTGGATACACCATATGAGCTAGCAGGAGCTGTGTGCTCAAAAACAAGTAAAATCAGACCTTCACATTCCTCAGTGTTCTTTGATACTTGGGTCCACTCTGGCAGGATTGTGTCCCTGGATCTCATTCATTCATTTATTTAAACAAGCAAACAACGATTAATTGAACATCTGCCACATGCCAGCCACTGTTACGGAGAACAAAAATCCCTACCCTCATGGTGCTTTCCCTCCAAAGTGAACTATGAACTGTGGACTTCTTGGAGTTGAGAAGAATAAAAGACAGAGGGTTGGTGCAGAGGAACATGATTAAGCTTGAATCCTGTGTTTAATCCCAGTTCCAAATGGTGTGGCCTTGGGCATTTTTACGCTCCTCACTTTATTGGTCTATTAAAGGTTAATAATACTTTACTAATTGAGTTTGTTGGAAAAAATAAAGATATTATATTTTAAAACTTTTAAAAAATTAATTTCTTATTTTTTATTAATATGTAATGTATTATTAGTCCCAGGGGTACTGGTCTGTGAATTGACAAGTTTACACACTTCACAGAATTCACCATAGCACATACTGTCCCCAGTGTCCATAACCAAATCACCCTCTCCCTACCCCCCCACCAGCAACAATCACTTTGTTTTGTGAGATTAAGAGTCTCTTATGGTATGTCTCCCTCCTGATCCCATCTTGTTTCATTTTTTCCTTCCCTACCCCCCCCCCGAAGCCCCTACACTGCCTCTCAAATTCCTCATATCAGGGATATGATAACTGTCTTTCTCTGATTGATTTATTTTGCTCAGCATAATACCCTCTAGTTCCATGCACATCATTGCAAATGACAAGATTTCATTTCTTTTGATGGCTGCGTATATTCCATTGTATATATATTTCACTTCTTCTTTATCCATTCATCTGTTGATGGACATCTAGGTTCTTTCCATAGTTTGGCTATTATAGACATTGTTGCTATAAACATTTGGGTGCATGTGCCCCTTCAGATCACTACATTTATATCTTTAGGGTGAATACCCAGTAGTGCAATTGCTGGGTCATAGGGTAGCTCTATTTTCAACTTTTTGAGGAACCTCCATGCTCTTTTCTAGATTGGTTGCACCAGCTTGCATTCCCACCAATAGAGTAGGAGGGTTCCCCTTTCTCCACTTCCTTGCCAGCATCTGTCTTTTCCTGACTTGTTAATTTTAGCCTTTTTGACTGGTGTGAGGTGGTATCTCAGTGGTTTTGATTTGTATTTCCCTGATGCCAAGTGATGTGGAGCACTTTTTCATGTATCTGTTGGCCATCTGGATGCCTTCTTTGCAGAAATGTCTGTTCATGTCCTCTGCCCATTTCTTGATTGGATTATTTGTTCTTTGGGTGTTGAGTTTGATAAGGTCTTTATAGATTTGGGGTATTAGCCCTTCATCTGATATGTCGTTTGCAAGTATCTTCTCCCATTCTGTCAGTTGTCTTTTGGTTTTGTTGACTGTTTCCTTTGCTGAGCAAAAGCTTTGATCTTGATGAAGTTCCAATAGTTCATTTTTGCCCTTACTTTCCTTGCTTTTGGCGATGTATCTAGGAAGAAGTTGCTGCAGCTGAGGTTGAAGAGGTTGCTGCCTGTGTTCTCCTCAAGGATTTTGATGGATTCCTTTCTCACATTGAGGTCCCTCATCCACTTGGAGTCTATTTTTGTGTCTTGTGTAAGGAAATACATTCTTCTGCATATGGCTGTCCAATTTTCCCAACACTATTTGTTGAAGAGACTGTCTTTTTTCCATTGGACATTCTTTCCTGCTTTGTCAAAGATTAGTTGACCATAGAGTTTAAGGTCTATTTCTAGGCTCTCTATTCTGTTCCATTGATCTGTATGTCTGTTTTTGTGCCAGTACCATACCATCTTGAAGCTTGATGATGACAGCGTTGTAATAGAGCTTGATGTCTGGAATTGTGATGCCACCAACTTTGGCTTTCTTTTTCAACATTCCTCTGGATATTCAAGGTCTTTTCTGGTTCCATATAAATTTTAGAATTATTTGTTCCATTTCTTTGAAAAAAGTTGATGGTATTTTCATAGGGATTGCATTAAGCATGTAGATTGCTTTAGGTAGCAGAGACATTTTCACAATATTTGTTCTTTCAATCCATGAGCATTGAACGTTTTCCCATTTCTTTGTGTCTTCCTCAATTTCTTTCATGAGTACTTCATAGTTTTCTGAGTAGAGATTCTTTGCCTCTTTGGTTAGGTCTATTCCTAGGTATCTTACGGTTTGGGGTGCAATTGTAAATGGGAGGGACTCCTTAATTTCTCTTTCTTCTGTCTTGCTGTTGGTGTATAGAACCACAACTGATTTCTGTGCATTGATTTTATATCCTGACACTTTACTGAATTCCTATATGAATTCTAGCAGATTTGGGGTGAAGTCTTTTGGGTTTCCCACATAAATTATTATATCATCTGAAAAGAGTGATAATTTGACTTCTTCTTTGCTAACTTGGATGCCTTTAATTTCTTTTGTTGTCTGATTGCTGAGGCTAGGACTTGTAGTACTATGTTGAATAGCAGTGGTGATAATGGATATCCCTGCCTTGTTTCTGACCTTAGCGGAAAAGCTCTCAGGTTTTCCCCATTGAGAATGATATTCACTGTGGGCTTTTCATAGATGACTTTGATGATATTGAGGTATGTATCCTCTATCCCTACACTTTGAAGAGTTTTGATCAAGAACGGATGTTGTACTTTGTCAAATGCTTTTTCAACATCTATTGAGAGTATAATATGGTTCTTATCCTTTCTTTTATTAATGTATTTTATCACACTGATTGATTTGGGGATGTTGCACCAGCCTTGCAGCCCTGGAATAAATCCCACTTGGTTGTGGTGGATAATCCTTTCAATGTACTGTTGGATCCTATTGGCTAATATTTTGGTGAGAATTTTTGCACCTGTGTTCATCAAGGATATTGGTCTGTAATTTTCCTTTTTGATGGGGTCTTTGTCTGGTTTGGGGATCGAGGTAATGCTGGCCTCATCAAATGAGTTTGGAAGTTTTCCTTCCATTTCTATTTTTTGGAACAGTTTCAGGAGAATAGGTGTTAATTCTTCTTTAAATGTTTGGTAGAATTCCCCTGGGAAGCTGTCTGGCCCTGGGCTCTTGTTTGTTGGGAGATTTTGGATGACTGCTTCAATCTCCTTATTGGTTATGGGAGTGTTCAGGTTTTCTATTTCTTTCTGGTTCAGTTTGGGTAGTTTATATGTCTCTAAGAATGTATCCATTTCTTCCAGATTGTCAAATTTGCTGGTGTATAGTTGCTCATAATATGTTCTTGTAATTGTTTATATTTCTTTGGTGTTGGTTATGATGTCTCCTCTTTCATTCATGATTTTATTTATTTGGGTCCTTTCTCTTTTCTTTTTGATAAGTCTGGCCTGGGGTTTATCCATCTTATTAATTCTTTCAAAGATCCAACTCCTAGTTTTGTTGATTTATTCTGTTGGGTTTTGGTTTTTTGTTTGTCTGTTTGTTTGTTTCTATTTCTTTGATTTCTGCTCTGATCTCTATTATTTCTCTTCTCCTGCTGGGTTTAGGCTTTCTTTGCTGTTCTTTCTCCATCTTCTCTAGGTGTAGGGTTATGTTATGTATTTGAGACCTTTCTTGTTTCTTGAGAAAGGCTTGTATTGCTATATATTTTCCTCTCAGGACTGCCTTTGCTCTGGCACAGATTTTGAATAGTTGTGTTTTCATTATCATTTGTTTCCATAAATTATTTCAATTCTTCTTTAATTTCCTGGTTGACCCATTCATTCTTTAGTAGGATGCTCTTAAGCCTCCATGCATTTGGGTTCTTTCCAATTTTCCTCTTGTAATTGAGCTCTAGCTTCAGAGCATTGTCGTCTAAAAATATGCAAGGAATGATCCCAATCTTTCAGTACCAGTTGAGACCTGATTTGTGACCCAGGATGTGATCTATCCTGGAGTATCTGTGCTTTGGGGTGGAATGTTCTGAATATATCTGTGATGTCCATCTGGTCCAGTGTGTTATGTAAAGACTTTATTTCCTTGTTGATCTTTAGCTTGCATGATCTGTCCATTTCAGTGAGGGAGAGTGTTAAAATCCCCTACTATGGGGGCGCCTGGGTGGCTCAGTGGGTTAAGCCGCTGCCTTCGGCTCAGGTCATGATCTCAGGGTCCTGGGATCGAGTCCCGCATCGGGCTCTCTGCTCAGCAGGGAGCCTGCTTCCCTCTCTCTCTCTCTGCCTGCCTCTCCATCTACTTGTGATTTCTCTCTGTCAAATAAATAAATAAAATCTTTAAAAAAAAAAATCCCCTACTATGATTGTATTATTGTTGATGTGTTTCTTTGATTTTATTAATTGGTTTATATAGTTGGCTGCTCCCAAGTTAGGGACCTAGACATTTAAAATTGTTAGATCTTCTCGTTGGACAGACTCTTTGAGTATGATACGGTGTCCTTCCTCATCTCTTATAGTCTTTGGTTTAAAGTCTAAATTATCTGATATAAGGATTGTCATTCCAGCTTTCTTTTGATGTCCATTATCATGATAAATTGTTTTCCACCCCCTCACTTTAAATCTGGAGGTGTCTTTGGGTCTAAAATGAGTTTCTTGTAGACAGAATATCGATGGGTCTTGTTTTTTTATCCATTGTGATACCCTGTGTCTTTTGATTGGGGTATTTAGCCCATTTACATTCAGGGTAACTATTGAGAGATATTAATTTAGTGCCATTGTATTGCCTGTAAGGTGACTGTTATTGCTGTTACTGTACACTGTTTCTGTTCCTTTCTGGTCTACTACTTTTAGGCTCTCTCTTTGCTTAGGAGACCCCTTTCAATATTTCCTGCAGAGCTGGTTTGGTGTTTACAAATTCTTTTTGTTTTTTTTGTCCTGGAAGCTTTTTATCTCTCCTTCTATTTCCAATGATAGCCTAGCTGGGTATAGTATCCTTGGCTGCATGTTTTTCTCATTTAGTTCTCTGAATATATCATGCCAGCTCTTTCTGGCCTGCCAGGTCTCTCTGGATAAATCTGTTGCCAATCTAATATTTCTACCATTGTATGTTACAGGCTGCTTTCAGGATTTTCTCTTTGTCACTAAGACTTGTAAGTTTTACTATTAGATGATGTGGTGTGGACCTATTTTTATTGATTTTGAGAGGGGTTCTCTGTGTCTCCTGGATTTTGATGCTTGTTCCCTTTGCCATATTAGGGAAATTTTGTACTATAATTTGCTCCAAGATACCTTCTGCCCCTCTCCCTCTTCTTTTCTGGGATTCCAATTATTCTAATATTGTTTTGTCTTATCATTTCACTTATCTCTCAAATTCTCCCCTCATGGTCCAGTAGTTATTTGTCTCTCTTTTGTTCAGCTTTTTTATTCTCCATCATTTAGTCTTCTGTATCACTAATTCTCTCTTCTGCCTCATTTATCCTAGCAGTAAGAGCCTCCATTTTTTATTGCACCTCATTAATAGCTTTTTAAATTTCAGCTTGGTCAGATTTTAGTTCTTTTATTTCTGCAGAACGGGTTTTTATATCTCCCAAGAGGGTTTCTCTAATATCTTCTATGCCTTTTATGAGCCCAGCTAGCACCTTGAGAATCATCATTTATGAACTCTAGATCTGACATGTTACCAATGTCCATACTGATGAGGTCCCTAGCTTTGGTACTGCCTCTAGTTCTTTTTTTTTTTTTTTTGGTGAGTTTTTCAACCTTGTCATTTTATTCAGGTAAGAATAGATGAACAAGAGAATAAAATACTAAAAGGGTGGCAAAGAACCCAGACTGGTTAATAGAATAGAGTCACCCACTTGATTTGGGGTGTATTTTGGTCTCTTAGAAGAAACTACTTCCCCAAATTTTAAAGAAATATATATATATATATATATATATATATATATGTGTATATATATATATATAGGCATTATGAAGGGATGGAATATGACTGTAAAGATGAAAATTTTTTAAAAATTCTAAAAAAGGAGTTGATAAGATAAGCTGTTTGGGAAAAGAAAGAAAGAGAAAGTGGAGAGAATTTGCTCAGGCTGGAGACTAGAACAAAGCCCTGAGCTAGATTTAGGGTATATTTTGATCTATTGGAAGAAATTGTATCTCAAAATCTTTTAGAAGAAAAAAACCCTATATGTACACAAAAAATAAAGTTAAATACAATGAAGGATAAAATATGACTATAATAATGAAGGTTCAAAAGGACTTTTTCTTTTTTTTTTTTAAAGACTTTTTCTAAGAAAGGTATTGTTAAGGTAAACTAGTTAAAAAAGGAAGGAGGAAATATTAAAAAAAATTAGAATAAGAAAAAAATAAAATTTAAAAAATTTAATTAACTTTGCAAGACTAAAGAATCATGGGGAGAAAGCCATGAATTCCATGCTTTGCTTTCCCCTCTTCTGGAATTCCTTTGTTCTCCTTGATCAGTGAGCTTGGTCTTGGCCGGATGTTCTTCCTGATCTTCTGGGGAGAGGGGCCTGTTGTAGTGATTCTGAAGTGTTTTCGCCCAAAGAAGAATTGCTCTGAGCCCTTGCCAGGGCTCAGGCTAAGTAATCTGCTAGGGTTCGCTCTTCGCTCTTCGGAGCTTTTGTTCCCTGAATGCTTTTTGCTTTCCCTAGAGCTCTGGAGGATAGGAATGAAAATGGTGGACTTCCAATTTCCGGCCCGCAGGAGCTGAGAGCTGTGGGCCCCACTTTTCAGTGCACCCTCGGGGAAAACCGCTCAATCACTCCCATCTGCCTGATCTCCCACCACACTCCGAGCTCACCAGGCCTGTGACCAGCATTTCTGCCTCTGGCACACAGCCCCATTTGGAGTCTCCAAACCCAGCAGATTCCTGCCTCCAGAGAAGGAAAGTGAGTCTCCTGGATCCACCATTTGTGGGGTCCCTGCTTAAAGAGCAGTGGTCTCATTGTGCCATGTATCACAGTTTAAGGTAATCCCAAGCTGAGAGCTTGCTCCTCAGCTCTGTCTCTGTAGCTGGCTTCCCTGCTCTAATATCTGCTACACTCAGACACCCCTGATCCTTCTGTGACCCTGTGGGACCTGAGACCACCCTGTCCCCATGAGGGCTCCACCCCTGCTTAGCCTCTGGAGCAATGGCCCTCAGTGAAGCAGACTTTGAAAAGTTCTGATTTTGTGTTCCGTTGCTCCACCACTTGCCAGGAGCCAGCCCCTCCCTCCACAGTCTATCTTTCTGTTGCCTTGGATTCATTTCTCCACATATCCTACTTTTCAGAAAGTGGTTGATTTTCTCTTTCTAGAATTGCTTTTTCTCTTCAATCTCCTGCTGGATTTGTAGGTGTACAGAATGGTTTGATAACTATCTAACTGAACTCCTGCAACCTAATGTCATCTCAGCCTGTTATTCCTCTGCCATCTTGACTCCTCCCCCTATTATATTAAAAAAACTTTTACTCTGGAGCTTTGACATAGCAGTTATATGATTAAAGGTAGTAAGTTATTATTATTGTAATTATTATCTAAGAATAATAGCGTGGACAATCCAGTCCTGAGTGTATCCCTGGATAGCAATCTCTGATGCTTTTGGTTGGGAGGGTATTAGAATGGGAACTTTTACTTCCTGTAATCTAGATTCACTTCTCTTCCCCATGGCATAAAACTTGTTTTCTGAACCTCCCTAACGAAATGCAGTATAGTGAAAACAGACAGATCTCATGACCTGTGTGAGAAATGGACATTGAAATGAGATTCATCCAAAATGAAAAACGTTATGCTTAGTTATGTTTCTACATGTTTCCTGGTGGGCTGACTTTTCTATGAAAGAGATGTTGAGTTTGAGGTTGTCATGGATGGGTTCTGGGAAGCCTACTGAGAGGTAGAGATTTGCAAGCAGGAATCTTGTTGGGTGTGCTCCTGGGATCAGCACCTTCAGGAGAGAAGAAAACAGAATTGGCCAGAAAGGGAAATTAAACAATGATGCATTGAAACAGAGGCCTCAGTTGAATTTACAGGAGTTTTTGGGTTGGTATTGCTCTTCTAACTTGACTAGAATTGGAGAGTAGGAGCCAGGACTTAATTCCCATCTCCTGTTATTGAACAGTTATTATTATTGTAATTAAGGAGGGAGGTGACCTTGAGTTAGGCTCTTAAGGAGGGAGATGACCTTGAGTTAGGCTCTTTTCAGCAGAGTATGAGCCCCACTGACGGACTCAGCCAAGAGTGTCAGCTGCCAACACTCTCAGTGGTTAGGGAAACAAATGCCTCGGTCCTGGAGGGGCAATCTGAACAGCACATCCATCGCAGAGGTGAAAGTCACCGCCAAGGCAAACTCAGCCATAAAGAACTCTGCAAACAGAGGCATTAGATGTGCTTTCTAATCTTTTCTTCATTGTGGCACATCAAAAATAATAATATTTTGTATTACATTAGGATAAACAGATTGGGCGGCTTGTGGTCAGAGGTGACAGGCTGAGGGACGCCAGCTTTTATATGCCCACCTGATAGCCTGGGGCTCAGACAATTAGATTTATAGCAAGTTTATTCATATAACCTGATCCTAAGCACAGTATTTGGGAAGTGGTGAATAAAAGTCATGAGGGCAGGTTTGAGGGGAGCTGTGCAAAGCTGATAGGAATCCTTAGGAAAAGGTACAGAGTCACTGGTACATATAATAAATAAAGCATAATTCTCCCTGTCACATTTGTGTCTTCCTCTTTGAGTACCTTAACTGCTAAAAAATCAGAGGCTAGGCTCTAGGTCACAGTGTGTTCACTTTGAACCCTTCCTATTCTAGATGGTTTGAGACCCACAAAGACTCCCTGGGTTCAGAGATATGAATTTACTTTCTCTCTGGCTACATGTTACTTCGTAACCAGAATTCAGTTCATAGTTATATAGCCTGATTCAGGTGCCCCTAAAATGCATTATTGATCTCTCTCTTTCCTTTTTTACCTTACCAGGAGGAGAAGAGCAAATAATACTGTGGAGCTTCCATCTAGGATTCATTTCTCTGTGCTCCTCATCAGAATATGATGGAAGCTGGACAGTCATATGTGGTCATTATCTGACTGCTGCTGTCCATCACAGATCCATAAGTAAATGCCCTATTGACATTTCTATTATTAACCAGCATGTCACATGTCACAAATTGGAGTTACAGATGTGTTTCTTTTGTCCCTCCTAGAGTTGGTCTATACAGCATATATATATATATTGACTGTTAAATTAGTTGCCAGCAATAAAAAAATTAGATTT
>NC_081570.1:63094700-63123330 GCF_022355385.1 Mustela nigripes
AAGAAAGAAAGAAAGAAAGAAAGAAAGAAAGAAAGAAAGAAAGAAAGAAAGAAAGGATATGCAATGAGTGGACCCTAGTTTGTTCCCATGTAACAGTTGGTTCAAACTGAGTTTGGGCTGTACCTTCATGAGATGGGGCATGTGTTCTAGTTTGCTTCAGTCCCCATCACATCCTAGTGTCTCCCTATCCATTTGTTTTAATCACTTATGTTACCTACTGGTGTGTATGAGTATGAGTTTGACACTTGATTTGTGTAATTTCAGTGGGGGTCTCTTGGTATTCCAAAAAGAGGCATGGAGAAAAATGTTTAAAATTCATCTTGGGGATAACAAAGTTATTATAATTTATTTGGTATGGTTTTTATTGATCAGCTAGTCTACAGCACAGCCATTGTCATGGAAACCTATAGATGTTGTGCAAACCAGGGGAGAAGACCACCAAACAGTAGCTGTGGAAGGAAAATGGTTGTGAGAAGGGAAGGGTGTGATAGGAAGCCTCCAGTGAAGGTCACTAACAAAGATCCATGGACAGAAATGGGGTAGTGAGGGGCAGCTGCTGAAAAAGAAGGATCAAAGAATTCAGGAGATGAGTCAAGCCTGCTTCTCCCTCTCCTACTCCACCTGCTTGTATTCTGTCTCTTGCTGTCTCTCTCTCTCTCTCCCTCTCTGTCAAATAAATAGATAAATTCTTTTTTAAAAATACCACCAGCATTTTTAAAAGTAATTTATTTATTTATTTGACAGAGAGATATCACAAGTAGGCAGAGAGAGGCAGGCAGGGAGAGAGGAGGAAGCAGGTTCCCTGCCAAGCAGAGAGCCTGATGCAGGACTCGATTCCAGGACCCTGAGATCATGACCTGAACAGAAGTTAGAGGCTTAACCCACTGAGCCACCCATGCGCCCTACCACCAGCATTTTTCACAGAGCTGGAACAAATAATCCTAAAATTTGTATGGGATCGTAAAAGACTTTGAATGTCTAAAGCAATCTTGAAAAAGAAAAGCAAAGCTGGAGGCATCACAATTCTGGACTTCAAGCAATATTCCAAAACTCTAATCATCAAGACAGTATGGTAGTGGCACAAAAACAGATAGGTCAATGGAACAGAATAGAAAACCCCAAAATGGACCCATATCTATATGGTCAACTAATCTTTGACAAAACAGGAAATAATATCTGGTAGGAAAAAAACAGTCTCTTTAACAAATGGTGTTGGGAAAACTGGTCAGCAACATGCAGAAGAATGAAACTGGACCACTTTCTTAGACCATACACAAATTCGAAATGGATGAAAGACCTCAATGTGAGACAGGAATCCATCAAAATCCTAGAGAAGAACTCAATCAGTAACCTCTTTGACTTCAGCCATAGCAACTTCTTACTAGACACATCACTGGAGGCAAGGGAAAATAACGAACTACTGGGACTTCATCAAGATAAAAAGCTTCTGCACAGTGAAGGAAATAATCAACAAAACTAAAAGGCAGCCTACAGAGTGGGAGAAGATATTTGTAAATGACATATCTGATAAAGCTTAGTATCCACAATCTATAAAGAACTTCTCAAACTCAACACCCCAAAACTCAATAATCCAGTTAAGAAGTGGGCAGAAGACATGAACAGGCATTTCTCCAAAGAAGACCTCCAGATGGCTGACAGGCACATGAAAAGATGCTCAACATCACCAATCATCAGGGAACTACAAGTCAAAACCATGGTGAGATACCACCTCACATCTGTCAAAACGGCTAAAATTGACAACACAGGGAAAAACAGATGCTGGTGATGATTCAGAGAAAAGGGAATCCTCTTTCACTGTTGGAGGGAATGCAAACCGGTGCAGCCACTCTGGAGAATAGTATGGAGGTTCTTCAAAAAGTTAAAAATAGAACTACCCTATGCCCCATCAATTGCACTATTAGGTATATACCCAAAGGGATACAAAAATACAGATTCAAAGGGCAACATGCACCCTGATGTTTATAGAAGCATTATCAACAATATCCAAACTATGGAAAGAGTCCAAATGTCCATCAACAGATGAATGGATAAAGAGGTGGTATATATATACAATGGAATACTACTCAGCCATCAGAAAGCGTGCAATCTTGCTGTTGCAATGATGTAAACAGAACTAGAATGTATTATGCCAAAGAAAGTAAGTCAGTACAAGAAAGACAAATGTCATGTAAGTTCACTCCTATGTGGAATTTTAGAAACTGAACAGATGAACATATGGGAAGGGGCAAAAGAGAGAGAGAGGGAGAGAGAAAGAGGAAGAGAGAGAGAAATAGAGAGAAACCATAAGAAACTCTTAACTGTAGAGAACAAACTGAGCGTTGGTGGAAGGAGGGGGGTGGGAGATGGGCTAAATGGGTGATGGGTATTAAAGCAGGCACCTGTTATGATGAGCACTAGGTGTTATATGTAAGTGATGAATCCCTAAATTCTACTCTTGAAACCAATATTACACTAATTTACTAGAATTTAACTAGAATTAACTAACTAGAATTACTTTTTTTTTTTTTTTTTTTAAGGGAAGACATGGATTTGGCCTCTGGCACCACAGGGGAACCACACAGCTGATAAAACACATTTGACTGAAAACAATCTTGTTTCTGCCAGATAGCATTCTGTTCCATTCCAATCCAGAATACTAATTTGCTGACTTTTAATGACCAAAGCAACATTTATGTAAACAGTATAAACACAGAGGGCATTTAAGCCTAAAATCAGGTAATATATGTGATTAAGTAACCAATCTAGACCATCTACAAGTGGGATAATGGATCGTAACAGCCCCGTCTCAATGGGCCCATCATGGGATCATCAAAATCCATAGGACACTTGCTGCCCTATTTCTCCTGCACCACACTGTGCCTTCCAAAAGCACAGAAGTTTGAATTCATATGTTAGATGAGGATCTGTGAAATACATGATATTGAGTAGTTCTGCTTTTCATAAAATTTAATTCAATTATGGGTAGCTCTGCTTTCTATACAAGTTAGCAATTGCTACAGAGATCACTAGATATGGAAGGAGTGGGTCTACCATGTTGATTCTGTAGCAACAAAGTTGCTACAGATAGTCTTGTCCTTTACATTAGATTGTTGCAAGTCCCTTGCATAAAAATGGTCACACCAATAGCGCTTTCTCCCCTCCTTCCACTCTGCTCCATTTCCCCCTTGCTTTCCCCTCCTGTCAGTGTTCACCTCTACTTTCTTTCTCCTCCTGCCAATGTTCACCCTCTCTACCCTTCTCACTGTTAACGTAGGGAAATCCTCTTCTGTTTCTCTTTACCTTGCTTCCCATATGTTTGGGTGACAGACTGGCTAGTTTTTGTTTGCTGCTGGAATTCAGGGTTGCCTGTCATCCTGCAGTTCCCTCTTTCTGTTTTTATTCCTTTCATGAAAACAGCAGCTTTTCTTTTTCTTTTTTTTAAGATTGTATTTATTTATTTGACAGAGAGAGCTAGAGAGGGAATACAAGTAGGCGGAGTGGGAGAGGGAGAAACAGTTTTCCCGCAGAGCAGGAAGACCAATGCAGGGCTCGATCCCACCCAGGACCTGGGATCATGACCTGAGCCAAAGGCAGATGCTTAATGGCTGAGCCAACCAGATGCCCCCAAAAGACAGCTTTTTAAATTTTTGATGAGTTGGAGGGATAGACACTGAACTTTTCACCAGAGCCTGAGGGTAGCTTAGCCTCTTTTCACCCTTTTGGGGGTAGGAAACTCCCTCTTTCCTGTAGTTTCTTCATCCTCCCTGGTTTGGTGGCCCATGACTGGACGTTTGGAGAATTAGGCTAAAGCTAACAAATGTATGTTTCGAGCAAACATTGTCAGTTAGAATGTGGACCAGAATCCTGGTTCACCAACCACAGTGCCCTGTCAAGGGGTGAAGCCATGAGGTCTATGAGAGGCCAGAATGTGGGCATATGAAGAATGACTCCATCCAGAATGAGCCAACATTCTTGTTTGTCTAAGAATCAACAAAAGCAAGATAAAAGTAACTTGAGAAAGACTGGGCAGGACTGTGAAATTAAGATTGAAAGCAAGAATCTACACAGAATGAGAAAAAACTTTTGCTTTGAAGATATTTTGTGGTTTTTCCATGGGTGAGCTAAAAATGACCTTAATGAGAGTTAATAAGAGTAGCTCCTAATGGACAGGAATCAAGAAAAAGGAAGCTCTAATTGCTCCAAATGTAGATGTATTGCTCAAATGAGCCCAAGCCCTAGCTGTCTTGTGTGTATAACTGAGCTTGTATTAATTCCTGAATCTCATCGGGATTGTATGCCTAGCCTCCACAGTGCAAAGTCCTATCCCATCTGCCCCTTCCCTCTAGTGTTGAGGTGGTTCCGCAAGCCTTACACAGAACCAGGACCACTACTGCTCTTGGCAGCTACCTGCTGCTGGCCTTGCTGACCAAGGTACTTCTAGGTTACTGCAATACTTTTGCAAGCCATTGACTCCGTGAGGGCTGTGCTGGTGTTGACATGGAGGGCTGACCCAGATCTTTCATCTTGGCCCCTGTTATGCTCAGTCTTAAGTGTAGTCAGAGGGAGGCAGCTTCTGTCCCCTGTGATGTGTGTGTGTGTGTGTGTGTGTGTGTGTGTGTGTGTTGGGGTCTCACAAAACAGAGTCACTTGGATTCAAAAAATGTTACAGGGTTTCATGAAACAGCTTACATGCCACCCAGGTAGTGGGCCAAGGGCCATGTAACATTCAGACCCTCGCACCCTATTGCTTCATTGTGTGCCAGGCCAGACTTATTCCTAGAGGAGAGATTCCTTCTGAGGGTCTTTGCTCTTCCTTTCACCACCTCCACAGCAGCCCCATGCATGCCTAGGACTTGCCACAACCAATGGACAGTGGTCAAACCTTTTTTCACAGGTGCTCAGCTCTATGAAAAACAGTGGGTACAAACATAAACTTGGAGCAATGACCTGACATATCTAGTTCCTATCGCACTCTTGACCTTGAAGGGTCAACAGCCATCATGATTAGAGGCTTTGAGCAAATTAAGGCCCTTCAGACCATTCTTAACAAAAATATCAATCTAGTTGCTCCTACCCTCATCCCTATGCTTCACTCAAACACCTGAGTTCCAGATAAAAGATTTAAAGTCTGTTTTTTCCTAATTTTGTCTTATGACTATTTTGTCAGCTGGTCAGAATAAGGCACATTTACAGGGAATAAAGGTAGATTCACAGGTTTTAGTCTATTGCTAACGCTGTGTGCATTAAAAAGACTAGCATGGAAAACAACCATCCTTCGTATTTGTGTCCCGATGGAGAAATGCACTCACATTTCCAAACATATAAATCATTTTTTGTAACTTAAGGCTCTGATAAGGAAACTATTTAAATCACTTCCAGCTAGTCTTCTAGAATGTGCAGGAAGCAAGAGAGTAAATATTTCTGAGGAATGACAATGAAATTGTGTTTTTCTTTGCAATCTTTAATTTCTCTCTCTCTACCACTAGCTTACAAACGTCCTTCCTTAAGAACAAAACAAAACAAAAAAGACTCTGCCTTGGGGCCACTGGGTGGCTCACTTGTTACATGTCTGCTCAGGTCCTGATCCCCGGGTCCTGGGATTGAGCCCGCATTGGGCTTCCTGTTCTGCAGGAAGCCTGCTTCTCCCTCTCCCACACCGCCTGCTTGTTTTCTCTCTCTCTCTCTGTGTCTGTCAATTAAATAAATAAGTAAATAAAAATCTTTAAAAAAAGGACTCTGGGGACACCTGGGTGGCTCAGTTGGTTAAGCAGCTGCCTTCAGCTCAGGTCATGATCCCAGCGTCCTGGGATCGAGTCCCACATCGGGCTCCTTGCTCTGCAGGGAGCCTGCTTCTCCCTCTGCCTCTGCCTGCCACTCTGTCTGCCTGTGCTCGCTCTCGCTCGCTCTCTCTCTGACAAATAAATAAATAAAATCTTAAAAAAAATAATAAAATTAAATTAAATTAAATTAAAAAAGGACTCTGTCTTAATTCATTCAGGGTGCTATAACAGAACAGCAGAGACTGGATGACTTATAAATAGAAGACATTTATTTCTCACAGTTCTGGGGGCTGGGAAGTCCAAGATCAAGGCTCTGGCAAATTTGTCATCTGGCAAGACCCACTTCTTGTTTCATAGATGGCTGTCTTCTCATTCTGTCCTCATGTGGCCGAAGGGACTAGGGACTCTGGGTTGCTTTTACAGGGGCAATGGTCCTGTTCATGAGAGCTGTACCTTCATTATCAATCACCTCCCAAGGGTGTCATCTCCTAATACCATCACATCGGCCGCTAGGTTCTACGTAGGAATTTAGGGAACATGAACATTCAGTCCCTCAAGACTCTTGCCTGCCTTTAGCCATGATATTTTTGCAGTTGCTGTTCCTGTTTCCCTTCTCTTACTGCTGAGCTTCCCGATAATGGCATCAACACTCACTGTTTCCACGTCACTTGCTGCTCTCTCATCAGCCTCCTGCAATCTGATTTCACCCTCACCGATCTGTTGAAACTGTTCTTTGAAAGATCAAAATGATCTAATTGTCAAATCCACAAATTACTTCTTATCCTCCTTGACTCCTGGCAGCACTGACAACATTGTGTCTGATTTAGAGCTCCTCCTTTGATTTCCCAGTGTTGTGCTCGGCTGATTTTTTCCTTATATCTCTGTCTCTGACAGAAACAGACTTGTTTCCTTCTCTGGATATTTTCTTCTTTTGTCCCCAAAGTACGGACTTTTGAAAAATGAAATATTCCATGTATATGAAACTGCAAAAACAGTACTATAAGGAATACGTAAGCACCCATCTCCCAATCTAAGAGAGAAAATTACAGATGTAACTGAAATCTCCTATGCGTGCCTTCTCGATTCTTTTCTCCCTTTCTCCCCCAAGAGATAACCAGTGTTCTGACTTTGGGATTATCAGTCTCATGTAGGCCTTATACTGTTACTAAAAATGTTTGTTATGATACCCTCTTGTCCAGTTGAGCAGTGTGTGCGTGAGCAAGTCTAGGGAGGCACTGTTTACAAAGGTTGTGATAAAGTTCTCCTCAAAATTGTGCAGTGTACAACCTGCACAGAGAGATGCACGGCCCTCACTGTTTTGCCCGTTAGGGATTTTTTTTTTTTAAAGATTTTATTTATTTATTTGAGAGAGAGAAAGATCACAAGTAGGCAGAGAGGCAGGCAGAAAGAGGGGGAAGCAGGCTCCCTGCTGAGCAAAGAGCCTGATGCGGGGCTCAATCCCAGAACCCTGAGATCATGACCCGAGCCGAAGGCAGAGGCTCAACGCACTAGGTCACCCAGATGCCCCTCTGTTAGGGATTTTTTAATAAATGGTACTATACTGAATGTATGTATGCATGTAACTTGCTTCTTTCTCTAAACATCATTGCAAAACTGGGGAAGGAGTTACAGTCTACAAGATCCTCACTTCAGACAACAGTTACAAGTTCTGGTGTTCCCAGAGCTACTCTCACATTTGATAATTTACTAAAACATTCCCTGAATACACTGAGAGCTTCTATACTCACATTTATAGCTTGCTATAGGGAAAGGGTACAGATTAAAGTCAACCAAGGAAAGAGATGCATACAGCAGAGTCCAGGAAACTACCACACATGGATCTTCCGGTTTTCCTCTCCCTGTGGAATCATGGACAGCTTTACTTACTTAGCAACAGTGTGTGACAGATGCATGGAGTATTACCTACCTGGAGAGCTCACCCAAGCCTTGGTATCTGAGTTTTTATTAGGGCTCCATGGCTGACTGCCCATATGGCTTACCTCTAGTCTCCAGCTCCTCTGGAAGTAAAGTAGATAGTGGGTAGCCCAAACCCCTACCATAAATCACCCTGTTGGGTGGTCTGATGACCAAAGACCCCCAGCAAAGAAAAACATACCAGGTATGACATTCAAGAGTCTTGAGATCAGCCCCCACTAGCCAGGGGCAAAGGCCAGAGGTGTCTTTGGGTAAAGTTAATTCTTCCCTACATATTATGTTTGAGAGATTCATTCATATTGTTGCAGGAAGCTAACGCTTGCCTATTTTCCTCCTAAGACATATTTGGGGTAGTTTCCAAGTTCATGCTATGAACATGGCGGTACATATACCCTCGTGTACATATGTAAGTTTCTTTGGGGTAAGTATATATAACTAAGGAGGAGATTGCTGGGCTGTGGGGTATATGCTTCTTCAAATTTCCTAGATAATACCAAACTGTTTTCCAAAGTGGACATACCAGTTTATTTTCCCAGTGTATGAAAGTTGCAACTGCTCTATGACCTCACCACATTTGCTATTATTGGATTTTTTTTTTTAATTTTCTTGATGGGCATCTAATGATATCTCATGGTTTCAATTTGGATTTTCCTGATTACTAGTGAGTTTGAGCTGCTTGTTTTTAAGAGAAAGAAAATAGTTTTATTATTGAGTAAAATTAAACCAGAATGTGATGCACATCACAGATAATCCACTAAGAGATTGCAAAGACAGAAGGAAACCTCACCCCTTTCATATAGCTAAGGGAATACAACCCATTACATTCATACTTTCATGATAAAATCACTAATTTCCTTGTAACTTTATGACTGGTGTGGAGGTAGGTTTTGCAATTTGGACCCAATAACAATTGACAGATTTACAAATGCTGTGAGGGGACAGTACCACTCCCTTTGAAGTTCCTGGCTTAGTATGATATTGCTGGGTAAATCATGAGCTCACCTGCAAGTCCACTAGACTAGTGGCTCCCCAGCTGGTCCTGCCGGCATACAGATCCAACCACCGTGAATCTGTGTTGCAGCTGTTCATATCTCTTCACACATGAGCTGCTTTTCATAGTATCACAGGCCATTGTGTTTCTTTATCTAAGAATTGCTTGTTCATATCGTTTGCTCATTTTTCATTAGAGTTGTTTGTCTTTTTCCTTTATCATTTGTGTGAGTCTTTTGCTATTGTGGTATTATGGGCACTACACTTTCATTGTTACATGATTGCAAGTGCAAGTGCATTTGCCCAGTCTGTCTTTTTATTTTTGGTTTGTGATGTTTGTGTTTTGTGTGAGAATCACAAATTCCTGTGGTCAATATACTCTAAATTTTTTAAATATTTGGGTTTTCAAATTCTAGTTTTTAACCAAATAGAACTTATTTTTATTTATAGTATGAGGTTGGAGTGTGTTTTTATTTTGCTCTGTATGGAAAATCAGTTGTTTTAGCATGATTTTTTTTATCTTTTACCTAATGACCTGTGATTCTATGGTGACCTATATAGTTCACATATTAAGCTTCTAGATATGCATGGGTTAGTTTCATGGTCCTGTTTTGTTCTATTGGTCTTCTATTTATCTCTGGACAATATCATCTTGTCTTAATTACCAAGGATGGATAATAAATATTGATGTTAGACAGGACAACTCTCTCAATATTTTCTTTTTTAAAAATTACACATTCAGGGGCGCCTGGTGGCTCAGTGGGTTAAAGCCTCTGCCTTCAGCTCAGGTCATGATCCCAGGGTCCTGGGATTGAGCCCCACATCCCTGCTCGGCGGCGATCCTGATTCCCCCTCTCTCTCTCTGCCTGCCTCTCGGCCTACTTGTGATCTCTGTCTGTCAAATAAGTAAATAAAATCTTTAAAAAAAATAAAAATAAAAATAAAATTTAAAAATAAGATAAAAATTTAAAAAATAAAAATTTCATATTCATTTTTGATCTTTTGTTTTCCCATATATATTTTTTAAATTATATTGTCAAACTCATGAAGATTTCTGGATTTTTAGTTGAATTAATATTGGATTAATAAATTTTAGGAGAACATATATTTATAATATATAGTCTTTTAATCCATGAACATTGGGATATCTATAATATCTTTTTTTTTAATTTTTTTAAAGATTTTATTTATTTATTTGACAGAGATCACAAGTAGGGAGAGAGGCAGGCAGAGAGAGAGGAGGAAAGCAGGCTCCCTGCTGAGCAGAGAGTCCGATGTGAGGCTCGATCCCAGGACCCTGAGATCATGACCTGAGCCGAAGACAGAGGCTTAACCCACTGAGCCACCCAGGTGCCCCTATAATATCTTTTAATATGTAAAAATTTTTTCTCCTTATGAGAAGGGAGAAGGCTCCCACCAGACACTGTGTCTGCCGCCATTTTGACCTTGGACTTTCCAACCTCCAGAACAGTGAGAGATAATAAATAATTGTTTTTTTTTAAAAAAAAATTTAGGGTGCCTGGGTGGCTCAGTGGTTAAGCCGCTGCCTTTGGCTCAGGTCATGATCTCAGGGTCCTGGGATCGAGCCTCACATCGGACTCTCTGCTCAGCAGGGAGCCTGCTTCCCTCTCCCTCTCTCTCTGCCTGCCTCTCTGTCTACTGTGATCTCTCTCTGTCAAATAAATAAATAAAAATCTTAAAAAAAAAAAATTTATTTTCCTCCAAAAGACAAATACCATAAAATTTCACTCATATGTGGAATATAGGAAACAAATCAGATGAATTGTGGGAAGGGGGAAAAAAGAGAGAGAAGGGGAGGGGAAGGCAAACCACAAGAGACTCTTAACTATAGAGAACAAACTGGGGGTTGCCGGAGGGGTGATGGGCTAGGATGGGCTAACTGGGTGATGGGTATGAGGAGGGCACTTGTGATGAGCACTGGGTGTTATATGTAAGTAATGAACCACTAAATTCTACTCCTGAAACCAGTATTACATTATATGTTAACTAACTAGAATTTAAATAAAGCTTGATAGAAAAAAACACTAATTCAAAAGGATTTTAAGAAATGATGCCAGTAGATTTTCTTGATGCAGTGTTGCCACAAACTTCCAATTTGTTAAAAAACAAAACAAAGAAAACAGCATCTGTGAAGCTCAATAAAACAGGGTATGTTTGTATTTGTGTGTGGATGTTTGAAAGACAATTCTTCATGTATTATGAAGAAGGTAATTTATAGATTACCTTTTGTAAAATTTTCAGTAATCAATAAAGGCAAGACAAGAAAAAAAATTTTTTTCTCCATAACAGTCTCTGCATATTTGGATTGGATTTAGTCCTCATTATCATATATATGCTATGAAATATAGATGATATGTGCATATGATATATATGGTACATATAAATATTATTTGCTGCTGTCATAATGACATCTTTTGCAAAAACACATTTTGCCTATGGATGTTTAAAAATGCAATTCATTTTTATATATTGATCCTATATTCTGCAAATTTATAGAAAATTATTATTATTATTATTGATTTGTTAACTTTCAATAACTTTACAATAGACCACTTTAACTGAAAATAATGTGTTTTGTTCTTTACAGTCCTTTTATTTCACTTTCTTGTCTTGCTCTACTGGCTCAGACGTCTAGTGAAATGTTGAATAGAAATGGTATCAGAGAGTATTTTTTCTACTTTCTGATTTTGAAATGAATATTTTTCTAATGATATGCCAGCGAGAATGTTTGCTGTAGATTTTGGTAGATATTCTTCATCATGGTAAGAAATTTCTATTCCTAGTTTGCTGAGTTTTCTTTTTTAGTATAGTGAATGGATGTTGAATTCTATTAGCAATAATCGCAACCTCGGATAAACCTCATTGGCTACGATACTGCCACTGCGCAAAGCCTGGATGTTGAATTCTATCAAAGATTTTTTTCCTACATTTATTGAAATGACCATTTGTTTTTTCCTTATTTTAATTGGCAATATTTAAATTAAACTAATAGAATTCCTGTTGTTAAATCATCCTCAACTCCTTGAATAAATGTTTAAAAACTTTTTTTTATGTAAGTGTAGTTGACACACCATATTACATTAAGTTTCAGGTGTACAACAGTGATTTGACAAATTTACACATACATTATACCATGCTTGTCACAAATGCAGCTGCCATCTGTCATCAGACAATGCTGTTATAATATCATTGATTATATTTCTTATGCTGTGCCTTCTATTCCCATGGCTTGTTCATTCCATAATTGGAAGCCTATGTCTTCCACTTCCCTGCACCCATTTTGCCCATCCCCCACTCCCTCCCTCTGGTAACCATCAGTTTGTTCTCTGTATTTATATGTCTGATTCTGGTTTTTGTTGGGTTATTTCTTTTTTTTTTTAAGATTTTATTTATTTATTTGACACAGAGAAACCACAAGTAGACGGAGAGGCAGGCAGAGAGAGAGAGAGGGAAGCAGGCTCCCTGCTGAGCAGAGAGCCCGATGCGGGACTCGATCCCAGGACCCTGAGATCATGACCTGAGCCGAAGGCAGTGGCTTAACCCACTGAGCCACCCAGGCGCCCCAAGGGTTATTTCTATTTTTTAAGAGTGAAATCATATATGGGGCGCCGGGGTGGCTTAGTGGGTTAAAGCCTCTGCCTTCAGCTTAGGTCATGATCTTAGGGTCCTGGGATCGAGCCCTGCGACAGGCTCTCTGCTCAACAGGGAGTCTGCTTCCTCCTCTCTCTCTGCCTGCCTTTCTGCTTACTTGTGATCTCTGTCTGTCAAAGAAATAAATAAACAAAGTCTTTAAAAAAAGAGTGAAATCATATATAATATATAATCATATATAATCAAATATATATTTTATGAGTGAAATCATATGGTATTTGTCTTTCTCAGTCTGACCTATTTAATTTAGCATAATACCCTTTAGTTTAGGTTCATCCATGTTGTTCCAAGTGGCACAATCTTGTCCTTTTTTATGACTATGCAGTATTCCCCTGTGTGTGTGTATGTGTGTGTATGTGTATAGAACATCTTCCTTACCCATTTGTCAATCAGTGAACACTTAGGCTGCTTCCATATCTTGGCTGCTGTAAATAATAGTGCCGTAAACATAGGGGTGCATATATTTTCTTCAAATTAGTGTTTTTGTTTTCTTTGGGTAAATACCTAGTAGTGGAGTGACTGGATCTATGGTAGATCTATTTTTAATTTTTTGAGGAAACTCCACAGTGTTTTCCACAGTGGCTGCACCAGTTTGCATTCCCACCAACAGTGGACAAAGATTCCATTTTCTTCACATCCTTGCCAACACTTGTTATTTCTTGTCTCTTTTATTTTTGACATCCTTGAATAAATCTTAATTGATCATGATGTTCTATTCATCTATATGTTTGCATTTATACATACACACATTTTTTAAGATTTATTTATTTATTTTAGAAAAAGAGAGCACAAGTGAGAGGGGATAAGATGCCTAAATTATAACCATTACTGCTATTTCTGCTTCTGTACCTTCGCTTGCTAACCCATGAGGAGATGGAAAAATACCAGCAGACTTTCTATAGACACTCTGTAACCACACATCCCCCTCCCAGAATTGAACCTGACAGAATGGCTGCCCCCGGGCCCCTCCCCCGGCTCTGGGCCAAGAGATAACAGCCATCTGACGCCAGAGAAACCCCCACCCGGAATTGGACGTAACAGAATGGCTGCTCCCGGACCCCCCATGCAGCTCTGGGCTGAGAGATAACAACCACCTGGTGCCCCGCGGCTTGACAGGAAGACCCCGGTCAATCCTGAGGTGACACATACCCTAGCGGCGCCAACTCAGCAGTTTGAAGAATGACCCTTTGTTTGAAGAGCCCTTTGCCCTAACCAATAATCCGTTCCCAGCCTTTTCCCGCTCTGTAGCGCGCCATATTCTAGAGTACCTTTTTGATTTTTCCCGCGGTATGTGGCGATTTGTTACAAGATACTATGATGTATGCTAAGTCCCTGCCTCCCCCAAAATAGTGTATAAAAAGTGTTGTGATCCTGAGCTCGGGACCTCTTAGCATCACTGGCAATGAGTGCATGGAGGTCCGGGTTCAAACTCGTAATAAACGGCCCTTGCCGTTTGGCTTTGACTCAGGACTCTGGTGGTCGTCTTTGGGGGGCCTCGAAATTTGGGCACAACAGGGAGAGGGAGAGAGAACCTCAAGTAGACTCCATGCTCAGTATGGAACCCAACACAAGGCTCAATCTCATGACCCTGAGATCACCACCTGAACCGAAACCAAGTGTCTGATGCTTAACTAACTAAATGAACAACCCAGGTGCCCCACACATACATTGTTAAATATAATTTGCTAATATTATATTTAGAGTTTTCAGGTTTCTTTAATTGTTTTTTGATTTTCTTTCTTGTTTCTTTTTTTCCCCATATTCCAAAGAGAGATTGGCAGTGAGAGCGTTTTGTCTTCCGCTCTTACCTCTCTCACCAGATGAATCGCAGATCACGATTTCCAGCCCTGACATTTCTCTGCAGCTCCAGACCACACATAGTCACCTGAATAGCTCATTTGAACTTGCTAAAAAATCATCTTACACAAATACCTACCTTTTCTAACTTTCTTAACCTAAAAATGACCTTTGATTCCTCCTCTTTATTATATCCAAGAGGTTCAGTGGTCTGTTAGTTTTGTCATGGGATATATATTTTTACTCCATCTCTTTATTTCCATCTTGATTTTCATAATCCAAGTCCTAGAAAAGACTTGGATTATAAGAACTTTCTTTTTTTTTTCCTAAAGAACTTTCTCATTAGCTTTTCTCCCTATAGATTTGATTCCCCACCCCCACTTTCCCATTCTAATCTATAGGCTGCACCAGATAATCTTTGAGTTTTTCATTTTATCAGTCTCCAGGGCATGCTGAGGCTCTTGTTTATTTTTTTTTTTTAAGATTTTATTTATTTGTTTGACAGACAGAGATCACAAGTGGGCAGAGAGACAGGCAGAAAGGGAGATGGAAGCAGGCTCCCTGCTGAGCAGAGAGTCTGATGCAGGGCTTGATTGCAGGACCCTGGGATCATGACCTGAGCCGAAGGCAGAGGCTTTAACCCACTGAGCCACCCAGGCGCCCTGAGGCTTTTGTTTATATGATTGTCAAGCACTTCCTGTTTTAGACTTGGCATGTCTCTAGTTGCACTGCCCATCAGTTGCCTTCAGAACCTGTTCTTCTGCCATGATACTTGTCCCTAACATGTCCTGGCATTTCCAACCTCCAGACTTTTCCAACATTGTCCTTACAATGTCTCTGACTCAAAATCCTAAATCATCATAGCACATAGCTAGTGTTTACTGAGCACTGTTTATATTGCAGCTAATGAGCTGGCTGTTTGCTATGTATCTCCTTTAGTATTACCACATTCCTCTGATGGTAAATATTACTACATTTCCTGAATGTTTATATATTTTTGGCACTGTTCTACATCATTTTGTTTAATCCTCAAAACAACCCTATCAAATGAGTACTGTTATTATCCTTATTTTACAAATGTAAATTGCTCACGGCTATGCATCTAGGAAGTGGCAGATCTAAGACTTGAGCACAGGTGGTCAGTTTCTAGAGACTTCACTCCTTGCCATTACAGGTGAGGGGACCAAGGCTAGGAGAGCTGGAATAAGTTGTCCATCTGTGCCAGAGCTTTAGGTGCATTGATTAATGACTGTTTCTCTTACTCTCTTAATTCCTTTTGGAGACCTTCACTTCCTCAGCTCCTCCCATATTTCATGTGATTCCTCTACTAAATCCTTCATACCCATAATACTGTCCTCTGCTTTCTAAATTGAACCCTGACACACTCACAGTACTTTTCAGGTTACACATAATCTTCATAGACATGATCTCATTTACTCCAAAGCTTTCCTAGGACTCAAATTATTATTATTTTTTCTTTATGAGTCTATCCACACTAATTCTAAACCTCTTGAGAGTGAGGATGGTGAAAGATGAGAGAAAATGCTCTTTCTATGGTGCCCTCAAAACTTTCAAGTAAGAAAATAGATACAAAATATTGGAGTCACAGTTCATGAGTTTGCCAGATGAAAGTAATTCTGAATTTCCAGATGCTTTTTCAAGAAAGTGAAGGTTTGCAAGTCTAGAGGACAGCTCCTGGAGAGTAAAAATAAATTCTGTCACTTTCTGGGAGAGTTTTATTTCCTCCATATGTTTATACATTTTTCTTTTTCTTATGTCTGTGATTCATTGCTGGCTCAAGCCTCATGTGTGAGTGGTGCTGGGGAGATTGATGGCTCGGAGGGCTGCAGGAGTGGTGAGACCATTGCTGCCGTGAAGTGACACAATTCTTGGCATTTACACAAAGATGGAGAGTTCAGACAGCCACAGAGTAGCGAAAATAGCTCAGGGAACCCTGACTTTCACCAGGAAATCATTTGATTTTCGGTGAGACCAGGAGATCACATACACATAAAAGATTAGTAGCGGTTTTATAACAATTTCAGAATATGAGCAAACACTCGTCTATGAACAAAAGCTTTCACTACCAACAGTGAGGATCTTAGCCCTTGATCACACAAAAGATCAGGTTTTCTCCTGCTTGCTTTCTCTTTCTTTCTGCTTTTATGCACCTCGACTAAAATGATTGGGTCTTCCATGGTATTAAACCTCCTGAGTTCTGCTGCTTCCCAGTGTATTGCACAAGTATTAGAAAGGAGAGGCAAGCATCCTAAGCATTGGGCTAACTTGTTGTAGGGTGTGGACTCAAGGGTAATATGTGAGTGGTTATAAGGGGTGTTGCTGGTATAATGCAGATATGGGTTGTTTTTTGTTTTTTGTTTTTCATTAAAGAAATGA
Source organism: Mustela nigripes (assembly GCF_022355385.1). Taxonomy (NCBI): domain Eukaryota; kingdom Metazoa; phylum Chordata; class Mammalia; order Carnivora; family Mustelidae; genus Mustela; species Mustela nigripes. Next base: position 63,111,272 of record NC_081570.1, read on the forward strand.
GTGCCCACTCTGTAGCAAGCATGATACTAAGTAAAAGTTTTGTATTTATTTCAGCTTCTCCACATATTAGCTGACCTTGAGCAAATGATTTAATCTCCTTGAGCTTCATTTCCTAATGAAAATATAATGCCTGACTCATAAGTTAGTATAAAGTTTGAATGAAATGATTCATGTACAGCATTTAGCTAAGCCCAAGTGCCTACTAAAGTGTTTTCCATGTAACAGATAATCCCCTAATTAATGGCAAAACCAGAATTAATACTAAGGACACATGACTTATATTTGATGCCCTTTCGACCTTTACCATTTTTGTTTTTCTAAAAAGTCAGTTATGTTACATTATGTACACTCATATATGACCTTTATATTCCATGTGGTAAAGCAGATACTCATGTTGTAATACCTCAACTGGTCTGAGCCTGACTTCCTGGTTCTATTCATTACATTCCAATTTTTGCATATCCTTTAAAACTTGTTCAGTGGGATGCCTGTTCGTTGTGCCTGCTTGATTCGGACACCAGGTGGCGCCTGGTGTCAGATTTGGAGAGGCAGTTGCCAAGGCAACTGGGCTCTGTGCCAGCCTGGGAGACAGGCTGGTTTTCCTCATCTAGGGAAGCTAATCCAGAAGGGAGAGATTTTATGCTGGGTACACTAAACTTCAAAAATTCTCCCCCCAGCCCCACATTTGGTAAGGAAAGGTATTCTTAATTTTTTAAAAAGTAAACTTCAATTTTACAATAAAATCCACCCCTCACCATGTCCTAATCACACCCAACTACCAAGTAATCCAAAAGATATGGCTTCTTGATGTTCATCCAGGGCCTTCACTGGGAAGAGCATTTCTAAAAGGGCCCATCTCTGTGGCAGCAGAAGGAAGCACAATATAAGCTCTGGTAGATTAAAAACGAAACAAAACAAAACAAAAACAATTATTCATAGGTAAGGAAACTTGGAATGGAGCTGGATTGCAACTTTGAATAAGAAACACTGACATTGGGGCGCCTGGGTGGCTCAGTGGGTTAAGCCGCTGCCTTCGGCTCAGGTCATGATCTCAGGGTCCTGGGATCGAGTCCCACATCGGGCTCTCTGCTCAGCAGGGAGCCTGCTTCCTCCTCTCTCTCTCTCTCTGCCTGCCTCTCTGCCTACTTGTGATCTCTCTCTGTCAAATAAATAAATAAAATCTTTAAAAAAAAAAAAAAAGAAACACTGACATATTTTATAGAAGCTAAAATGCCATTGATTATAAGTCTTCCCATTGTTTTATTTGTATTAAGAAAGAGAAAAAAAAAACCCTTGCCAATTATATTAGCTCATTGTGGTGCACCTGAGTGACTCAGTTTGTTAGCATCTGCCTCTTGGTTTTGGCTCAGGTCATGCTTTCATGGGTCCTGAGATTGAGCTCTGAGCCAGGATCTGCACTCAGTGGGGAGTCTGCTTGAAGATTCTCTCCCTCTGCCCCTGCCCCTATTCCTGTGCATACATTCCCTCTCTAAAATAAATAAATAAATCTTTAAAAAAGTAAATAAATGAATTAGATCATTGATTCCAAGGGCTGACCTGATTTCAGAGATATTAAAATGTGAAAAATCTTTGTGTTTTTCATTCAATAAAATATGGTAAATCTGAGGACAAGTTTTAGGACCAACTGCCCCCTACATGTCTTAACCTCCCCCTCAATCCTCCTCTACCCTAGAACAATGAGAAGATGGGCTTACAGTCAAGGGTACTGGGCTTCCAGAAAAATTGTTCTTGTCCTTAGTGAGACTAAATGCAGAATGGTCTATTCAGGTAATACTAAAAGACTACATGGCTTAAAAATAACAGATATTTATTTCTCACAGTTCTGGAGACTGGAAGTCTGAGGTCAGTGTACCGGCATGGTCAAATGAGTCCCCTCTTCCAGGCCACAGACTTGTATTATCACAGTGCAGAATGGACTAGGGAGCTCTGTTACATGAGCTCTAATCCCATTTCGAGGACTACACTCTCCTGACCTAATCACCTCCCAATGGCTCTTTCCATTAATACCATCGCCTATGGGAATTAGGATTTCAACATAAGAGTTTGGGGGATTGGGAGAGGTGTGGTGGGAACACAAATACATAGCAGGTTCCTTCCACTTTTCCTTGGAAAGCGAAGTCAACCCCTGTGGTTAATGGTGACTCACTGTAGCCTCTAGCAAACTGTGGCTGTTTTGGGGCCAAACCCAGCACAATGTTTGTTTCTGTACAGCTTATAAACTAAGGATTGTTTTTACAAATGAATATTTGAAATGAATATAATGGCAGAAAGCATTAACTATGACCACAACTAAGTGAATTACCGTCCAAAAACTTTTCCTTCTTGTCATTCGTAGATCAATATTATTAAAAAATTGTATTAAATTATTATTCTTATATTTTAAATTTAATCAATACTACATGATATCTTCAATTTTGCTACTTGGCCAACAAAGTCTAAAATATTTACTGGCTTGTCCTTTACAAAAATGTTTGCTGACCTCTGCTCTAAACCGAAATGGAAACCATAGATTAATCTGTTTGTTTCATTCATTAGCCAGGAACACCAGGCTATCAGAACAGAAGTTAGGCTGGATAAGTCAACTTGTTGCAAATGGCCAGATCCAACTAATGGATACATATTAAGAATGTGTATAGCAAGCAATCAGGAATTAGGATACAATTAGGAATGTGGCTGTTAAGTAAGATTTTTTTTTACAGCCCTAGATATAAAATTAATGCTAAAAGCAGACATCTAGAGAGCTTCTGTGATTATTCTACAACTCTCAGAATGGTCTTCAAAACTAGCTTATGAAACAGCTGTGGAATCTGTTATTCATTCCAACAAGTTTATATCTCTATTATTTTTTAAAGATTTTATTTATTTATTTGACAGAGAGATAGAGAACACAAGCAGGGAGAGTGGCAGAGGGAGCGGGATGTGGATTAAATCCCAGGACCCCAAGATCGTGACCTGAGCTGAAGGCAGACGCTTAACCAACTGAGCCACCCAGGCTTCCCTGCATCCCTGTTTATGTAATGTTACCCCAAATACTGACCAGACTGATTTATTTCTTTCAGCAATTCTGTTGTAATTTCTTTCGAAACTATGTCTTTGCTCAAAACAAGGTGAATTATATGTTCAGGGACCTCCATAAATTCTTTTATTAATTATCAATTAAGTTCTTGATTTGCTATGGCTTTAGCTCAGATGATAATGTTCTTATTCGTCTCTAAGATTTTTGTTTTGGGAATGGGCCACATCTATAAGACATATTGAAATGGTTACATAAAAATATACAACTTTCTCAGGAAACTTTCAAAATAATATTTTATTATCTATGTCATTAAGGATGTTTGTCTTAAGCTTTTTTTTAAAAATAAACTACTATAAAGCAAGGTCTTTTGCTGCAAATGCTTATATTACTAGATTAAAAAAGAGCTTGAGGAATGGTGAACAGGCAGGGTCAAACTGAAAGTAGGCTTCTGATGGAGAGGTGTAGTGCTAGCCAATCTTCTCATGTTTGGGGGAACATGACCAGGTGACTTATTTTGAAGCTGTCAAGTCTTTGGCCTTTCTTGGATTTTTCAGTATGGCAGTGCAAGCAAGATATAACCTGGCTGAAGTCCTTGCTGTCTACTCTACCAAGATAGCAGAAGATCACCTTCAGCTTGCTTACATGGGAAGATTCATGTTGAAGTAACATTTCTGATAAGTGAAGTCATGAGATCTTTTGTGCACTGGTCTTTTCTTTTGTCTTAAATGCATTCATATTAGGGTTTAAAAACTTACCACAAGCAGACTTTGTGTCATAAGCCACTGAAAGAGTTTTCTGTCAAAAAGTAATGCTGAGTGGTGTTTTGTATTTGAATTGTATAAAAATGTTCTGCATACAGAGCTGTCTGGAATGGATTATTCGTTGAAGATTTTTTTTTAACATATTTTACATGTTTATTCCAAAGATTTACCCTGGCTTGCCAGATAAAAGTTTCCATATGCTAATAAGTTGAAAATATCTTAATTATTCCAAAATGAAGAGAGTCAAAATGCTTTTTTTGTGCAGATACTGGCCTGTCATTTTTTTAACCTGGGAAACTCTTGGATGGCTTTGCTTTTCTCCTTCTGTATGGTGCAGATGACGTATAGTGCAGCAGTTTCTGACAGTGGGTATTGGCAAGTATACATATAACCGGGGCTGCCCCGTACAACCTCCCTCTTTAATAATGTAAAGAAATATTGTTCTAGTGCATTTGACACTTTATAGATAAGCTATTTATACAGAAATTGGCACACAAAACTTCAGGTCACATCTTCAAATGTTAACAGCTATAAAAGAGAGAGGGCTAGAAGTGCAATCGTGGTCATGATTGCCAACTTCAAATATAAGGATATAATTTATTCTTTTATATGTGCTATAAACTACAGTACATTTAAACCTTTCCCCTAGTTCCATTCGGGAGGAGAGAGAGCTTCATAGTGCTTGGAGTTTCTTCCTTATTTATATTCTATGGGCCATAGAGTAGCTTTCTACTCAATATTCATAGCTATTATTGAAATATATATACATATGGATGTCTGTATATTTAAGTGTACAATGTATTAGGTATCTAGAATCTGCAGGCATGGTTCTAAATCCTTCTCATGTACTGATTCTTTTAACCCTCACAATAACCGTATGAGGTATATATATCCTTTTCTTTCCAAAGAGACAGCTGCTAACACCTGGTCACATACAAGCTAGTGCTAATAACTTCTTGAGTAATTCCTGCCAAGTTTTACACTTCACTTTTGAACAAGGCCGTTGTAGGGGGGAGTCTCTAGTATCATGGGAGGCTAGTAGGGGTCTCCTGGCAGACGGACATTCTGGCGTTTCTGAAATTTCATCCTCCTCCCTGTCCCGCTGGCCACGCATAGAGGCCCAAGTGCGTATTTCCTGGAAGACTTCACAAGGTCCTGAGCCGTAGCAAAAGCACTTCCAGTCAAGTACAATATTTTCATTGGTTCTCCAGCATTTTCATCACATTGTTTATTATAGCAATAATGCTAAATGTGGGAGATAAAGACTGCCTACGTTTGTAATAATTTTTATTGTTTGGATAAAGAAGACTTTGGAAGTGCAACGTGTTAACTTTCCGTGATACATTAACTATACATTTTGCTTGGCTAGTGTCAGCCCTAATGTTTTATGTTTGGAAGTTAACTATTATTAGGGTGTCATTTAAAATTTTCTAAAGGGTGAGAAATGGTCTTAATGGAGACCTCATCTGCAATCATGCCTATCAGGCAAAAAGCAATCTCATTCTTTGAGGTCTACTCACATATTTGAAAATTACATGGGTTGGCCTTATAAATCAATTTGGAGTGTCATTGTTTGAATGTGACATGTATTGGATTTTTCAAAGGAAATGTGTAATTTTTCTTCCTAAACTCATATTAAATCAACACACCAATCTAGCAGAGGAGAGAAACTGGGTGAACACCAAGCAACCATCAATTTAACAAAATAATGGTAAGAATGGAGATGGGAAATGTAGACTCAGAAGCACTTTTTTCTACAGAGGTTTGCCTGTTTATTTATATATGTATGTGACAGACAGAGATCACAAGTAGGCAGAGAGGCAGGCAGAGAGAGAGAAAGGGAAGCAGGCTCCCCGCTGAGCAGAGAGCCGGACATAGGGCTTGATCCCAAGAGCCTGGGATCATGACCTGAGCCCAAGGCAGAGGCTTTAACCCACTGAGCCACCAAGGTGCCCCTCTAAAGAGGATTTTATTTAAATAAGTCAATCAACTAGTTTGCCTTTAAAGGCCATCCTCATAACTAACCCCACTGTGGCTGTTGAAAACTTAGACAGTTTTGTGTACCGGAGAAATAACCATTTCTTTCTTTTTTAAGTGAGTGCTACTACCTTTAAAGGAAAACTCTGAAATTAAGCACTGTGGTTATTATAAAAATGCTGTGGCGATTAATTCAGCTGAATGCTTTTTAAAGTCCTTTTGCCTTTACAATTTGGACTTTAAGTTTTAATTCTTCCCTCCAAAATATACTTCATTCCCTTTAATGCCCTGCTCTTGTTTGTCTTTTTCTAATTTTAACAAGGTCTTGCCTTCTCAATAACAAAGTAATTGTTTATGAGTAAGAGGATGACAAGATGCATTTCTCCCCCCTCAGGGCACTTTCATGTACTTCCTTTCCCACTCCTGAGGTTGTCCGTTCTGACGGAATCTTATTGTAAGCAAAATTTTTGGTTTCTCTTCAAGGTGGGGGTCAAGCTACCAAAAATGCTGGTCTGCAGAATTTCAGCTAATTCCTAAGAGAATTCTAAGGTGGTATTTTTGGCTCTATCTTAGAGGGGTGAGTCCTCCTGGAAATAGCTGTCAGGATGTCTATCTTTGGAGCTTTAATACCTTAATTTTGTTGTCACTTTATTTCCAGCTTTCTTCTACATTATTTTTCCTGGACACAGTTCTTCATCCTTTAGCCAAGAAACATTTACGATAATATTTGTTGTCAGGGAATCAAATTGTTTCCCGGAGGTTTTTAAAAGCATTTTGATTTCTTTAACTATTCTAAATTGATGGGAAGTGGACAGTTTCCCTCTCTAATATACAACTTATTAAAATATTTTAACTTTGTCAGGAAGAATAAAGAATGTTTGCCATCTGTGGTTTCTTAACTAGATCTGACTATTCCTGAGAAAAGTCTTAGGAAAGCCCACTGCATTGTACATATTTGTTCACTTGACTGTCTTTCTGTTAAGTTATAAGCTATTTGAAGGCAAGAACTGTATTTTATTCATCTTTGTATTCCCAGAGCTGGTGCAGAGCTTGACACCCTCACAGTCAACACATGAAAATGAGTGAGTGCATGTTGAGAGAAGGTCTTGGGTCATTCTTCTAATTCTGAATAGGACTGTAACCATCATGTCTAAGGGACATGGTTCTACCGTATCTTAGATTTAAGAGTCTTTGGAAAAGAATAATCAGCAAAATCATATGTAACATGTAGAATATTTTATAGTGCACTTTAGGGAATCATCTGTATTGTCACATCTATCCTAATAATTAGGGGATAGTAGAATTGACCCCACTTGGGCATTGCATAGAGTAGGCACTCAAAAAATACTTGCTGAATGAGTGAAAAACTTAGCCAATGAGGGAGTTGAAACATACTAGATTATGACCAACTTGAAGTTACAGAGCATTAGAATTAACATTAGAATTTGAACTAAACCCCAAGTAAATATCATGTTAGCTTTCAGTGCATCTCTGACCTCACATAATAAGGTGAATACTTCTTCCACATACCTATAAAATTTTTTAAAACTCACTAACAGCTTAATTTGGAGGAAGGCCAATATGACTTTCTATAAAATCAAGAGTATGTGATATTAACAAAAAAAGGACTTTCGCTTTTTTCACTTGGTTTCCAGGACATGACATTCTATTGCTTTTTTACCTTAGTAGTTGAGCCTTTTCATTCTCCTTTGCTATGCTGGAGTAGTCCAGAGCTCAGCCCACGATCCTATTTTCTTCTGTCTGTACATTCACTTTCATGGTAATTACATCGATATACTTATGACTCCTAAATTTATATCTCCTATATATACTTATTTTCAAACTACAGACTTGAATAGCAAATTACCTGCTTGATATCTCCACTTGAATTTGAATTCAGCACATCCCAAAATGAGCTCCTGACCATCCTTCCCAAACTTGTACCACCCAAAGACCTCCCCATCTCAGAGGAGTTTCATCCTTTTAGTTGCTCAGCCCAGACACTGGGAGGCATTTTTGACTCCTCTTTGTCTTTCAAGCTTAGGCATTCCATCTAATTTATTGTACAAACCAGGATACTTTCAGAATGAAAGGAAGTGCTATTACCAGCCATTCCTATACAATCAATAGCCATAAACTGGGATTATCCATGGTAAAGCAGGTTTGTGACACTCTGTTCCTACCTCACATCTAGCCCATCTATAAATATAAGGTACACCTTTGGAATTGGTCTAAAGTCTACCAATTTGTTACCACCACTACTTTCTTTCTTTCTTTAAGCCAACATCATTGTTTATTTCCTGGATTATGGCAATAATTCCTTATTGGCTTTTGTTCCCACTATTCTCTTGTCCTGTCTAGCCCACTCCCCAGTAGTTTCAGCATGTCTAGGCCTTTGGGGTAGGGATTTCTCAGTGTCTCTGTCCCCTCTCTTCTTGGCGACCATCTTAAACCTATGGTGTGTCTTGAATGGAAAAGAGTCCCTGCCTATCCCCCAGTAACAGGAGAGCTCAATGGTGCAGCTGTGGGGCTGTGGACGTGGGACTTTTTCTGCTTCTTCCCCAGGAGTGGAGGGCTTTTTCCTTTCTGCTCTTTCTCCAGTACCAATAGGTGAGTAATTTGCCTGTGGCTTGGAGGCCAACAGAGTTTGCAGCCCATATCGGTGGCTTAAGGCTACTGCTCCTTGTGGAAGAAGGGATTCAGGAAGGGATCCAGATTATATTCTTTTGCCTTCAGAGGAAGCCAATTTCTTTCTGCACACAGGCACTACTGAAGCTGACTGTCTCCATCTGCCCCCGTTCTTCCTTGTGGTTCAGGGAAGGAGAAGATGTGCTGGTAATACAAACTCCTCTTGTCTCGGAGACACCCCGTGGCTCTTTCCTGTCACACTAGCTCACCTTTGGCCTTTAGCAACTTGTGGAGCTTTTAATTAATTTCTTCTTACCCAGTTGCTTGGGGACCAATAAGTCTTTCTTCCCTCCTGCACAGGTGAGCCAGCATGTGTGTCCCACTCTTCCTGAAGGGACTTAGCTGCACTTGGAAGTGAGGCAGCTTTGTTGCTTAGTCACCACAGTTCTCACTATCCGGAGGGAGCAGCACTCTTCCTGGTTCTTTACATGTCAGGTGGAAGAAGAACGTGGCTCTTACTGTCATGATGTACTTTTGGCCAAAATTTTCTGGAACCCCTTTCTGAGAATTCCCTTCTATATTGAATATCCCTGATTTTTAGCCAGTGTTTGCTCTTTGAAAATGAATGTACTTTAAAAAAATAATTCAAAGTAGTTTTAAATTTGGTAATTAAATGTGTAATCCTGTTGATTACTGTCGCCTTTAATAACCACAGACTCCAACGAGACAAGATTATATGCTAGTGACCAGGAAGAACTGTGAGAAAGAACCACAGTCCAGTTAGGCTTATTTTCTCTGAGCATTGCTTTGATGGGGTACTGAGTCAGCTGCACTGGTGACTTTGAAACGATATAGAGACAGGAATGAAAGGAAAGTACTGGGTATCTTCGAGGAGGCAGCTGTAGCTCGACCTGCCTTCAACCACAGAATGCCCACAAACATTTATAGACTTTAACTTCAAACAATTTGACTTAAGTTGTTGGGAATATGCTTGATATCTTCTTTAGAGTGTAGAAAAAGTGAACTTGAATTCAAAGGCCATCTCTGCTACTTATAAGCCCTGTAATTTCTAGCAGGTCGTTAGTTTTCCTATCTGAGAAAAAGAAAACACATTCCTCTCCCCCTTAAGTCACTGTTAGGCTTTTTCAAAATCACATATGGGAAGGGTTTTGTGAAGGCCTAATTGAATGTTAGTTGTTACTAATGATATTTTATTATTTTGTTTGTGAGAGAGCTATTACTATCATAATTATTAACAGTGATAAATGTTTACTGAGTACTTATTCCATTAAGCTACAAGGCTAATAAAATTATCTAAATGACTGCTCAATACTAAAAAGGATTTTTTTCTTTTTTAAAGAAAGTGTCATCTAATCCTCTATTGGATAGATATAGATCACTAAATTTTTCTTTTACTCAAGAATTCTTTGTAAATGTACTGCTACTAGCATATAACCTCTCTATGAGACTTTTTATGCAGTTTTATGTGTTTTCTACATTGGAATCCCTTTTGTAATTGTTTTCTAGAACTTAAGGGATACTTTCATTTTTTGAGTGATTTTAGAGAATAAGGTAATTTTATTTAGCTCTACAGTATATGTATTAAATTTGTTTGCCATAAAATTTATTTAATTTTATGTAACTCTTATTATAAATTGTTGACATACATATTTCACATATATGAATTTTTGAATATATATATATTATTTTATATATGTTGATTTTAAATGCCGAGGGTTATCCTCAACACTTTGCATATGTAAATTAATTTAATCCTCACAGCAGCCCTTTGAGGTTGGTAGTAGTAGTATTCCTGTGTCACAGATGAGGGAACTGAGGTATAGAGAGGTTAAATCATTTGTCTAGCTCCTATAGCTCCAGCTGGTTCCAGACTCTGCTCCTAGCCAGTATGGAAACTACCTAGGGGCTTCTCAGCAGAAGCCTGGGTTCTAGGGGAAGAGGCTATCGAATACCCAGAATGTCTCTTGGACTTCTAGGGATAAGCAAGGATGCTTTTTCCTCTCCTGTTTTAGAATTGAAGTTAACCCTAGCCCTCACTCCAGATGGCTGTCTGGTACTTTTGTTTCTATCGCCAAACTGCTAAGTCAATGTTCCATAGAGGCTCAAGAAGTGAATAATAATAAAAATAAAAATCTTCCAGGAAAGGCTTTCCTAACCTCGCCAGGCAGGTGTTGGCAATAAATCATCGTCATTTTCCCCTCCATCTCAGTCACTGGGGCTCAGATCCTTCCTGTGTTTCACAACTGGTCTCTGTTGAGGCCGGAGGTGCAGATGCAACGGTGTCACATGAAGAAGTTCTTTCTTCTGATGTTAAGTGGGTGGGAAAGTGGTCCAAAAGCAAACTTAGAAGCAGACTTCAAATCTCAAGTTTTCATTATTGAAGGATATTTTAGGCTTATAGATCATGGTAGGAGGTAGGCTGTGCTTAGTAACAAAATATATCCAATTTTTTGTCTATTTTCTAAGTCAGCTTGAAAACTATTGGCTTGTCCAATTTCAAGCAAACTCAGACATCTATCACCAATAGATAAAACTGATTCTGTGCAGCGATACTGAGTGATGCTCCTATCTTCGGAATTTACTGTCTCTTCTTGGAAAATGCTTTAGTTGTTCTGCACATGTCTTTTAATCCTCCTGTTGGCTAAGCTTTGCAAGTAGTAACTTCCTTCAGCTGATGGAGCAGAAAGTTTGGTTATCTCATCCTTAACTAACTTGCCAGCAAGCAGAATGATCCTAAGACTGTCGTGATCTTGGATAGTAGCACTGGCTTAAAAAAAATTCTTCGCGGCCCCTCTTTAGGTCCTGAGGAGGCCTTTTTTTTTTCTTTCTTTCTTTCTGTTGTTGTTAATGATCTTTTAACTTAAAATGGGCAAGCAGCTACATTTGATAAGAATTTGGCTGTTCAACTCTAAAGGAGGTCTAGATGACAAGCAAATGTTTCGTGACTTCTTTCAGTTTGTGGCTTTCTGTAGTGCAAAGCCATCATTTGGGATCTCCCCCAGGGCTTTAGCAGGGCTCACCCAATACCCTGTGCTTTACAATTGCTGTACATGAGATCACACAGAGATGTTCACATCACTGATTCAGCTAATGTTTAATAACACGGTCTAGTACTTGGTCACATGAGATGTTTTCAGTGCTTTGAACAAATATTTGGATCAAAAAATGTCCAAAAAGCAATTCTGTAAAATCTGTATTGTGAAGACCTATGAGAATAAAATGTCTATAAAGAAGACCTCCCCCACACACACACCCCGCCCCAGGGTGAAACTATGGCCAGGAATGTAAGTAAATACTTTTTTCTGTTTTTCTGGATAGGAAAAGATGTCAATTGTGTGCAACCCGAGAGGATTTTTATTGAAATTTAAACTAGCTGTCCCTGACATTAGAAAAAGGACAGCAGGAGAACAGGCAGCTTATATGAAACTCCCTGCCATTTGAAGATGAGGATTGTTGATTTGGGTTAGAAAGAATTAGTCATCCTTCACCTAAGGAGAGAGCAGTAAAGGCCTAAGTGTAACATTCCAGCAAAAATGAAGGAAGTCTCTTCTATGACTTGAAGCCCATTGAAAATCATGTTGGATTTGTTTGTTGATTTCTGTTGGAAATATGTGTGTGTACCCAGGGAATGCCCT